>NC_088981.1:118645912-118960912 GCF_963932015.1 Anas acuta
GTGGTGCCGCAGGGGTCCCCCCGCTGGGTGCGTGTCGGTGTCACCCCCATGTAACTGCACCTCCCCGTGCCCCCTGCATGTGGGTGCTGCCCTCGGGGGAGCCGTGTGTGTGGGGGGGTTGGTGCCCGTGTGTCCCCCCCTAACCCCTGCCCCTCACTCCTGCAGCGGCGAGGTGTCGTGGGCCTGCCTGAGAGCACAGCTGAGCAGCCTCACCTACTCCTCGTGGGCGTACCTGCAGAACACCACCCTGGCCGTCACAAACTGGGCCTCGGCCATGATCTCCGGACACTGAGCTGCTGCCCGAGCCTGGGGCCCTGCTGGAGCCGCTGCGGGGCCCTGGGGCCCTCGGGCTGCACGGCGCTGGGGGGCCTTGGTGCGGGGCTGTGCTCGCCCTCAGAATCAGTTTTGCCCCCCCCCCATACCCCAATCACTTCCCTGTCCTGGGTCTCACCGGGGCCAGCACTCGGCCCGCGGGGGGGCAATGAACCGCCTGGGTCCTCCTGCTGCCTCCTGTCACCTCTATTGCACAGGGGGGTGTGGGGGGGGGTGGACAGACGGACAGACAGAGGGACAGGAGGGTGGGTGCTGCCCCAGCAGGGCTGGGAAGGGGCTCGTGGTCACAGGGGGGTCCCGGGTGTCCCCCTGCCCCCCAGGGTCTCCACTGCTCCCACCTCAGCCTGCAGGTCCCTGGGCAGCCCTAGGGGACCTGGGGGGGGCTCAAGTGGTGGGATCGGTGCTGACATCCTGGGGGTGTGGCACTGCCCGTGTGTGGCTGTGCCCGCGGGGGTGTGCATGGGGGTAACCGTGTGTGCTGTGTGTGGCTGTGTCCGTGGGCTGGTGTGCATGCATGTGTCTGGCTGTGTGTGTGCATGTATGTGTGGGTGTGCATGTGGGTGCAGCTGTGATAGCTCTGTGTGTGTGTGCACAAACGTGCAGGGTGTGCTGGTGTGTGTGGGTATGGGTGTGTGTGGGGAGCTGTGTGTGCGTGCTCACGTGCAGCTGTGAGGGTACGTGCATGTACATGCACACAGGGCTGTACACGTGTGGTATGTGCATACATGCACATGTATGTACGTGTGCACAGCTGTACATGCACGTGTACCCGTGCACATCCCTGTCCATGCTCATCCCCCACACCCATGTGCTCACACACGTCTGTGCACACCTGTACACACGAACACACACACACCCTGTACACACACCCCTGTGCTGCTCAGCCCTGCACACCCGTGTCCATGTGCTCCCCCCACGTGCACAGCTGCGTGCACACTGCAGTGTCACACACACACTCACACACACGTGCAGTGCTCACAGACACGTGCCCACCCCCCCACGTGTTCCCAGCCCGCCGCCGGACCCGGGGGGCGGGGGGCGTGGCCAACAAAGGGGCGTGGCCACAAGGGGGCGTGTCCTCTCGGGGTGGGCGGGGCACGCGGGGCCCGTTGCCGAGGCGCCGTCCAACGGGCGGGCGCGATGCTGGGGGGCGGCGGGCCAATGGGCGGGCGCGTTGCTGTTGCGAGGCGGCCGCGCGGGGCGCTGGGGGGCGGCCATGGAGGTGCGGTGCGGGGGGCTGCTCTTCAGCTCCCGCTTCGACTCGGGCAACCTGGCCCGCGTGGAGCAGGTGGAGCCGCCGCGGGGGGACGCGCTGCCGCCCGCCGACTACGAGTTCAACGTCTGGACGCGGCCCGACTGCGCCCGCACCGAGTACGAGAACGGCAACAGGTACCGGGAGGGGCCCGGGGTGTGGGGGGGGGGCTGGGCCGGGCACCAGGCACCAGGCCCCGCCGTGCTCAGCGCCCCCCCCCCCCCCCAGGTCCTGGTTCTACTTCAGCGTGCGCGGCGGCGCCCCCGGGAAGCTGATCAAGCTGCACATCCTCAACATGAACAAGCAGAGCCGGCTGTACTCGCAGGGCATGGCCCCCTTCGTGCGCACCCTGCCCGGCCGGCCCCGCTGGGAGCGCATCCGGCAGCGGCCCAGCTTCGAGGTGCGCGGGGTGGGGACGGGGACGGGGCTGGGACAGGGCAGGGACAGGCCGGCGCTGCGCTGCTCCCCGGGCCGTTCCCGGCCAAGGCCCTTCCCAGCCCCCTGCGGGCCGTTTCCCTGCTCTGTGGGCCGGGAGGCGTGGAGTCGCCCCCCCGTGAGGGAGGGGAAGCCGTGCGGCACCCAGGGGTGGTTGGGAAGCCCTGGAGCTGACCCCAGTAGGGGCAGGGACAGCAGTGGGTCGGCTGGCACAGCCCATTGAGGTGCCTGGGCCTCAACCTGCTGCTGGAGGGAGTTTGCTCTTCCCGGTACGTTCTGTCTCCAGTCGTGGCAGGGGGTGCTTGCAGGACAATCTCTTGCTGGTGCTCTGGGCTGGTGTGCATGTGTTTGTACGTGTGTGCAGAGATGTACATGCACACACATACCTGTGCACATCCATGTCCATGCTCATCCCCCACACTGCTGGATCAAGCACACCACTGTGACCCTCGCCAGCACAGCCCTGCCCCGCAGGGTGCTGAGGGAGCCTCACGTCCCCTAACACAGAGGAGGAGGCTCGGTGTGCTCCGTGCCAGCTCCAGGGAGAGGCACGATGTCCCACTGAGCTCTGTAATGCTCGTTGGCTTTGCCACACAGCCCAGAACGGGGCAGTTCTCTGCTCTTTGAGCACTGGCAGGTGAGCACAAGCACCAAAACGAGCCCTCTGGGTTCCCAGGAGAGCTTTGCCCAAGGAAAGGGCTCTCACAGCAAGGCAAAACATTCCCCGAGAACCTGAGCACGTGGCACAGGAGGCAGGTGGGCAGGGAAATCCCAGACTTCGTAGGAAGCAGCTTGGCCTTTCAGGGACGCAAACAAACACGGTCTGGGACCACCCAGATCACGGCTGTGACCTTGGCCCGGGGGGGGGCTGTGCTGCCAGACCCCCCCAGCATGCGGGGGGCTGCGGGGTGCCTGCCGCTGGCTCTGCATGGCCTCTGCCCGCCTGCCGCTCGCGCTGGCCGCTCAGCCTCTGCTTTGTGTCTCTCCCAGATGGTGGAGACCCAGTTTGTGCTGTCCTTCGTGCACCGCTTCCTGGAGCACCGCGGCACCACCACCTACTTTGCCTTCTGCTACCCCTTCTCCTACACAGAGTGCCAGGAGATGCTGGCGCAGCTGGACAGCCGCTTTGAGGAGTGCCAGCACATGTCTCCCAGCAGGTGCGCACCGCGGCCGCCCCCTCTGCCCCCCGGGTGGGGGTGGCTGTGGCCCAGCCTGCAGGGCAGCAGCTGCCCGGGCTGGCGGCGGGGTCCCGCTGCTCTCATGGTACCCGTGTGGTGCTCGCCCCTCCCGGCAGGGTCCTCCCGCATGCGCTTCCAGAGACGGGTGGGGGCTTGTGGCCAGCCTGGCAGCTTGAGGCTGGATCCCCTTGGTGTGGCTGAGCTCGGATTGTTGTGCCAAAGAGGGGCTGCGGCAGAACTGCTTCCTTGTGTGGAGAGAAGGGGCTCGCAGAGGCCCGAGTGCTCTGTAGCTGTGACCTTGCTTCCTTTCTGTCGGGGCGTCTCGGGTCCGCTGCTCCCTTCCTTTACAACCCTGCTAGAAACGGGACCTCACTGCCAGGAGCCAGCCTTAGCACCCGGCTCTTTGGGTGCCGGGAGGTTCCCCTGATCTCCAGAACTTCTCCTTGCAAGCCAGGGCTGAACGCAGAGCCCAGGTGGGGGGAGGACAGAGGGTTCTGCCCTGCAGCCCCTTCCAGCCCCCGAGGCTCAGGGCCTGGGTTGCAAGGAGCACAGAGAGTGAGGGCTGCGTGGGAGGTGCTGGTTCTCACCTGACACGTGATAGAGAACTGTCAGAATTTCACAACCTGGTGGTCCCTCAGCAAGGCTTTGGCGTTGATTCCTCAGCCTGAGTCCCGCTCATCGATGGGCACAAAGCCCCTGAGCTGCTGCAGCTCTTGGAGCCGTGAGCGCAGCGAGGTGGCAGTGAGCAGTGACTGTGCCGTGCGATTCCATCATGCTCGGTGTCCTGGGGGCTCCTTCCTGCCAGTCCCGGCACACACTGCACTGCTCTGGCTGTTTGCCTGCCCCCCCAGGGTCTGGAGACACAGAGTGACCCCAAGCAGGGCCCTGGAGGACTCCCAGACCCCTTCTGCCTCCCCGCACAACCCCTGTGCTGCTGGCCTGAGCTGTGTCTGCGGCGGGTCCGACCGCAGGGGTGCTCCCCCGGGGCTCCTCCAGCAGTGAGACCCCAGGGCCTGGGTGACTCCGGGTCCCAGCGGGTGGCTCCCTGGGTGCGCTCCTTGTCCTGGCGGGGGTGAGGGGAGAGGGCAGCGACGAGCTCAGCAGGCAGCTCCCTGAGGGGCACGGCTCCAGAGGGGCTGCTGCTGTGGGGCCGGGAGCCTCCCCCTGCCCGAGGGCTCCCCGAGCGTCTCCTCTCCCCGCAGCCCCCTGGACTCCGTCTATTACCACCGGGAGCTGCTGTGCCACTCCCTGGACAAGCTGCGCGTTGACCTGCTGACGGTCACCTCGTGCCACGGCATGCAGGAGAAGCGGGAGCCGCGCCTGGACAAGCTCTTCCCGGACACTGCCACGCCGCGGCCGCGCCGCTTTTCGGGGAAGAGGGTGAGGAAGAGGGCTGCACCGGGCACGGGGCTCTGGCAGGGCTGTGCCGGTGGGTGGGGGGCTGGCACCTGGTGCTGCCCTGCCCCTCTGGGGGGCGTCACGTCCTGCGGGTGGGAGTGCGGGGAGCAGGTAGAGCCTGAGATCCTGCGCGGGGGCATGGGAGCAGGGCACCTCCAGCAGCCCCCAGAGCATTCCCGTTATTTAGCCCTGCAATCTCTCTGCTGGCAGCACCACACGGGTGTTCCTGTGGGCAGAAGCTGAGCGCCTCCCGTTGCAGGAGTTCTGTTCTGTCCTCCTGGTGTTACTGCCGCGCTGTGAGGCCACAGGGAATGCTCCCTGTGCTGGAGCATCAGCCCCTGCTAGGCACGAGTCCTGCCTGCGAGGGAGGGACGGGGAGCTCACCCTGCGCTCACACAGCCGCAGCTCTCGATGGGAAGCTGCCTCCAGGGGAAGAGCTCGTCAGGACGTGTCCTGTGTTGTCTTTGCAATTAGCTCGTTCCCTGCTGCAGGACAGTTCAGGGCTTCTCCCTGGCGCTCTGCCACTGCTCCGCTTCTCTGCCGCACGTGTTCTGGTTTCCCTCGATGGGGTCCGTGGGGTTCTGCCCCTTCAGTCCCAGGCAGGGGTACCCCACCTCGTTCCAGGCAGGACGTGGCAGAGGCACTGGGCACAGAAGCCACCCAAAGCTGTGGGGTTGCAGCGCGTGGTGTGGAGCTGTGCCCTGCAGAGCCCAGGCTCTGCCTGGTGCCCGGCCACCTCCGGCCCCTCAGCCGAGCCCTGGCCTCAGCCCCTCTGCTTCCCCCAGGTGTTCTTCCTGAGCAGCCGGGTGCACCCCGGGGAGACGCCGTCCAGCTTTGTCTTCAACGGCTTCCTGGACTTCATCCTGCGCGAGGAGGACCCCCGCGCCCAGATGCTGCGGCGGATGTTTGTCTTCAAGCTCATTCCCATGCTCAACCCGGACGGGGTGGCGCGAGGCCACTACCGGTGAGTGCAGCGGGCGGCCTGGCTCCACAGCTGGCAGCGGGCAGGGACACGGCCCAGATGTGGCTGCAGCATCGCCAGGGGCTGTGCGGGCTCCTCTCCCCTGCCTCATCTCGTTAGTTCAGCGGCAAACTAACGGGGCGCAGCTCCAGGGCTGCACCCAGAGCCTGACGTTCCCTCTGCTCTCCGCAGAACCGACTCCCGCGGGGTAAACCTGAACCGCCAGTACCTCAACCCCGATGCCGAGCTGCACCCTGCCGTGTACGGGGCCAAAGCCGTCCTCCTCTACCACCACGTGCACAGCCGCGTCCTGCCGGGCTCCCCCGACTGGAGGACGTACGTCTCGCCTCTCAGCACCAGCTTGCTCAGCACCAAATCTTCCAACCATTCCGTCCGCGGCAGCGCCCCATCCCCCGAGGCAGCCCTGTCGGAGCTGGAGAAAGCCAACAACCTCCGCAACTCGCCCAGCGCCTGGAGCGCCGGCACGCGCCGCAGCCCACCCCAGGAGCACCCGCCCGCCGCGCTGGAGCTGATCCTCCCTGCCAGCTGCTCCACGGAGCTCCCTGAGGAGGAAGCCAAGAGGACAACGCCTCTCCCCGAAACCATCCTGCCCCAGCACAGCGGGCTGGCCTACTACGTCGACCTCCACGGGCACGCCTCCAAGCGCGGCTGCTTCATGTACGGCAACAGCTTCAGTGATGAAAACGATCAGGTGAGGGCAGGACGGGGACCCGGGGCCCCCCTCGCCGTTCCTCCTCCCCTGGCTGCCCTCCCTGCCTCTGGGGCATGCCAGGGTTTGCTCCCCGCTGCCAGCCCGGCACGGGGCCTTGGCGTGGGGAGGACGGGAGCTGCCCCTCTGCCGTAAGGGGTGAGCAGCCCGGGGCTCCCCCCGCATCACCTCCTGTCCCCTGTGCCGCAGGTGGAGAACATGCTGTTCCCTAAGCTCATCTCCTTGAACTCACCTCACTTTGACTTCACGGGCTGTAACTTCTCCGAGAAGAACATGTACGCCAAAGACAAGCGGGACGGGCAGTCGAAGGAGGGCAGCGGGCGAGTGGCCATCTACAAAGCCTTGGGCATCATCCACAGGTGGGCAGAGCGGCGCTGCCGCGCTCGGTACCGGCTGTGCCGGGAGGAGCCGGCCCCACGGGGCATGGGGGAGGGCTGGCGCTGTGTGTGTGGTGCCGGCTGCGCCCTGCTTGGCTACCAGGGGCTGCACAGGCCGAGAGGAGCGTGAGCTCGGCACCGTGCAGGAGGGCGCTGGGGGCTGCCTGCGAGGTGCTGCTGCCCTCCTGACCCATGGGCTCTGCCCTGCCCGCAGCCTCGCTCCTCTTTCTCTTGCACCTCCCCTTCCTTCGTGGCCCTCCCGGAGCCATTCTGGTTCTTGGCTTGGCTGCGGTGGTGCTGCTCGTTTGCTGCTTTCTGCAGTTGTCTTTCCCAGATGTGTGTGTGTGTGTGTGTGTGTGTCTGTGTTTAGCTGTCAGCAAAACTGGTGTGGTTGTAAAGGGCTCACCTTCCCCAGCTCTCGCACACAAGACTGCTGTGGTATGCAAACTGAGGACATTCTTTTCATCTGTGGCAGCCAAGTGCCTCTTTTCGACCTCAATGCGATATTTTTGGACTGTTTATGTTGTGGTTGCTGGGAGCACAGAGATGGCCGGAGCAGAGCGAGCCCGCCGTGCCCCTGGCCGCAGCAGAGGCCTGTAGCAGACGCTGAGGGACGACACGGAGGCAGGCGTGCGACACGTCCTCAGCAGATTCCCCGTTCCCCAGGAATCTGTGGGTCGAGGAGGTGTGGGAGCAGCTCCGGGCCTCTGGCAGCCCTGGACTTGCCCTGGGAGTTGCTGCCCTCTGCGCAGCTGCTTTCTGAGCGCGGTTTCACCGCTGGCTTGGGCTGTGCTGGGACAGCAGGGGCTGTGGTTCTGTTCTCGTCCCTGCTCCTCCCCTTTCCTCAGCTGTTGCTGTGTCTGGCCCAGCAGCTGTGCGGCTGCAGGGAGAGCCAGGGCAGCACGCTGCTCCAGAGCCAGGGCAGCACACTGCTGCAGTCAAAACAAACCCTGCGGCAGTACCGTGCTGATGCTGAGGATCACCTCGTGCAGGGGGTGCTGCTGACAGCCCCCAGCAGCTCCTCGATCCGAGCACCCAGCAGCGAGGTGCCGGTTGTCCTGGCCTTTCCTGAGGACAGATCCAACATTTGCCTTTCTCTGCCCGTCAGGGATCCCGCGGCCCCTTCCAGTGGTGACCTGGGGGGTTTAAGAGGATGCGGCACCCATGTCTGGCACCTCAGGACATGGAGGGTTCTGAGGGGATCCCCGCTGGATTCTCCTCCCTTTGGGGTGGTTTTCTGCCCTGCACCCATCTCCAGGCAGAGATTCCCCCTCCCCCAGCTAACCAGTCCCTCCTCGTAGCAACCCAGCTGCATCCCCCTGGGGCCCGTCCACCTGCTCATACCTGTGCCCAGCAGGTTCTCCCCAGCACCCTCCGAAACCTGGAGGAGCCCGTGATTTGCTGGGGGTATTAGCGGTGTTCCGTGGGTGTCTCGTGGTTCTCATCACTTCTGAGCACACAGCACGGGTACGTTTCTTGCACCCGTATGCAGGCATTCATCATCTGTCTCTGAAGGCATTGTCTTTGTTCACACCCTGCAAATGCTGAGAGGGGAGAGAAGTCAAAGCTCCAACCAGAGAGCACAACAGGACAGCAAATGGACGAGCTGTGGAGGAAGGGGCCCCCCGTCACTGCGTGTTTTCTAAGCAGACCCCGAGCAACAGGGGGAAGGAGGAAGAACTGCTGCAGGGGCGTTTGCTGGAGCCCAGGGCTCGTTTGCCTTGCACTCGATTCCTCACGGTCCCCAGAGCCTCCCCTGGCTGCCAGGACCCGCTGGGGATCACCAGCCCCAGCCCCGTGGGGCCGCGCTCACACCTGCAGCCTGCCACTGGAACCCGTGCTGCCCTGTGCTGCCTGCCCCGGGGCCATCCTGCTCCAGCCTCCGGCCCTGTGGCCTCACCCCGTCCCTGCAGACCCTGTTTGTCCTTCATGTCCCTCACCACACTCATCTCCATGTGTCCCCCCTTTGCCACCAGCCTCATGCCCTCAGCACCGTGCTCAGCGCCGCTGCCAGCGCTCCACAGGCACAGCCCCTCGGCCACCCGTGGCTCAGCCCAGGGACCAGGCGATGGCCTCAGCCCTGCTCCTGTGCCCCTCAGCCTCCCCACAGCCCGCTCAAAGCCAGCGCAGCGTGGGGCCTGGCTCCTTTGGGTGATGTGCTGCCTGCTGACCTGTCCTCAGTGTGAGCTCACCAGCAGTGGCTGCAAACCCCAGGACAGCTGAAGGGAACCTGCTGGTGGTTGCTTGACCCCGGCAAGGCAGCGCTTGGGCTGTCCCTGCTGGCTGCAGCGTGTCGGGGAGCAGCCGCTGCCTTCACTCAGAGATCGCTGCCTGCCCAAGCCCCCTCACGGCTCCTTTCTCTGCCTTCAATTTCAGCCCGCTGCCCTGGTCCCGTGCTGCACGCCAGGCTCCCCCTGTCCTCAGCACGGCCAGCTGCTTTTCTTTATTTTTCTTTTATTTTTCTTTTTTTTATTTGCTCCCACCTCCATAGATGAGAAATTGTATCGCGTGCACCAGCTGGCACCTGGAGCCCCTCTCAGCAGCCTCGGTGCCGGGGCACTGGGCAGGGACGCGGTGCCCGGGTGTGTGGTGTGTGCCATGCCCGCACCCACTGCTGGGAGGCACCAGCAGTGCGGCTGCCCTCGGGCAGGCGTGGGCTGAGGCGTGCTCCCCTCTGCTCCACAGCTACACGCTGGAGTGCAACTACAACACGGGGCGCTCGGTGAACAGCATCCCGGTGGCCTGCCACGACAACGGGCGCGCCAGCCCCCCGCCGCCCCCCGCCTTCCCCTCCAAGTACACTGTGGAGCTCTTCGAGCAGGTAACGGCGAGCCCCGCGCGGTGTGGTCCTGCCCATCTGCACCACCAAGCCCCCGTCCCCCCCTCTTTGTGCTTCTCTGCCTCCGTGAGGAAGGTGCAGACCCCGCAGCACCGCCTGCCCTGGCTGTGAGCACCGAGGCTCCCCGCACAGCCAGGAGTGGCAGTGGTGGGCAGCAGGTCCCCGTCGCCGTGGGCACCCGCCTTGCCCCACGCACACACCGAGGACGCGTGGGAACACTCGTCCTGGCGGGGAGCCCGCTGGGGTCTGAAATGAGCTCTGGGGCTGGGGGCTGGGTTCTTCGGCTGCTTTTCACAGGCTGCCTCTTGCCCCGGCAGGTCGGGAGAGCCCTGGCCGTGGCAGCGCTGGACATGGCAGAGTGCAACCCGTGGCCTCGCATCGTCCTGTCGGAGCACAGCTGCCTCAGCAACCTGCGGGCCTGGATGCTGAAGCACGTGCGCGGCACCAGGGGCGCCGCCGGCTGCGCGCGGAGGAGAGGCACCCGCAGCCCCCCCAGGAGCACCACGTAAGGGCCTGGCGGTGTTCAGGGGCTGTGGGAGAGACGTGGCCAGGCCAGATGAGCGTGCACAGAGCGAGTGACTGCAGCTTGTTGGCTGCCCCGCTTGGCAGGGGTTGGTGCTTGCCCCTGTGGAGTTGTGTGACCTGCAGAGAGGTCGGTGCCCTCGGTGGGCAGGGGGGACAGGGGTTCAGCAGCCCGGTAACCTGGGCAGCGATCCCAGCCCGCAGAGGGCCAGCGCCTCTTCTGCTTCTCCTCCACACTCACCCCAGCCCGGCCAGGCAGTGGTGCAGGCAGATTTGGGGTTGGGGTGAGGGACTTGGGACCGCAATGTGCTGCTGCTGCCCCAAGGCTGCAACGTGTGTGCAGTGCTCAGCTCTGCCCGGGGACAGGGGCTGTGTCACTGCCCTCAGCACCCCCAGATGGGGCATCCGAAGCAGCAGGATTGGCCCCCACTCGGTGCCTGTGCCATTGCTGGCCAGGGGCTGACGCTGCCGCTTCTCCCCTCGCAGAGGGCTCCCGACCTCGGCCTCGGATAACGCCCTGTCCCGCGCACGCAGCTTCAGCAACGGCACCAGCGGGAGCGGCAGCAGCCAGCAGGACTCGCCCCAGATCAAAGCCTCGCCCAGCTTCTCCTTCGGCTGCAGCCGGCCCTGTGCCCCAGCCGCGGACGGCCAGGGCCCGCAGACGGGCGGTGCGAGAGCCCCGGCGCCGGTCAGAGGTAAGCTGGGCTGGGGGCCTCTCGCGCACGTGGTCCAGTGCCTGTCGAGCTGCTGTGCGAAGCCGCAGCCCTGAGGAGAGCTGGGCGCCGGCGTAACTGTGTGCTTTGACGTAACAAAAGTGGTTTTGAGTGGAAGAAGTGCGTGTGACCGGCCGCCCCGTCCCCTCGGAAGGGCCCTGGACGCAGGGCGCAGCTCAGTGCTCCAGCCCCAGCGGAGCGGCCGCACCTGGGTCGGGACAGACGTGGCACAGCGAGACCCCTGACATCGTCAGCTGGGGGGGCTGCGGGGCCTGGCCGAGCTCCCCCCTGCCTGCTCTGCAGCCCCTGCTTCTGCCACAGCAGGTCAGAGGGATGGTGCTTGCCGCGGGCTGCCCGGCACAACAGTCTGCTCTGAGCCGGCAGCCCCGGGCTGACCAGCTCGCTGTGCAGGGCGCAGAGCACAGTGCTTTCTGGAGAGGCCAGCACGGAAAACCTGCGGCCTCCGGCACCCAAATTGCTCCCTAGGCCCGTGGGGTGACACCAAAGTGCCTTTCTCCTTCCCAGGCACCTGCTGAGGCACAGCCGGTTATGGCGCATGGCTCTGTCATGGCACTGTGGGGCCGAGCTGTGGCAGCTCACTGGGGGCTGAGCGAGCGGGGACTCCTGCCCCAGGGGCTGCCTGGCAGCACTGAGCCACCCACACGGCTTGGAGGCGCAGATGCAGCCCTGCATCGGCTGCACCACGCTCTGGGGTGGCAAAGCAGTGCGATCACAGCACCCCTCGCTGCGGGCAGGGCCGTGGCAGGGTGCTGGGTGGTGTCTGGTGAAGCTGCGGTGCCCCGAGCTGCTGGCCGAGGCAGCGGCGTGTGGCAGACGGGGCTCGCTGCCAAGCCCCGGGCTGCCGCAGGGCTCCCGGCCCCGGAGGGCACCGTGCGCCCAAAGGCCCCGGCACGAGCGGGCGTCCTCGGTGCCGCGGGGCAGGGGGCGGCCGGTGTGACTGGGTTGTGACTGCGGCTGTGTGGTGTGGTGGCGGTGCCCCGATGCGGCGCCGCTCTGCCCGTCGGCTCCTCGTGCTGTGCCTGCGTGGCGCGCGTTGCTTCGTCCTCTGTGTGTGCTTCCCAGCGCTCTGTAGCGACCGTTTCTCCCCCGCTGCCAGAACGTGGCGGGGAGGAAATAAAAGGTTCATGTTCCCCTGGGCACGTTGTAGCGTCTGTTCCTTCTGCCGGGCACGCTCTGTCCTCACGGAGCCTGCGGGAGCCGTCCGCTCGCTGAGGCCGTGGGGCTGGGCGGGCACGGGAGGGAGCGGCGTTGTTGTGCCTCCCCGGCCGCGCTCCCCAGCAGGGGAAGCCAGACTGCTGGAGCTGGCAGCACAGGCTGCAGACACCAACACAATGGCAGGGGAAGCTGGTGGGGCCCCGGCTGTGCTGCTCTTGGGACAGAGACCCCAGTCGCAGCTCGCCCTGGGGTGTGCCTGCTGCGTCCCGGTGGCACCGGGGCACCCCTGAACACGTTGCTGCCCGCGGTTGTGCCAGCAGAGCTTTGGTGTTTGTGTGGGTTTGCCGGGCAGCTCAACCTGCTGACGTGCGGCCCCACGGCTCTGCCGTGCCAGCCCCTCGCCTCCTGCCCTCCGCACCACCACCCTGCCCTGTCCCCTGGCAGCACTGGGATGCTCCCACCCGCTCTTCCTTCCCAGGCAGCCGGGAAATGGAAATGGGGACGCTCAGATCCAGCCAGGTGGTGGTGTGCTGTGATGTGCCGTGATGTACTGTGGTGTGCCGTGGTGGCACAGGACAGGAGGCTGCCCCGGCACGTCCCCTCCTGCCCCTTCCTGCTCATGCTGCTGCTGCTGTGCGGAAGGGGACAGCCGCTGCCACCCTGTGCAGGATGTGGGGTCAGCACGCAGGGGACACGGAGGACGTCCTGCCCTGCTGGCCCCAACCAGCACCAGGCTCATCCCTTCCCCAGCTGCTTCCTCCGAGCTCACAGCCAAGCGCTGTCGCTGACTGCCCGAGCCCCCATGCAGGAGGGGTCTCTGTGCTCCCAAAACTCCCTCAGCTTCACAGAGCTAGTGGTTCACCCTGCAGGCTCCTGCCTGCTGCAGGGTCTGCTCGTTCACAGCTTGCCCCAATTCCCTGCGTGCCCCCGATTGCCCCACGCCGTGCACTGGGCGAGCCCCTTTCCTCTTCCCAGGTTCCCGACAGCTCGGCCGGGGAGTCCAAGGACGGCCCAGCCCCTATCTCCTGGGGCTGCACGTGCAGCTGCTTCCTGCAGCCCTCAGCTCTCCTGGTATCTCACTGACCATGTGCTCGTGCTCGTGCTCCCTGTGCTTGCCTGCTGCTCCTGCCACCTCTGCTGGCCGCGTACCCGTCGGGTTGGGTTGGGTTTTTTTGCACGCAGGGGATTAGCTCGTGCATGGCATGCTGCCCGCCATGCCTTCCCTCACCCTGCTCTCCATCGCCCTTTCTTCAGCCGCTTGCTTCGGAGCTTGTCACGCCCTCGGGGCCAGGAGGGGGAAGGAGGGAAGCGTGGCAGCTCGCGGGCACCTGGTTCAGAGCGAGCTCCCCACGCCGCTGCCCGGGGCTCTGCGCTCTGCTGCCGCCGCTGCACACTTACAGCCGCTGCCACGCGCTCGCTCTCATTAACAACCCTCCTCCATCACGGCCGCTGACATCTAGCGCGGGCCAAGGGCTTTGTCTGCGGCCGCAGCCCTGTCCTTGCGGCTCCGGGGCCGTGTCTGCGCTGCTTTCTTCTCGCTCCAGCGTGCTGTTTCCCATTAGCAGCGCCGTCCCCATGCTGTGCCGGGTGCCGCCCGTCGCCTTCCCCCCGCCGGCATCCCAGCAGCTGCTCGGGCAGCTCCCGCTGCACGCCGTGCCCAGCCCCACGCCTCCTGCGCTCGCAGCCCGCGGACGTGCTGGGCACAAGGGCAGCTCGCCAGCCTGGCAAGGCTCCCAAAGAGCAGCACGGAGCCAGCAGCTCGGCTGCGGCTGTGCGGCAGGGTTGGTGCTGCCTGGTGCCTGCCAGGGGCTGCCGCCCAGCTCCGCACCACCCAGAGTGCCTGGTGCTGGTGGGGACTGGACCGGGACTGCCCATCCCCACTGTGCGGGGGGCTGCTGAGGCACAGGCCTGCACGAGGAGCTGTGCTGTGCGGGGCCCTTTGTGCTTCCCCCAAAGCCACCGTGTGCTCCGAGAGCAGGCCCTGGGTCATGGGGGTGCTGAGGCTGAGCGTGGGGGCTCCTGCTGGGCAAGGGGTAAAGGGGTGAGCTGTGGGGACAGGGGGCTCTGGCCCTGCTGCGGGGCTGATGGAAAGCCCCAGGGGCAGCAGCACCCCTTGGGGACAGCAGCACACCCCAGCCACCAGGCAGGACACAGGCACAGCCCTTGTCCCTGTGTCCCCACGCAGCAGCCAGGCACAGGGGCTGGTCCCGCACAGCCCCCGCTGGCTGCACCCCAAACAGGGCTCTGGGATCCAGCACTGACGCCCCTGGTGTGTCAGAGGGGGACGTGGACGTGGTGCTGGGGAGCGCTGCGGGTGCCAGCCCCTCTCTGAGCCGTCTCCTTCCTCACACAGGGTTCTTGCCGGCGGGCACCCAGGCATGGACGGTGACGGGCACCAGCCACGGACCATGGGAGGCGCGGCACGACGGCAGCGGGGACCCGATGGCCACGCACAGCCCCGCGCTGCTGCAGGTACTGCCGGGCACCAGCATGGGCGAGGGCTGGGACCGGGCAGCACCAGGGACCGAGGGACACGTGGCTGGGGAACGGCACAGCCACCGCGCCCTGGCTGTGCCGGGAGGGGTCAGTGCCCCCACACAGCCCAGCCCCAGCACCCTGACACTGACCTCCCCTCCCCTCTCCTCTCCCCGTGCAGGTGCTCCCAAAGAAGCTGAACGCCCGGAGAGCCCCGGAGCAGCCCGGGTAGGTGCTGGCACCGCCACGGTGCTGCCGAGCCCGCAGGAGCCCTGGCTGCACCCCCGGGGGAAGGCAGGGCTGGTGCCGCAGGGGGCCCGGAGGTGCCCGCCGCGCCCTCAGGAGCCCCGTGCGGTTCCCCACAGCCCAGGGGGGCTCCCCGCCCGCCCCAGCAGGATCCCGGTGCGGAGGAAGGGGGCAGCGACCACCCAGAGCCTGCCCGCGCTCGGCCCCGGGAGCACCGCAGTGTCCCCAGCCCAGAGGCACGGCCGTGCTGGGCCCTGCACCCCACACAGTCCCACAGGTAGGGCCCATACCCCCAGAGCTGGTGGGACCCTCGCCCACTTGGCCCCTGGCCCTCCTGGCCCCGGCCCCTCACCCCGCTCTCTGTCCCCACAGGGCCCTGCCAGGCGGCCCCGGTCCCCATCACGGGGTCACGGAGCGTGGAGCAGCTGCTGGGCAAGGGCCTGCGCCCCCAGGTACGGCCCCGGGCACAGCGGGGGGCTGCCGCGCAGGCGGGGGGCTCGGCCCCCAGCCCCTTCCCACCCATTCTCCTGCCTTGTAGCGCCCGCCCAGCCCCGTGTCCGGCTGCCCCTCGCTCCGCTCCTGCCGCCAGCTCCTCTCCTTCTGTGCCGAGGCCTGACCGTGGCCGCCAGCACCGGCCCCACACCCACCACGGCCGCGCGCCCGCGCCCAGCCCAGGACCGACGGCGCGGCGGAGCCGCAGCAGCCACCGGCGTGCTCGGCACCGTGCCTGGTGCTGGGAGCCGCCCTGCTCGCCCCGCGGGCCGGCGGGAGGTATTTTTACATAACACGGTTTTGTCTTGTATCGTGTTTCCGTTAACGCCCGTCGGGACCGAGCACGGGGCGCGGTGCCATGCGGCACGGCGGGTGGGTGCGGGGCGCCTCCATGGCCCCCATGGTGCGGGGTGGTTGGGTCGGCTCCGCTCCGCTCTGCTCTGCGTGGTCCTGTGGGGAGAGACAGTGAGTGGGGACGGGGACAGGGATGCTGGGGGGGGATGGGGACAGGGAGGGGGATGGGATGGGGATGGGGGCGGGATGGGGATGGGGGCAGGGATTGGGGCAGGGAAAAGAACAGGGTGAGGGCAGGGATGGGGACAGGGACAGGAGTGGGGAGGGGACAAGATTGGGGACAGGGAGGGGGGCAGGGACAGGGACAGGGATGGGGGCAGAGATTGGGGCCGGGACCAGAGCGGGGAGGGGACGGGATGGGGACACGGGACGGGGCCAGGGGCGGGGGTAGGGCTGGGGGTGGGGATGGGGACAGGGATTGGGGCAGGGACAAGAGTGGGGAGGGGACGGGATGGGGACACGGGATGGGGACAGGGGCGGGGCTGGGGCCGGGGCAGGGCCAGGCCTTGCTGCCCGGCGGGGCCTTGGAGGTGCCCGGGGCGGGGCGGGCCGGGGGAGGCGGTGCCGGGGGGGGGGGGGGCGCTGCGCGGTGCCGGGCCCGGGGCCGTCCCGGTGCTGGGCGCTCACCGGGCTCAGTCGTGGCGCTTGGGGTTGTTGACGGCCACGTAGTGGTACAGCACCACCAGCAGGAACAGCGACACGCCCAGCATGTTGGCGAAGATGGCGAGCTGCACGTCCGTGATCATCCTGCGGCGGGCGGCGGCGGCTGGCACCGGGACCGGCACCGGGAACCGGGCACCGGGAACGGGACCAGGCCGCCGCCCCGCCCCGCCCCCCCCCGGCCCGGGACCCCCGCTCCGCGCTCCCCCCCCCGTTCCGGCTCCCCGCCCCCCCCATCCCTCCCCCCCCCCCCCCCCGCTCACTCTCCGCCGCCCGCTCCCGCCGCCGGCCACGTCCCCGCCGCTCCGCGCGCCACTTCCGGCCGCGGGGCACCATGGGACGGGAGGGGGGGGCGGGGCCCGGCGGGGGGAGGGGGAGGGGGAGGTGGCTGCGGCCGTGACGTCACGGGCCCGCTGTGGTGACGTCACGGCCTGGGCCCCGGCCCCCGCGTGACGTCACGGCGCGGCACGGGCAGCGCGGAGTCGGGGCCTCGAGGGGGGCAGGGACGGGGCGGGGATGGGGGCAGGGGAAGGGGGCAGGGGATGGGGGATAGGGGCAGGGGGCAGGGGGCAGGGATAGGGCCACGAAGCAGGGATAGGGGATACGGGATGGGGGCAGGGGGCAGGGGATAAGGGCAGAGGGACAGGGGATGGGGAATAGGGGCAGGGGGCACAGGGAGAGGGCAGGGAAAGGGCAAGGGGGCAGGGGATGGAGACGGAATAGGGGCAGGGGGCGTAGGGAGAGGGCAGGGGGCAGGGGCAGAGGATGGGGGATAGGGCCTGGGGGCAGGGGACACGGGCAGGGATAGGGGCACGGGGCAGGGGATGGGGATAGGGATAGGGATGGGGGCAGGGGGCACAGGGAGGGGGCAGGGGCATGGGGCCAGGGGCAGGGCATGGGGATAGGGAGAGGGGCAGGGGGCACAGGGAGAGGGCAAGGGGCAGGGATAAGGATAGGGGATAGGGACACGGGGCAGGGGATATGGGCAGGGATAGGGGCAGGGGGCGTAAGGAGAGGGCAGGGGGCAGGGATACGGGATAGGGGCAGGGGATGGGCGATAGGGGCAGGGGGCACAGGGAGGGGGCAGGGGCAGGGGCAGACCCGTCCCGGCCGCCCCCCGCCATGCGGTGTAGGCAGCCCCCGTCCCGCCCCCTCCCCTCCCCTCCCCTCCCCTCCCCTCCCCTCCCGCGCCTTTTCTCCCCCCCCCCGGCCGCCTCCTGCCGCGCCAGGCTGTGACGTCACCGGGGACGGGGCCAAGCCGTGACGTCACCGCTTGCAGCGGCCGGGGCCGTGACGTCACCGCCCGGCCGGGGAAGCCGCGGTGTCAGCGCGGGCCGGGGGCCAGGGCCGTGACCTCAGCGGGGGCGGCCCCGCGGGGTCCCCTCCGGGTCCCCTCCGTGTGCCCGTGGGGCCGTGCCCGTGGGGAGCCCCGCGGGGCCCCGTGGGGCCGGGCCGCGGGGGGGGCACCGGGTCCGGGCGCTGCCCCGGGGACGTGGCAGCGGGCAGGGCGCGGTGCCGGCAGCCTGCCCCCGGGGGGGCCGCGTCCCGGGGCTGCGGGGAGCCCCCCGCGGGAGCCCCCGGCCGGGCCCCGCGCCGCCGCCGCGACCCCCGTGGGGAGCGGGCACAGCCCCCGGCGGGCAGCGCGGCCACCGGGGGCCGGCGGGGCGGTGCGGGGCGGTGCGGGGCGGTGCGGGAGCCCCGGCCCCGCCGGCTGCCTGCAGCCCTGGCCCCCTGCCCGGCCTCTCCGGCTCTCCCCGTCCCCTCCTTCCCCGTCCCCGTGTCCCAGCCTAACGAGAAGCAGATGTGCGGGCGGCGGCGGGGGGCGGGGGGCAGGCGCGGGGGCCGGCGGCGCGCGGCGGTGCCCGGCGGAGGCCGAGGCGGGCAGGAAGCGGGGGGCCCCGGGGACCCCGTCGGGCGGCAGCGCCGGGGCGGCTCTGGCGGCGAGGGGCTGGCCGAGGGGAGGGGAGGGCAGAGCCGCGCCGAGCCGAGCCGCAGAGCCGGGAGGGACGGAGCCGCGACGGGACGCGCCATGCGCTCCTGAGCCGCGCCGTGCGCCCCCCCCCCCCGCCGCGCCCCCCGCCCGCCCAGCATGGCCCCCTGGCTCTGGCCGTGCCTCCTGGCCGCGCAGGCCCTGGCCGCCAACTTCCCCCCCAGGTACAGCCTCTACACCGGGGGGGCCGCCCCGCTCAGCCCGGCCCAGGCCACGGCCCCGCAGGGCCCCGCCGCGGCGCACGGCGGTGCCCGGGCCGCCAGCCGGCACAGGTAGGAGCCGGGACCGCCGGGCGGGACGGGGAGGGAGCCCCCGGGGCGCGGCCCCCGCCCCGCAGCCCTCGGGGGGGGCCGGGGAGCGGCAGGACGGCGGCACGTCCAGCACGGGACCCGACGGGGGGGGCGTCGACGGGGCCGTGCGGGAAGGATGCTCCCCGGCACCGCGGGGCTGCCCCGGCCCAGGGCACGCTCGGGGATAACGGGGATGAGCCGGGGGGGCGCCGGGAGGGGGGCGCGGGGCGGGGGCTGCGGCCCGACGGGCGGGGGGGAGCGGGGGCGGGGGCGGGCGGGGGCCCGGCCGTGCGCGCCGGGTGCCGGTGCCGGGGATTCCGTGCGCGCACCCGAGCCGCGTGCCCCGCCGCGGGGTCCCCGTGCCGGGGGGGCGGGTGAGGGGCCCCGACAGCCCCTGCCCGTGCCGTGCCCTGCGGAGGGGGCGGCGGGGGCTCGGCTCGTGCCTGCCCCCGGGTCGGGGCTGGGGCTGCGGGGCCGGTCCCGCACCGGAGCTGGGGGTCACCCCCTGGCCGCAGCCACAGCGTGGCCGTGCGGGGTGCAGCATGGGACGTGTCCCCCCAGCCCCACCGCAGCCCCGCGGCAGCCCCAGCGCCCCGGGGCAGGGGCTGGTGGGACCCTGCTCCACGCGGGACCCGGCTGCCGGCGTGGGGCTGCCCAGGAAGGGCGCACCTGGGCTGGGCATCACCGGCTCACAGAGCGCCGTGGCACAGCCTGGGCTTGGCTGGGCTCCTGCCCGTGGTTTTGGGGACGTAGCAGGGTGTCCCCAGGGGCTGGGGCACAGCGCCCTGTGCCCGTGGTTTGGGGGATGTAGAACCCATCTCTGTGCTTCGGGGCTGCTGCCTCTGCTTCGAGGGTCACGGCAGGCAGTCCCCATGGACGGGGGGACACGGGGACCCATCCCCATGCCCCGTGGTTTCGGGAGGGCTCCCAGCCTGTCCCCAGGACGTGGATGTGCCCCGATGCAGCCCCAGGATGGGCAGTGGGAGCCAGGGCCCCGCGGGCACCATCAGCCAGGGATGATTGGGCACGGGGGGAGAGCGGGGGGGCCGGGAAGGGAAGAGAAGGGAAGGGAAGGGGGAAGAGGGGGGGCCGTCAGCGCAGGAATTCCCGGCGGCCCCCGGGGAGGAGCTGGAATCGAGCCGGGGACTGAGGGGAACCAGCCGGGCTGACGGGAACCGGCCGCGGCTCTGCGGGGCCCCCGCACTGCTCAGCTCCACAGCACCGCACAGCTCCCCACAGCTCCCCACAGCTCCCCACAGCACAGCACCGCACAGCACGGGGCCGGGGCTGCCGAGGGTCCGCGCCGTGGGGGGCTGCCCGGGGGGGCCGCGCTGTGTGGGGCTGCTCTGGGCTCGGACCATATAAGGCTGGGCTGGGGCGTCCGCACTGCGTGGGGCCGGGCTGGGGTCCCGCTCCCTGGGGTGGGCTGGGGGGCTGGGGTCCCGCCCCGCAGCCTGGCCACCACACCCCGTATGGAGCCGGGGGGCCCCGCAGCGTGTTCTGGGGGCTGCAGCCCCCGTGGGGCCGGCTGGGGGCCCCGCCCCACACCCTGGGAGAAGCGTGCCCCCCAGGCAGGATCTCGCCATCAGGTCTGGCCGGGCGCCAGGGCTTCGTCCCCAGCTCCTGAACTCCAGGCTTGGGGGCACATCAGTGACAGCCAGGGGGTGGCTGGGGGGCACAGACCAGCCTGGCTCCGCAGGGCAGCAGCATGGGGTCAGAGCCCCCCCGTCCCCGCAGCATGCAGTGCCTCGCAGGACGCATGCGCTCCCCTGGCCGCCCCTTGCACCCACGAGCAGGGTCCCTGTCCCCGTCCCCATCCCTGTCCCCACAGAGCTCGCTGGGTGCGGGTGGCCCCGTGAGGGCTGCGGTCACTCCCCGCGGTGCCACCGGCCCCTTCCGTGGCTCCTGAAAGGGCCCCTCAAAGCGCTCGGGGCTGTGGGGTTGGGCAGAGGTGAAGGGGCTGTGGCGGGGCAGGATCCGGCCCATTAACCCCACAGCACTGGGCCGTGACGGCTGCTACCGGTGGGACCGGCAGGGCAGGCACCTGTGGGGGGGGTTCCCATGGTGGTGCCTGGTCCATGGGGGGGACACCCGGGGTGTGCCGGGGGCTCCGGTGCGGGGCCCTGACGCCTTCTCCGCAGGAACTGGTGCGCCTACGTGGTGACGCGCAGCGTGAGCTGTGTGGTGGAGGACGGCGTCGAGAGCTTCGTCAAGCCCGACTACCAGCCCTGCGGCTGGGGGCAGCTGCAGTGCCCCCGCGTCCTGACGTGAGTGGGGCCGGGCAGGGCGGGGGCGTGGGACCGGGAGCCGGGGGGCAGCGCCCGGGGCCCCCAGCAGCGCCGCTGTTTACCCTCCCCGGGACGTGTTTACTTTTCTGCAAGAGCCGCGGTCTCAGCGGCTCGTGGCCGGCGCCTGACCTGCCCCGACACGGCTTTTACAGCGGCGCCGCTGCCCCCCCCCGGCCAACTGCCCCTCAGCATCGGGGCCAGTGACCCCCACGCCGCCTGGGGGTCGGTTTGGGGACCAGGGGGCTCTGCCCAGGGCCTGTGTCCGGCACTGGGGCAGCCACAGAGCAGGGCGCTGGGTGCCGTGGCGGTGCCAGCCCCGTCCTGGGGGGCCGGCAGGATGCGCAGGGGCCGCCCCCAGAGGGCAGCGAGCGTGGCCACGGCCAGCCCGGTTGTGCAAGAGCCTGGTGCGGTCGCGCCGCCTGGGCCAGCCCGCAGCCTGTGTTTGGTTTTCCTCCCCGAGCCTCTTCCTGCAGCGCCTGTGGGCAGGGACCGGCGCGGAGGCTGGGGGGGAGGAGGGGCGGCGGGGACCAGGACCCCCCCTCCCCATCAGCAGCGTCCCCTCTGCCCGCAGGTACCGCAGCTTCCTGCGGCCCCGCTACAAGGTGGCCCACAAGACGGTGTCGGACCTGGAGTGGCGCTGCTGCCAGGGCTACTCGGGGGAGGACTGCTCCGAGGGGCCGGCAGCGGGGCCCTCCCTCACCACCACCCGTCCACGGCCCCGGCCCGGCCGCCCCACGCTCTCCGGCTTCGGCAACACGCTCAGCGGCCTGGGGGGGGAAGGCAGCGCCGGGGGGGGCCGGGGCAGCACTGCCCCGCGGAGCCCGGAGCCCGCTGGCGGTGGGGAGGCGGAGAAGGTGCAGCAGCTGGAGGAGAAGGTGCGGCGGCTGAGCAAGCAGCTGGAGGAGCTGCAGGCCTCGGTGCAGGAGGGCCAGGAGAAGCTGCTGCAGGACCTGCGAAAGGTGGCTGAGGGCAGCCCAAATGGCAAGCACCAACCCGCCGACGCCGCGCCCCCCGACGTGCGGGAGACGCTCAGCCACATCCAGCAGCACCTGGAGCGCCTGGACAACCGCATCCGCAGCCAGGAGCTGGAGCGGGAGCGGGATGGCTTCGGGGGGAGCCCGGCCCCGGAGGGGGGCCTGGCGGGGGCCGCGCTGCTGCGCGAGCTGGAGCAGCGGGTGCAGGATTCCTGCGGCGCCTGCCTGGCCGGCACCGAGGGGCTGCGGCGGCAGCAGGCGGAGGACCGGGAGCGCATGAGGGCGCTGGAGAAGCTGGTGGGCTCGGTGGACCAGCGCAACCGGGAGGCGGTGGAGACTGTGCAGCGGCACGTCAGCAGCCTGAGCACCCGCCTGGCCCCCGCCGCACCGCCCGATGAGCTGCGCCGGCGCGTGGCCGAGCTGGAGCGGCGGATGGACGGGCTGGAGGGGTTGCGCGGCGCGGTGCTTGGGCCGGGGCCGGGGCCGGTGCTGGCCCGGCGGCTGTCAGAGCTGGAGGGGCGGCTGAACGCCACGCGGGCCGGCCCCGGGCCCCCTGACACCGAGGGGCTGCGGGGCCACATGGCCAACCTGAGCCGGGCGCTGGAGGGGCTGGCGGAGAGCGGGGCGCAGCGCGGCGCCCGCCTGGCCGAGCTGGAGGGGGTCCTGGCACGCTGCGGGCGGCCCTGCCTGGAGCCCACTGCCGATGGCCGGGACGGCTCCGCGCTCAGCCAGCTGGAGCGGCGCGTGGAGGACAACGAGGCGCAGCTCCGCACCCTCAGCTCCGGCCTTCGGCAGCTGGGGGCCGGCGGGGCCGGGCCGGGCAGCTCGCTGCAGGCGCTGCGGGAGCTGGTGGGGGAGCAGGGCGAGACGCTGGAGCGGCTGGTGGGGCGGCTGGGGCAGCTGGAGGCAGGGGGGAGCTCCGGTGGGCAGACGCTGGAGGACACCCGCAGGGACCTGGAGCAGCTCCACAACCGGACGGGCGCCCGGCTGGGGCAGCTGGAGGCCGAGCTGCGGGGGCTGAGCGCCACCGGTGCCTGCGCCCAGCCCTGCTCCCCGCTGCGGGAGGAGCTGGAGCGGCTGCGGGAGGAGGTGGGCGCCTGCACCAACGCCTGCAGCCCGCCCGCACCCGACCCCACAGCAGCCGAGGAGGAGGAGCCGCTGGAGGGGTTCAGCGTCTTCGGAGGAACGACGCCCTGGGAGCTGCAGACGCTGCAGGGCGAGCTGTCGGAGGCGCTGCTCTACTTCGGCTTGCTCAACACCACGGTGCAGGACCTGCAGGACGCCGTGGACCAGCACGACGCCAGCCTGCGTGAGCTGGGTGCTGTGAAGGATCGCCTGGCCGCAGAGCTCGACCGGGTGCAGGCGGAGGTCGCCGAGCGCGCAGCCGAGAGCGAGGAGCGGCTGGAGGGGCTGGTGCGGGACCTGGTGCGCGCGGGCCCCGCGGGCTGCCCGGCCGGCCTGGAGCCCAGGGTGGCCAAGCTGGAGGGCGTCTGCGAGCAGCTGGAGGTCGTGTCGGGGGGGCTGCGTGGCGTCCGCGAGGGGCTGGGCCGGCACGTGGCGGGGCTGTGGAACGCCCTGCGGGAGCTGAACGGCACAGCCCGAACCCACAGCGCCCTGCTGGACAAGGCGATGCAGCTCCCGGCGCGCCTCAGCGCCCTCAACGCCAGCTTCCAGCAGCACCGCGCCGAGATGCTCAACCTCACCAGCAGGGACCTGACCGGTGCGCGGCGACTGGGGAGCAGGGACGGGGAGAGAGGGCAGGGGGATGGGGAGAGAGGGCAGGGGGAGGGGGAGAAGGGGGCATGGGGTTGGGGAGAATGGGGCACTATCAGGGGGAGAAGGGGACACGGGGAGGGGCCAAAGGGCGTGTGGGAATGGGGCACGAGTGTACAGAGGGTGGGGGCTGCAGGAGGTGGGGATGGGGGAACAAGGGGCAATGTCTGAAGACAGAGCACGGGGACAATCGCAGTGCCATGAGGTGTGAGGGTGTGGGGACACCACGTCCCAGGGCTTTCAGCGTTGGGGGTGTGGGGTATGGGGGTGAGGGGGTGCAGGACCCCCGGCTGCAGGCTCTGGGGCTGGGATGCATGGCGGACGTGGGGACCCAAGTGGTGGGGGCATGAGGCTTGGTGCATGGGGACATGGGGGCCTCAAGTCACGGGGGTGTTGGGCTGTGGGGTGAGGGACGGGGCTCTAACTCCCCCCACCTTCCCTCAGGCCCTCCTGGGCCCCCCGGACCTGAAGGCCCCATGGGGAAGACGGGCCCCCCTGGCCCCTCTGGGCCTCCTGGCAAGGACGGAGAACAAGGCCCCGTGGGCCCCCCAGGTAAGGAGCAGCCCCCGTGCCCCGGCAGCCTCCAGCAGTGGGGCCGTGCCTGCCCGGTGCTGGCTCGTGCCGCCTGCCCACCCCACCCCACCCCACAGCACCGTCCTGTCCCTTCCCTTTCAGGTCTGCAAGGAGAAAGAGGTAGGGCTGGGGTGTGGGGGGGTACGAGGGGCTGGGATGAGGGGGCTGCGGGGTGGGGGGGTGCAGGGCAGGGGGGCACAGTGGGGAGGGGGAGTTGGTGATGGAGGTGGAGGGGCTGGGGACATTGGGCACGGGTGCAGCTGGGGGTGGGGGTTCAGGGGCCTGGGGGTGCCATGGGGGCACCGTCCTGACACCGTCCCCAGGTGCTGTGGGGGAGCCGGGCTCTGTGCCCCACATCGCCTTCTCGGCCGCCCTGAGCACGCAGCGCACGGAGCCGGGCACCGTCCCCTTCGACCAGGTCCTGCTCAACGACGGCGGCGCCTACGACCCCGAGACGGGTGAGTGCCGGCCCCGCGCCTGGCCATGGGGGGGGATGGGGGGGGATGGGGGCTGTGGAGTGGTGGTGGGGGGGCTGCATGGGTGAAACATGGGCCTGGGGTGCAAGAAGGGTGGGGGTGTCCTCAGGGGCACAGCGATGGCTTTGGGGTGAAGCTGGGCAACCCAGGGGCTGCGGGGAGCGTGGGGTACGGCGGGGTGCCTTGGGGACACGGTGGTGGCCACGGGGGGTGGGGGGGGGGGCTGAGCTCCTGCTGGGGGCACTGCGGGGGCTGGGGGTCGCCGTGCGCTGACACCGCTGCTGCAGGCACCTTCACGGCTCCCCTGAGCGGCCGCTACCTGGTGAGCGTGGTGCTGACGGGGCACAAGGGCGAGAAGCTGGAGGCGGTGCTGTCCCGCTCCAACCAGGGCATCGCGCGCCTGGACTCGGCCGGGTACCAGCCCGAGGGGCTGGAGAACCAGCCCGTGGCCGAGCACCAGCCCAGCCCCGGCTCGCTGGGGGTCTTCAGCCTCATCCTGCCGCTGGAGGCGGGGGAGACGCTCTGCGTCGACCTGGTGGCCGGGCGCCTGGCACACGCCCCCGACGAGCCCCTCACCGTCTTCAGCGGCGCCCTGCTCTACGACGCCGATGGCCCCTAGTCGCCCCCCCTCACACCCACCCCTCGCCGCCCCATGGCTCCTGGACCCCCCCACGTCCCCCTGCACCCACGCGGGGCCCCCCCCCCCCCCACTCCCCGTTATTTATCAGCACCCCCCCACCCTCGCTCCCCCGCCGCCACGCGTCCCTCACCCCCTGCCCTGCCCCCCCCACGCCGCCCCGCGCCCCCCCCCTCAATAAAGATGCGGCACCGGGTTTTGTACCCATGGCTCCCGCCTCCTTCCTGCCCCCCACGCGCTTTATTGCCCCCCGTGGGCCGGGGTCAGCCCCCGGGCACTGCCCTGGTCCCGGCAGCGCCGCAGCGGGGGCGTGGGGGGTGCCCAGGCCGGGGGTCCGGCTGCCATCAGAAATCCTCATCCCACCCCGAGAGCTCGTCCATTGCCGGCGTCCGATCGACCGAGAACCGCTTGAAGTTGGTGTAGGGAGGGCCCTGGGGGGGGCGGGGGTCAGTGCTGGGCCCTCCTCCCCCCGCCCCGCGCCCCCCACCCCAAGGCCCGGCCCCACCTGCTTGATGAGCCACAGGGTGGGCGCCTCCAGCTGCTGCAGGGCGAGCTTCTTCCACTTGAGGGTCCCAAACCACCTGGGGGGGGGGGGATGCTGCAGGAGGGGCCAGGGGGAAGCACGCACCCCCCACCCCCCACCCGCACCCCCCTCACCTGTGCTTCTTGATGCCGCGGATGCCGGTGGCCGTGTTCCCCAGGCGCTGCCCCGGACGGCGCCTGCAAAAGGGCCGGGGATGGAGCAGGGGGCGCAGGTTGGGGCTCCCCAGGGCACCCCCACCCACAGGGCTGCCCCCCCCCCGGGACCCCCACACAGACCTGCAGAGCTTTGCAACGAGGGAGCAGGCGGCCTCGCTGAGGAAAGCGGGGAAGGAGAGGACGCCGTCCAGGATGCGGCTGTAAATCTTCTGGGGGTCAGCGCTGTGGAAGGGGGGCCTGCAGGGCATGGGGGCGTCAGGCCTGGCCACGGGGGGGGGGGTGGGCTCAGCCCCGGGGCGTGCTCACCTGCCCACCAGCATCTCGAAGATGAGGATGCCCAGCATCCAGAAGTCGACCGCGAAGTCGTGGCCCTCGTGGCGCAGCATCTCGGGCGCCAGGTACTCGGGCGTCCCGCAGAAGGAGTAGGTTTTCTCCCCGCGCTCCAGCTCCTTGGCGAAGCCGAAGTCCACCTGCGGTGCAGGAGCTCTCAGCCGGCCCCACACCCGCAGGGACCCCCAGCGCCCTCCCTGCTGCCCCCCCCACGGCACCGGGCACCGTGCCGACACCCCCATCCCCCCCGGTACCAGCTTGACGTAGCCCTGCTTGTCCAGCATCAGGTTCTCGGGCTTCAGGTCGCGGTAGACGATGCCGTGGCTGTGCAGGTACTCCAGGCCCTCCACCACGCAGGCGGAGCAGAACATGGCCAGCGGCTCCTCGAAGTAGCGCCTGCAGGGCAGGGTTCTGTGCTCGGCACAGCGCAGTGCGGCACGGCACGGCACGGCACGGCAAGGCACGGCATGGCACAGCATGGCACAATGCAGTGCTTCATGGCACAGCACGGCACGGCACCACACGAGCCAGCACAGCACAGCGCAGCACAGCACGGCACAGCACGGCACTGCACGGCACATCCCTGCCCACCCCAAGCCCGTGCCCCCCGGCCCCGTACACCTCGCGCAGCTTGGTCCACAGCTCGCCGCCCTGGCAGAACTCCAGCAGCAGGTAGACGTGCTGCCTGTCCCGGAAGGTGCCAAAAAACCTGCGGGCAGCAAGGGTCAGCGGGGCCTCGGCGTGGTGCTGAGCCCGGCCCCACACTGCTGGTCCCACTCACCCCACGATGAAGGGGCAGCGGCTCTGGGCCAGCACCCGGCGCTCCGTGCGCACGTGCTCCTGCTGCTGCGTGCGCACCACCCAGTCCTTGCGGATCCGCTTCAGTGCGAAGAGCCGCTCGCGGCACCGCACCTGTGGGACAGGGGTGGCCGTGGGTACCGGGACGGGGATGGGGTCAGCAGGGGGTGCCTGCAGGCCAGGTGTGGCTCTCACCAGCTCGACCCTGCCGAAGCCGCCGGTGCCCAGCACGACGCGCTGCCCCTGCTTCTGCCCCTCCTCGTAGCGCACGGCCACCAGGTCCTCCAGCCGCACCGCCGGGGACGGCTGCCGCAGGCTCGGGGACCCCCAGCCCCTGTGGGGGGAACCACGGCCCTGCAGCGCCAGCACCAGCGGCTGCCCGTCCCTGTCCCTGTCCCAGTGCCATGCCCAGCCCTGTCCCCGTTCCCACAGACACCCCCATCCCTGTGCCAACCCCCATCCCTGTCCCACACTGACCGCCTGGGGTCCGCTGGGGCCGGCACCTCTGTCGCAGCCGCGTTTCTGCAGGGAGAAGCAGCCCCGGCTCAGCCCGCAGCCCGCAGCCCCACAGCCTGTCTGGGACGGGCACGGCACAGCAGGACCCCACAGGGACCCGGGGCCGTGCATGAGGCCAGGACAGGGCTGTGGGGGGTCCATGGGGGGACCCTCCCCACCCCCTGGCAGATCGCCCAAAGCTGCCTGGCTGTGGGGGTGGGCACCCTGCTGGGGTGGCCCCGCTGTGTGTGGGGGAAACAGGGACACCCAGGGGTGCCCCCAGCCTCAGCCAGCCTGGGGGGCTGGGACTCTGGACACCTCCCATGGGGCCACACGTGGTGCCATGGTGAGCACGCGCCGGGGCCGTGCCACGGGGCTCGGCAGGAGCAGGACGGTGCCTGGGCCTGGCGGTGCTCCCGGGGCAGAGTCCAGGACCCGCTGCTGGCGCCACGTCACCGCCGCCGTCCCTGCCGGGCGCCCAGCACCCACCCAGCCAGCACCCACGTGGGGACCCCGCAGGGCCACGGACACTCACGCGTCTGAGTCGTGCCTGGGGCAGAAGGGGATGATCTCCAGGAAGTCCCTGTGGGGCAGAGGAGGTGTCAGTGGGGCGGGCAGGCCCCGGCCGTGTCCCCACGGGGACGGGCTGCAGGACACGGGGACACCCACTCCTTGGCCACCGTGATGCAGGTGACGTGTCCCTGCGCCTGGCACGATGCTGTCCGGCGGATGTTCCTGCACAGAGACCGGTGGTCATGGAGGAGGAGAGGGGCGTACATTGAGGAGTATGTGCGAGCTCCATGTGCACACGAGCAGCTGTGCGGGCACACGCACAGGGCGCAGACGAGCCGCCCGCAGCCCCAGGGCACCTACTCCAGCAGCGAGAGCTCCCCGAAGTGCTCGCCAGCACCCAGCACACGCAGCAGCTTCTCCTGCCCGTCCACCCGCCGGCTCACCCGCACCTGCGAGGGGACGTGGGGCCAGGCTGAGCGGGATGGGGGGCACGGCCCTGCCCCACGGCACTGCACCCACCTGCCCCTTCAGGATGATGTAGAAGCTCTCCCCCTCGTCCCCCTCGCGGATGATGACGTGGCCGGGTGCGAAGGAGCACTGCGGGCACAGACGGGGTGCTCGGGGCTGCACTGGGCAGGGGACCCCGTCCCACAGCCCCCCCCCCCGTGCACGCACCTCCTCCATGGCGTCGAGCAGCTTGGAGAGGTGGCTGTGGGACAGGTCCTGCAGCCAGTGCACCCTGCAAAGAGAGGAGGCTGGGTCCGGGGCCGCTGCAGCCCTGCCTGCGCCCTGCGCCCTGCATCCCGCACCCTGCATCCTCCCCGAGCTCCAGAGCCCAGCACAGCCACAGGCAGGACAGGGCTGGGGCTGTGTGAGGATGATGACAGGAACAGGGACGGTGACAAGGCTGGGGACGAGGCTGGGGATGTGGACTGGGACTGGGCTGGGGTGGGAATGGAGATGGGACGGGGATCAGACGGGGTGGGGATGGGCCTGGTGACGGTGACAAGGCCAGGGCTGTGCAGTGGCTCTGCCAGGGGTGATGAGAGGGGACGGCACCTCGAGGCTCAGGGCTGGCCGTGGGGCTGGGGGTACCACGGAGGGGCAGGGGGCACGCGCCCCACTCACGTTCGCAGGGAGTCCAGGACCTTGGCCCGCCGCTGCTTGGCGCTGCTGGTGGTGATGGCGCGGTACCGCTGCCGGTCGATGGCCCAGAGGCGCACGGAGCTGAGCGCTGGGGCACAACGGGGGTCAGGGGGGGACTGGGGATGGGGGGTGGGGGGGACAGAACGGGGGGCTCGGCCCTTACCCTGCACGGTGGCGGTGCGCTTGCAGTGGTACAGGATGGCCAGCTCCCCGAAGACATCACCCGGCCCCAGCGTGCGGAGCTGCCGGCCCCGCTGCGTCACGCTCAGCTGCCCCTCTGCAGGGAGGTGGCACAGGGCAGGCGGCCTCGCACGTGCACCAACACACGCGTGGGCATGTGCACGCACACAGGCAGCCTCACACATGTGTCACGGCCCCAGCATTGAGTGCACGCGCAGCTGGTGTGCACGGGCACGTGTGGCCCCTCAGGGGCAGCACAGCCCCACGTGTGCATGCACAGGGCACTGGTGCCCAGGGCAGGTGCAGCACCTCCAGATGCGTGCCCCCATGCGTGCACACCCCAACGGGCACGTGCACACCCCAGCCCGCGCCCCGTGCCCGCTCCCACCTGCCACGATGTACATGGCATCGCCCTCGTCGCCCTCGGCCAGCACCGTGTCCCCGGGGCCGTGCTGAACGGGGACGAAGCTCTGGGCCAGCGCCTCGGGGCAGCCCTCGCCCAGGCGCCGCAGGAAGTCGCTGCGTCCCATGGCCTCCGCGATCAGGCTGAGGTCCCTGGGGACAGGGGGACACGGGGACAGCGGTGGGGCAGCCCCGGCCCTCAGGCACCCCCTCTGCCCCTCCTGAGGTACCTCTGTGACAGGGCACTACTGGGCACTGGGAGCAGGGCGTCGCTGGCGAGGGGCTCGGGGACGATGGCGGTGCCCCGCCGGTGCGGCCGGCCCAGGGGTGGCTCCGTGTCCGGCAGTGCCCTGGCATCGCCCGCGCCCCTCGCCACGCGCTGCAGGAAGTCGCGCTCCTCCTGCAGCCGCAGCTCCCGCAGCTGCCGCTCCATCCCGCACCGCTGCCGTGCCTGGGGGGGGGGGGGACACAGCGTTGGCATGGGGCTGCCCAGGACCACGGGGAGAAGGAAGAGGCTCCCTCAGCACGGGGCAGGGCCGCACACCGCACGGCCCAGGTGGAGACAACCCAACACAGCTGGGTGCGATGTGGCTGCGGACGCCTGGCACAAGTGGTGCCCACAGCACCCCCACCATGCCCGGACCCCCACCCACAGCCCGTGCACCCTGGCCAGGCCCCGCAGCCACACGGTGCTGCGCCCGGCACGCCCTGCCCGAGCAAAGGTTGCAGCACCAGGACGGGGCTGGGACAGGGCTCAGCGCCCCCCTCCACCCCCACCCCCACCACCACACATGGCCACTGCTCCCACATGCACACCCGGCCCCGGGACGTGGCCACTGACCGGGGCTGGCCCCGTGCCCCGCCACGCGCACGGCCCCTACCTGTGCCACGCACCCTGCTGCGCCCGCCCCTACCTGCGAGGCCGCTGCACCCAGCCCCGTGACACATTAACCTGCCCGCGGCGCTCCCCGAGGCACGTGCCGAGCTGCGCCCTGCATGCAGCACCTGGCCCAAACCCACCGGGCACCTGGCATGCAGCCAGCCTGCACCCAGCCTGTGGCACCCTGCACCACCGTGCACCCAGCCTGCAGCAACAACCTGCACCTGACATGCAGCTGATGTGCACCTGGCGTGCGCCCACCATGCGCCCAGCTTGCACCCACGATGCACCCAGCCTGCACCCAGCCTGCACCCAATGTGCACCCACCCCGCACGCACCCCGTGCCCCCCGCGCCCCGGGGCCGTGCAGGTGCCGGTGCCAGTTGTGCACGGCGCGAGGTGTGCACGTGCACGAGGTGAGCCCGCCCGGCACGCGAGCGGCGCGTGCCCGCGCACCCGCTGGGGGGGGGGGGGAGGGGGAGGGGGAGGGAGGGAGCTTCCCGCGCGCTCCCGGCACGGGCACCCTCGGGGGCGTGGCCTGGGGGCGTGGCCCGAGTGACCCCGCCCTCCCATAGACCACGCCCCTCTCTGGAGGGCTGGGCTCTGATTGGCGGGGCGGGGCGGGGGGCGGGGCGGGGGGCGGGGCTTTGCCGGAGCCGTCCCGGAGCGGGGCGCAGCGCGGAGCCCGGCGGCAGCGATGGCAGCGGGGGCGGCGGGGGCAGGGGGGGGCGCTGCGGGACCCCGCGGCGGAGAAGCGGATCCTGTGCGTGGGGCTCGTGTGCCTCGACATCATCAGCGTGGTGGAGGCCTACCCGGCCGAGGACACCGACACCAGGTACGGCGGGGACTGCACCGGCTGTGCCGGGCCGGGCCGTGCCGGAGCCGCGCCGTGCTGAGCCGGGCCGTGCCGTGCCGTTGCAGGTGCCTGTCGCAGCGGTGGCAGCGGGGCGGGAACGCCTCCAACTCGTGCACGGTGCTGGCGCTGCTGGGAGCCCCCTGCGCCTTCATGGGCTCGCTGGCCCCCGGGCACGCTGCCGAGTAAGTGGCTGCGGGGACGGGGTCGGGGGGGGGGGGGTCCCGGGGCCGCCGTGACGCTGCAGCGGCCCCCGTGTCTCGCCCCGGCAGCTTCGTCCTGGCAGACCTGCGGCGCCACGGCGTGGACGTGCGCCACGCGGTGCTGCAGCCCGGCGGCCGCACGCCCACCTCCGTCGTCATCGCCAGCGCCAGCCGGGGCACCCGCACCATCCTGCACGCCAGCGGGTGCGTGGCCGCCCTGACCCTGCTCTCTGTCCCCCAAGTTTCATCGTGGCCGACTTCCAGCGCCGGGGTGTGGACGTGACGCACGTGGCCTGGCAGCCCCGCGGGGACGTGCCATGCGCCTGCTGCGTCGTCAACGCCGCCAGCGGCTCCCGGACCATTGTGCTCTACGACACGTAAGGGTGTCGCGCCCCGCACAGCCGCCAGGGCAGCCCGACCGGGTGATTCCCCGTGATTCCGCACACACAATCGCTGCCAATCGTCCCCGGGCTCCACAGCCCTCAATCACCCCCCCCCCACACCGCCGTGATTGGCGGCAGCACAGCACCCGGCCGCGTCTCACGCCGCAGGACGGCGGCACGGCCCCGCGCTGCCCCCCGGGTCGCCCCGGGGCACGGCGGTGCCGTTAATCATTCACCCGGGGGGACCTCTGCCCGGGGCAGAGTCGAGGCGCGGGGCTGCCCTTCGTCCGCGGGGGGCCCGCCGTGCCCGGCCCCGCCTCACGGCCGGTCCCGCAGGAACCTGCCCGATGTCACCGCCCGCGACTTCGAGCGCGTCGACCTGGAGCGGTTCCGCTGGATCCACTGGGAGGTGCGGCGGGACCGGGGGGCGGGGCCGGGCCGGAGGGGGGCGGGGCCACAGACAGGGGGCGGGGCCATTGTCAGGGGGCGGGGCCATTGTGGGGGGGCGTGACCGGGCAGTCACGTGCCCGTTGCACCCACAGGCCCGCAACGCGGCGGAGCAGCTGCGCATGATGCAGCGCGTGGAGGAGCACAACCGGGCCCTGCCGCCCGCACGCCGCATCCGCACCTCGGTGGAGGTGGAGAAGCCGCGGGAGGAGCTGCTCCCCCTGCTGGCACACGGCGACGTGGTACGGCCCGCCCCGCCCCGCCCCTGATTGGTCCGCTGGGGCTGGGGGCGGGGCTATGGGGCGGGGCCAGGGATCTGGGGCGTGGTCAGCGGGGGGGCGGGGCCAGGAGCCTGGGTGGGGGCTGGGGGCGGGGCCTGGAGCTGCCCCGCGGGGTCGGGGTCACCCCGGGGCACGGGGGGGCCGTGGTGGGGGGGGGCCGTGCCCGGGGCCGGGCGCTGACCCCCCCGCAGGTGTTCATCAGCAAGGACCTGGCCAAGCACTTCGGGTACCGCTCGGCTCCGGAGGCGCTGCGGGGGCTGCGCGGCCGCGTGCAGCCAGGGTAAGGGGCTGCGATGGGGGGCTGGGGGTGTTGGGGGGGGCAGGTTGCAGGGGGGGGGCACGGGACGGGGCAGGGGGCACAGGCTGGTGGTGGGACATGGGGACAGGAGCAGGTGTGGGGTGGGGACCAGCTCTGGGGGTCCGGGGGTCCCACCCGGCGCCCCCTCCCCGCAGGGCCACGCTGATCTGCGCCTGGGCCGAGGAGGGGGCCGACGCCATGGGGCCCGGCGGGGAGCTGCTGCACGCGGACGCCTGCCCCCCAGAGACCCTGGTGGACACGCTGGGGGCTGGGGACACCTTCAACGCTGCCGTCATCTTCGCGCTCTCAGGAGGTGGGCACGGCCCCGCAGAGCGGGGGGGCTGCGTCCCCCTGCATCCCCCCTCGCCCCCCTGCATCCCCCCTCCCCTCACCTCCCCCCGTCCCCAGGGCAGAGCCTTCAGGACGCGCTCAATTTCGGCTGCCGCATCGCGGGCAAGAAGTGCGGGATCCAGGGCTACGACGGCATCGTCTGAGCCCCACCTGCGGCTGCCGCTGCCCCCCACCCCGCAGCCTGGCCCCCCTCACCCCGCTCCCAATAAAGTTCCTGGATACCCCACCGCTGTGTCTGGTGCCAGGCCCTGGGGAGCCCCATGCCCCCACCCCACCAGCGTCGCCGCAGGGAGCACAGCGTGGGGGGCAGCTGCTGTATTCCTCGTCCCAGTGGTACAGGAGAAAACACGCATCACGGCCCCCCAGGACCTGCTGCAGCTGGCCCTGCCCAAGGCATGCGGGGGACCCAAGTAGGCACCCAAACCATTGCTCAGCTGGGGCTCTGCACCCCACAGCCTGTGGGGCCAGCACGGGGCAGGGACCCATGACAGCACCAGGGTCACAGCCCCACCTGGAGCCCCCCACCACCTACATCTCTCCAGGGTCCTCCCAAGCAGGGGCTGCCTCTGCCCTGGGGACTTCATCTGTGGGGGCTCCATTCTCGGGGGCTCCATTCTCGGGGGCTCCCTCCCCCTCCATCACTTCACCCTGGGGGGCTCCAGCCCCAGGGTCTCCCTGCCCCTCTGGGTGGGCTGCGCTGTCTGGCAGCCCCTGCCCCTCTGCTGGGCCAGGCTCTGGGCTGCTTGCCCCCGCATCCACTGCAGGCATCTCCTCAGCCACTGTGGGTGTCTCCACTCTTCCCCCGGGCCCCTCCATGTGTCCCCCCACCATCCCCTCCTGGCCAACCCCTGCTCCCACCAGCGGCTCCCCTGGGGGTCCCTTTTCCCAGGCAGGCAGCAGCAGCTCGGGGGGGTCCAGCAGCCCGTCCCCACTGCGGTCCTGCCTCTCCAGGGCACGGTCCACCAGCACAGCCACCTGCGGGGATGGGGACAGGGTGAGAGCCTGTCCCGCTCCCCCAACTCCCCCTGGGGTGCAACCCCCCCCGGACCTACCGCCTCAGGGCTGGGCTGCCCCGTGCCCCCCTGTGCCAGCACCGCTCCCAGCAGCTGCAGCAGCTCCAGCCCATCCAGGCGCCCGCTCCGGTCGTGGTCATACAGGGCAAAGAGGTACAGCAGGGCTGTGGGGTGCGGAGCGCATTGGGGCCGGGCTCTGTGGGGCTGGGGACGTGTTGTCCCAGCCCCCCGGGGCACCCCGGCCCCACGGATGCTGCTTGTCCTTACCCTGCTCCCGTGTCATGTCCTCTGCGCCCTGCTCCGGCTGCCCCAGGCTCCTCACCGCGCTCCGCAGCAGCCTGGGGGCATCGGGGCTGGGGGTGCGTGCACTGCCCCTGCCCCAGGACTCCCCTGCCCCGCGGCCAGCCAGGCACTGCCTGCGCCCCGCAGCCCCCCCGGTGGGTGTCCCCCCCCACCCCCCACCCCCAGGCACTCACTGCAGCGCGGGGGGCTCCGGGCTCAGCGGGTCAGGACCAGGATCGGGCCTCGTGGCTGGGGGAGCCTCTGACCTGGGGGGGGGCAATGGGGGGGGGGGGGTCCATCACCGGGTCACCTGTGCCGCTGGGTGGGGGCAGCAGCAGGGCCCCACACACCCACACCGCAGCCCCGAGCTGTGTCCCTGTGCCCCCACCCCCCCCACACCCCCCGCATCTCACCCACACCACAGCCCGGCCGTGCCCCCCCGCAGCCCCCCCCCCGTACCTGTGCCCCCCGTCCCTGGGGGCCGCGCAGGCTGCGGGGAGCAGCAGCAGCAGCGGCAGCAGCGGGGCCGCCCGCGGGGTCCCCATCGTGTGCCCGGGACACAGCGGGACGGCGGCACCCGCACGGCACCGGGCACACCCCGTGCACACCCCGCAGCCCCCCACCGCCCCGTGCCGCGCCCCCAGCCCCGGGCTCAGCCTCCCGGGGCCGCTCGAGGAGCGCGCCCCGCCCGGGGCCACGTGGCCGCCCCGCCCCGCCGGGTGCCTCCCGCGCCGGCAGCGCAGGGGTTAACCGCTGTCCTCCCGCGTGCCCGGCACAAAGATGGCCGCCGGCGCTGCACACGCCCGGCCCGGGGCGGGGCCAAGGCGGGTAGGGGCGGGGGCGAGTGGGCGGGGCCGTGGCGGTGGGCGGGGCCTGGGCTCGGCCCGTTCGCGATGTGCCCGGAGGAGCCGCCCGGTGCCGCCGCCCTCCCCCCGCTGCTGTTGGCGGCCGCCGCCGCGGCGCTGCTCGGGCTCTGCTGGGCGGGGGCGCCGAAGGTGGGCGCGGGGCCGGGCGGGGAGGGGGCGGCGGCGGCGGGACCCCCCTGACCCCCCCCTGACCCCCTCTGACCCCCCCTTGACCTCCCCCTGACCCCCCCCGACCCCTCCCTGACCCCCCCCTTACCCCCCCGACCCCCCCCGCAGCGCCCCGTTCTGGCGGGCGGCCCGCGGTTCGTGGCGTTCCTGCAGCAGCACTGCCCGGCGCTGCGGGCCCCGTTCCGCCCCACGGCCTGGTGCCCCGAGGGCCGCCTGCAGACCGTGCTCCGCGCCCTGCTGCAGTCCTGCCCGGCCGTCTGCTACCGCAGGTGAGCCTGCGGCGGGGCCTGGCCGGGCTGTACCGGGACGTACCGGGCTGTACTGGGACATACCGGGCTGTACCGGGCTCTGCCGGGCTGTACTGGGACATACTGGGCTGTACTGGGCTGTGCCGGGCCGTACCAGGACATACCAGGCTGTACTGGGCTGTACTGGGCTGTACTGGGACATACTGGGACATACCGGGACATACTGGGCTGTACTGGTCTGTACTGGTCCGAGCCGTGCCTGACACAGCCACCCCGCAGCGAGTCCCTCCGCACACCCGACGGCGGGCAGCTGATCCTGGACTGGGCCGATGGCAGCGCCCTGCCCGCCGCCTGCCCCACGGTGCTGCTGCTGCCGGGGCTGGCGGGGAGCAGCCAGGCCAGCTACGTGCTGCACATGGTGCGCGGGGCCACCCGTGCTGGGTACAGGTGAGTGCCGGGGGGGGGGAGCTGCCCCACTGCCCTGCCGCCCCCCCCCCGTGACGGCCACTCTCCCCCAGGGCCGTCGTGCTCAACAACCGGGGCTGCCGGGGCGAGGAGCTGCTGGTGAGACCCTCCCCAAGCCCCCCATCTGCAGGGCCGGGGCGCTGCGGGGCCAAAACCCGGCTGTGCTCCCCCCACCCAGACCCCCCGGACCTTCTGCGCCAGCAACACGGAGGACCTGGAGACGGCCATCGCCCACATCAGGGGCCGGTACCCGCACGCCCCGCTGCTGGCTGCCGGCGTCTCCCTGGGCGGGTAGGGGACGGGGCGGGCACCCCAGGGTGATGGAGGCGGCCGCGACCCCCCCTGACCCCGGTGCTGGCGCAGGATGCAGCTCCTGAACTACCTGGCTCGGAGGGGCCGTGAGGCAGGGCTGGTGGCGGCCATGGCCGCGTCCCCCTGCTGGGACCCCCTGGAGACGACGGCGTCGCTGGAGCAGCCGCTCAACGCCCTGCTCTTCAACCGCCGCCTGGCCGCCAGCCTCTGCCAGCTCATCCAGAGGTGGGGCTGGGGGCTACACGGGGCTTCACGCCGGGACCGGGGGCACCAGCGGCACCCCTGGCACTGACCCAGGCTCGTTGCAGGCACCGGGCGGTGATTGGGGACAAGGTGGACGTGGAGCACATCCTGCAGGTGGAGCCCACCCCCGGGGCCCAAGTGCCACCCGGCCATGGGACGGCTTGGGTTGGAAGGGACCTCAAAGCCCCCCCAGTCCCAGCCCCCTGTCATGGGCAGGATGCCCCCCACCAGATCAGGGTGCCCGGGGCCTCACCCAGCCTGGTCTCAAACACCTCCAGGGATGGGGCAGCCACAGCTTCTTCTGTGCCAGGGCCTCCCCACCTTCTAAAGCATTTCCTCTTAACCTCTAACCTAAATCTCCTGCCTTGTGCTTCAAAACCATTCCCTCTTGTCCTATGATTATCCTCCCAAGCAAAAAGCTGCTCTCCATCTTTCTTTCTAAGCCCCGTTTAAGCACCAAAAAGCTGCAGCGAGGTCTCCCCGGAGCCTTCTCTCCTCCAGGCTGAACGCCCCCAGCTCTCTCAGCCCACAGGAGAGGTGCCCCAGCCCTCTGATCATCTCTGTGCCCCTCCTCTGGACCTGTTCTAAAAGCTCAACCTCCTCTAGTGCTGGGAGCCCCGGACCTGGACGCAGTGCTCCAAGTGGGGGCTCCCGGGGGCAGAGCAGCGGGGACAGCCCCCTCCCTGCCCCCTGGCCATTCTGTTGGCACAGCCCAGGACGCAGTCAGCTTTCTGTGCTGCAGGCGTGCTGCTGGCTCGTGCTGAGCTTTTTGCCCTCCAGAACCCCCCAGCCCGGTGCAGGGCTGCTCTCGGAGCAGTCCGCACTCATGCCTGGGGCTGAGCGCCCGATGTGCCCCCCTGCAGGCTCGCACCATCCGGGAGTTTGATGAGCGCTACACGGCGCCTGCCTTCGGCTACAGCAGCTGCCGCGAGTACTACCAGGCTGCCAGCCCCGCGCGCCAGCTGCACCGCGTCCGCGTGCCCCTGCTCTGCCTCAACGCCTCCGACGACCCCTTCTGCCCCCTGCACGGTGAGCGGGGCTGGGGGGGGGGGGCTGGAGCTGGCCCCGTTGGGGGGTGGCAGCGGCTGACCCCCGCCCGCCGGCACCTCGCAGCCATCCCGGTGGAGGCCGCCTGGCGCCTGCCCCACGTGGCGCTGCTGGTGACGGCCCACGGCGGCCACATCGGCTTCCTGGAGGGCCTCTTCCCCCGCCACGGCACCTTCATGGACCGCGTCTTCACCCAGTTCATCACCGCCGTCTTCCAGCACGGCGAGGAGCTCCGGCAGCTGGAGGGGGATGGGGATGGGGCTGCGGAGCAGGACGGTGCCCGACACCCCCAATAAACGCGCTCACCCTGCAGCAGCGTGGCCGTGAGCCAGGCAGGGCCAACAAAGCACGAGCACGGCGTGGGCTGAGCTGCCTGTGCCCCCCGCCACCCCCCAGCACAGACGGGGCCGGTGCTGCCTTCACACTCCGGGTTTAATGGCAGTGGGCAGAGCGCAGGACCCAGCCCAGCCGGCGGCACGCTGCGCCCCGGGGCCGGCCCCACACCGCACTGCAGCCCAGCACGCTCCCCATAGCACAACACCAGCAGGACGGCCGGGTCCGGGTCCGGGTCCGGGTCTGGGTCTGGGTCTGTGTCTGGGTCCCTCATCTGCTCCACAGTCCGGGGGGTGCCGTGGGGGGCAGTCCCGGCCCCAGGGCCTAGAGGAAGCCGGGGAAGGCGAGCTGCAGCAGCAGGATGGTGGCCACGATCAGCCCGGCACAGAGCAGCAGCAGCAGCCAGACGGGGAGGGAGCCTGCAGGGGAGAGCAGGGCCTGAGGGGGGGTGCCCAGGGGGGGTCCCGCTGCCTCCTGTGCGTGCAGGATGGGCTGCGCGGCCCCGCTGCGCACAGAGGGGGCAGGAGCTGAGCCACCTACGCCGGCCGGGGAGCAGGTGCAGCTTGCAGCGGCTGTCCACAGCCACGCTGAGCAGGGCGGCCTCGTTCCCTGCCAGCAGCTCCCGCCCGCGCTGGCTCTCGGGCACGAAGGCGACGTCGGTGACGACGATGCCGTGCGCCTCCTTCACGTAGTACAGCCTCTGCAGGGGGAGCAGGGAGGGGGCACGCTCACCCCAGCCCTAAGGGGCAGGGCGGCCCCCGCGCCCCCTCCCCGCGCCCCCTCCCCGCGCCCCTGCTCACCTGCAGCGAGAAGGCGATGTGGATGGCCACGGAGCCCGTGACGGTGCCCAGCCCCAGGAACGTGCCCGAGTCGCTGCAGAGGTGGGGGGTGGCGGTGAGGGGGGCTGGCACGGCACCGTGCCCGCAGCCAGCCCCGCGCCGTACCTGACGGAGAGGCAGGACACCACCTCGCTGCCGCAGGGCCGCGTGAGCAGGGGCAGGAAGCTCCTCCCGTCCCACTTGGTCAGGTAGCAGGGCGGCGGGCGGCGCTCCCGCTTGTGGGGCACCTGCACCGTGTAGAGCCGCAGCGCCCCGGCGTTGTCCTCCACCGCCCCGAACCTGCCCCGGGACAGCGCAGGCTGACCCCGTGCCGGCACCGTCCCCACACAGCACCGCCACCGCCCAGCCCAGCGGCACGACTGGGGCACTGCGGGGGGCCAGGGCCGCCCCCTCCCCAGCCCTGGACCTCACCGGCAGGCCTGGTAGCGGTACGCCTTGTCGGGGATGCCGGGCAGGTTCTCGTTCCAGCACAGCCCCGTCACCAGCTGGTCCCGCTGCCACACGCAGCACTGGAAGTCCCGTCCCGCCGTCACCACCTGCACAGAGGGGGTGCGAGGAGCACTCCAGCAGCGGGGCCGGGGCAGGGACAGGCTGTGGCTGCTGCCCCCCACCGCCTCCCAGCTGCCCCCCACCTTGTTGTCAGGGCCCAGCGCGATGTCCTCGATCTCCCCGTCGTGGGCTTTGAACTCCAGCGTCTTCTTCATGCTGGGGAACTGTGAGCACAGAGCAGCCCGTGGGTGAAGGGTTCCCCCCCAGACGCACGGCACGGCGGCACAGCACTGCCCCCAGCCCCGGTCCCGTGCCCCGCGCCCACCTCCCAGAGGCGCAGGAAGCCGTCGGCCCCCCCGGTGACGAGCAGGGAGCCGTCGGCGTTGAAGCGCACGGCCTTCTGCAGGGCGTCGGGGCTGAAATCCGTGCGGACGCTGTGCAGGCTCTCCACCGTCACCTCGCTCGTCTGGTTCTGCGTCTCACCCTGCGCTGCCGCGCTGGGCCCCTTCCTCCTCCGCGGCCCCTTCTCCCCACCGGCTGCATTGGGGAAGGCGACGCTGACCCCGACAGCCCCGCGGGGACCCCCCGGCCCCGTGCTGTCCCCCCCCCGCCGCCACCCCCTGCCCCAGGGGGGGTGCAGACCCTCACCGTCCCGCCCGGCCGCGCCGCGCCCCGGGGGGGGCTGCAGGCTGAAGCGCAGGATGTGGCAGTCGGCGTCCTGCCCCGCCGCGATGAAGTCGCCCGCCAGCGCCATGGTCATGGTGGCGCGGGTCTCGGTGTCGTGCGAGTGCAGCAGCGAGGCGCTGAGCTGCCCCCCCACCTGCTCCAGCTGCAGGAAATGCTGCGGGGGGGGGTGGGTGGGCACGGCCTCAGGGTCCTGCACCCGCAGGGGGCTGTGGGGGGGGGGCTGCCGCCCGGTGCCCCTGCACTGCCCCACGCTCAGCCTGGCTGCCCCCCAGCCCTGGGGTCCCCATCCTGGTCCCAGTGCCCCCATCCTGGCCTCGGGACCCAGGCACCCCGGTATCCCCATCCTACCTCCTAGCCCTGGTACCCCAGTGCCCCCCTCCCTGTACCCCCATTCCAGCCTGGTACCCAGTTACCCCAGTACCTGCATCCCAGCCCCACAGCCCCATTACCATGGTATCCCCATCCCAGCCCAGTACCTTGTGACCCCCATCCTGGCCCTGCAACCCTGGGACCCCCATCCCTGTACCCCCATCCCAGCCCAGTACCCTGGTACCCAGTACCCCCATCTTGGTATCCTGGAGCCCTGATCCCAGTGCCCCTATCCTGGCCCGGTACCCTGGGACCCCCATCCCGACCCCAGTCCCCCCATCCTGGCCCCGCAGCCCCATGACCATGGTACCCCCACCCCAGTCCCCCCACCCCAGTACCCCAATCCCGGTACCTCGATCCCAATACCCCCATCCCGGCTCGGTACCCAGGTGCCCCGGTACCCCAGTACCCCGATCCCAGTACCCCGATCCCAGTACCCCCCCCCCCGGTACCCCGACCCCAGCCCCCCCACCCCGGCCCCGCAGCCCCATGACCGTGGTACTCCCACCCCAGTACCCGACCCCGGTGCCCCCACCCCGGCCCCACAGCCCCGTTCCCGCGGTCCCCCCACCCTTACCCGGGACCCCGGGACCCCGCTCCCGTTCCCCCCCCCGCCCCAATCTCCCCGCCCCCCCCGCAGGCCCCATCCCCCCCCCGCCCCCCCCGCACCACGCCATTTCGGATCCCGGTTTTGGCGGCGCCGCCGCCTCCAGCGGTGATGGCGAGGGGGCGGCGCGGGTGCAGGCGCACGGTGTAGAGCGGGAACGGGGCCCGGTACAGCTCGGCCGCCCGCCGCGGAGACATGGCCGCGGGAACGGAGCGCCCGGCAGCCGCGTCACCAGGCCACGCCCCCTGCCTGTAAGCCCCGCCCCCTGCCTGTAAGCCCCGCCCCTTCGAATAAACCACGCCCCCCTCCAATTAAGCCCCGCCCCCTGCACTAATGCCCCCCCCCCCCGCTCAGCCCCTGCCCCCCCTCGCCTCCCGTTCTCCTCCGCACCCCCCCGGTGCCCACCCCCGGTGCCCCGTTGGGGTCCCGCGAGCCCCGGTGCACACCGAGCGCCGTGCTCCAGAACGGTTTATTTGGGGGGGGGGCCGCGGAGCAGGGTGGTAAGGCACAGGGGGGCACGGGGGGGCACCGGGGGGGCACGGGGCCAGGCCGCGGCACCGGCACCGCTCCCGGAGCCCCCCGGGGGTGGCGGCACCGCCTGCAGGGCCCCAGCCCCACAGCGGCCCCGGTGCCGGTGCCGGTGCTGGGGGGGTGCTCAGAAGGACGTCTCCTGCAGGGCGTAGGCGGGGGGCCCGGCCGTGCGCACGTAGCCCTGCTCCTCCTCGGCCCGCGGCACTACGTCCGCCGCCACGCCGTTGGGCACCCGCGGCCCCTTCTCCGTCACCGTCAGCTCCGGGCGGCCGGCGGCCTGCGGGGACAGGGCGGGGGGCAGCAGCACCGCGGGAACCCCCCCCCCCCCAACGCCAAGGGGCCGAGGGGCCGGGGGTCCTCACCTGGGCGGGGAAGGGCACCCCGCAGCCCAGCCACCGCCGCCACTTGGGGGGCAGGCAGCACAGCAGGCGCGGCAGCACCGGGTAGATGGTGCGGGGGTCCACGGCCGTGCCCTTGGTGGGGCCTGAGGGCGGAGGGGTCAGCAGGGACCGGGGGGGGCGGGGGGGCAGCACCCGGCTTTTCCCCCCCCCCCCCCCAAGCCCCCGCGCTCACCGGTGAGCAGGCTGACCAGGAGCCCCACCACGATGACGGTGGTGGAGTTGTGGGCGCTGTACCACATGTAGGACAGGCTGTAGAACTTCTGCAGGCCCGTGGGGCTGGGGGAGAGCGGGACAGGGGGGCATGGAGCAGCCCCCCCCCAGAGGCTGACCCTCCTCCTGCCCCCCCCCCCCCCCACGCCAGCCCCGTCCCGCTCACCTTTGTGGGGCCGCCGTGGGGGTGAGCAGGGTGGTGGCGAGGGTGGCGGTGAGGTTGGCGTCAGGGGAGGGGGCGGTGCTGTTGGCTGCGGGGGCCCCCCCGGCCGCCCCCATGCTGCTCACCAGGCTGCCGATGCCCACCCAGAAGGCCATGGCCAGCCCCGCCAGCAGCCCCACGATGGCGCCCTGCGTGGGGAGGGGGGGTCGCAGCACTGAGCCCCGCGGCCGGCACCCCACAGGGGGGGGGGAGCTGTGGCGGGGAGGGGGGGGCCATGCATGGGGGGGGAGCACTGCGGGACTCACCGCGGGGTTGGCGCAGGGGAAGAACATGCCCAGGCAGAAGAGCCCCAGCAGCGGCCCCCCCACCATGCCGAAGATGCTGATGGCTGCCTGCAGGGACACGGCACCGCTGTGGGGCTGCGGGGCTGGGGGGGCCACCCACACCCGGGGGGGGCAGCAGGGTGCCCCCCATCCCCTACCTGCAGCACGGGGCCCAGCTTGGAGGACAGGTAGGCCATCCCCAGGCACAGCAGCCCGTAGCCGAGAGCTGGGGGAGAGGCGGGGGTGTCACAGCACTGCAGCCCCCCCCCGGTGCCCCCCCGCCCGGCCCCCGCTCACCCAGCAGCTTGGAGAACTGCGTGGCCCGCGACTCCGACAGCCCGGGGCAGTGCGGCCGCACCAGGTCCTCCATCGTCACCGTCGCCAGCGAGTTGAAGGCGGAGGAGATGGTGCTGGGGAGGAGAGCGAGCGGGAGGGGGGCTCGGCCACGCGCCCCCCCCCGCCAGCCCTCGGCCACGGCACCCACCTCAGGGAGCCGCTGAACAGGCAGGCGACGAAGAGGCCGGGCAGCCCTGGCAGGTCCTTCAGCACGTCCATCACGAAGTACAGCACCAGCTGGGGACCGGCACGGGGTGAGCGCGGTGCTGGGGGGCGCACGGCGGGCTGGGGGGGAAGGAGGGGGCACGGGCAGCCACCTGGTCGGACGAGACGCCGGTCACCAGCGGGTGCTCACGGTCGTAGACGAACATGACGAGGCCGGTGAGGCAGCTGAGGCACAGCACGATCTGCTGGCAGGGGAAGACGGCGTAGCAGGAGCTGCGGGCGCCACGGAGACGTCAGAGGCTGGCGGCGGGGGGCTCCCCCCTGCGCCCCCACCCCACTCACAGCACGGCCTGCCTCTCGTTGCGGGAGCTCAGGTAGCGCTGCACCTGCGCCTGGTTCACGCCGTACAGCGACAGCATCATGAAGACGCCCCCGAAGGCCAGCGTCCAGAACGTGTGCCGCACGTAGGGGTCGGGGTTGAGGCTGCGGGGAGGGGAACGCGGTCACGGGGGGGTGGCCGCCCCCTGCACCCCCCCCACCAGGGCTCGGCGCTCACTCGATGCCCGAGATCTTGCCCTCCTGCTCCGCCACGCGCCAGACGCGGGCCATGCCGCCCACGCGCTGCGCGCCCACCACGATGACGGCCAGCTGCCCCGCGAACATCACCAGCGTCTGGAAGACGTCCGTCCAGATGACGGCCTTCAGCCCGCCCTGCGGAGGCACGGCACCGTCACCGCGGCCCAGGGGGGGGGGGGGGGGGCACGGGGCAGCCCCACGGCCGGGGCACGGCGGCAGCGACTCACCAGCGTGGTGTACAGCGTGCAGACCAGCCCTATGGTGAGCACCGCGCTCCAGAGGTCAAAGCCCGTCACTGGAAGCAGCGGAGCCGTTAACGAACAACGAGGACCGCGGGGGCACCCGGTGTGGCCGTGGGACCCAGCGGGACCCCAGGCTGGGCTCTGCCCCACAGCCCCCTCGCAGCCCCCGGCTCCCTTACCTGCATTGAGGGCCAGCGCAGGCGCGTAGAGCACCACCCCCATGTAGATGACCTGCGGGGACAGCAGCGCTGCAGCCCCCCTGCGCCCCCTCCCCACGCCCCCACATCCGGGACCCCCCAGGACGGCCAGGAGGTGCCGGCCGCCCGCTCACCATCTGGAAGATGAAGGTGACGGTGCCAAAGATGCGCACGGTCTTGTTGAAGCGCAGCTCCAGGTACTGGGGGCAGGGGGGAGACAGGGTCAGGGGAGCGCCCCCGTCCCGACGTGGGGTCTGCGAGCAGGAGAGGTGCCCCCGCGCCCCCTCCGTCCCACGGCACCCGGCTCACCTCGTAGGTGCTGGTGATCTGCAGGCGGTAGAAGACGGGGATGAAGACGTGTGCCGGGATGAGCAGTCCCAGAAAGTAGGAGCAGCCGAGGAACCAGTACTCGGTGCCGAAGCGGTAGATCTCGGCCGGCACACCCAGGATGGCCACGGCCGACTGGAAGGTGGCCAGCAGGGACAGGGCGACGGGCAGGAAGCCCATGCTGCGGTTGGCCAGGAGGAACTCCTGCACCGTGCGCTGCCGCCCGCCGCTCAGCGCGTAGAAGAGCCCGATGGCCAAGGACAGCACCAGCAGCAGCGTGAAGATGGTGTAGTCGATCGCCGTGAACTCCATGGCGAGCTCCTGCCGCTGCCCCGCTGCCCCCCGGCCGCACGCCCCCGCTGCGCCCGCCCCACCTCATGGGCGTGCCGAGCCCCGGCGGCCGCACCGGAGGCTCCGCGGGGACCTTCGCTCCTGATCTCAGCCCGCCTCAAGGACCTGCGGGAGCACAGCACCAGGACATCCCTCAGCCCTCCCCCTCCAACCCCCCCCCCCCGCTTCCCCCACCTGCCCCGGGAGGTCGTCCCCCGGCCAAGGCAAACACGGCCCCTGCCAAGCAGCGCCGAGGGCACGGCAGCACCGCCCGGCCCGCCCGGCGCCAGCCCCCGCGGCGCGCAGAGCCCCCGCCGAGCCCGGCGGAACCGGCCCAGCCCCGGCCCTGCCCCGGCCCCCGACGCCGCCGCCAACGCGCCCCCGCCCCGCGCCCCCGCAGCCGGCGGGACCCGCACGGCCGGTCCCCAACCCAAACCGGACAGGCACCGAGGGCGGGCGGACAGACGGACAGCCCGGACAGACGGACGGCACCGACACCCCGCGTGGGCGTGGGGCGGCCCCGGGCACCGCGAGCACCTGAGCGGGGCAGGGCAGCCCCGGGACGGGCGGAGCGCGGAGCCCCGGCGGGGGCACGCGAGGACAAGGCGGGGGGGCGGCGGCCCCTGATCCCCGCAGGAATGCCCCGGGGCGTGCTTGGCAGGATCAGCACCGGGATCGGGATCGGCTCCAGCCCTGCCCCGCGCCCGGGCCTGCCCGCTGGGGGCCGGGGGCGGCGGCGCTGGCTCGGGACCGAGCCGGGAAGGAGGCGAGGGGGCAGCACCGCCCGCCGCCAACCCAGGCTGCGCGGCGCAGCTCCGCGGGCAGGGTCCAAGGTCACCGCTCCGCGCCGCGCAGACACAACACGGGGCTGGAGCCCCCCGCCCAAGGACGCCCCCCGTCCCCCGCCCCGCCGCAGCCCCGGGGCCGTGCCGCCACCGACCCCGGCCCAAGGTCCCGGCGGCCCCCCCGGGGCGCTGCGCCCGTCCTCGAGGGTCCGCCCCCCCCCCGCGTCCCCGCAACCTCGCGGTGTCCCCGTAACCCCGGGCCCTGCCGCCCGCCCCCCGCGCCCCCAGCCCCAGCCGCTGCTCCCGGCCCCGTGCCCCCAGCTCGGGGCCCCGCTCCACGCCCCCCGCGCCCCCAGCCTGAAGCCGTGCTCCCCCCGTCCCCTTCCCGAGACCCCCCCCCGCCCCGCCATCCCCAACCCGAGCCTCCCCCGTCCCCCCACCCCGAGTCCCCGCCGCCCTCACCCCCGGTGTCCCCTCACCGCGGCCACGCCCCCCCGGTGCCCGGCGCCGGTGTCCGGCGTGACCCCTACCGGAGCCCCCGCTCCCCAGAACCGCCGGCCCCCGCCCCTAGCCCCGCGCACCGGCCCCTGCCCACGGAGCCCACGGAGCCCGGCGGTGCCGGGGCGGTACCGGGGCGGTGCCGGCAGCCCCGGGCCGCTCCGCTCGGGCACTCACCGGGGCCGGCAGCGGGTGCGCGGCTCCGCTGTGCCCACGTGCGGCGGCGGCGGCGGCGCGCACCGATGACGGCGCGAGGCCGTGCCCGCAGCCCCGCTCTTCCGCCCGGCCCCGGGGGCGCGGCCTCTCCGCCGGGCTCAGGTCGCCGCGCCCCGCCGCCCCCCGGCCCATGGCGGAGCCGCCGGGCCCCCCCCGCGGCCGTTCCGCCCCGCTGGGCGCTGCCCCGGGGCACGGCCGGACCCGGCCGGGCGGGACCGGAGCCGGAGCCGAGCGGCGGGCACGGAGCTGGGCCGCGGGCACCCTCCTGCTGCTGCTGCTGCTGCTGCCCGGGGATGCCGGCGGGGAGGTGAGCGGGGTGGGGGGGGACCGGGACCGGTACCGGCCCGGTGCCGGCCGTGCCCGCGCCCCCCGTGACCGGTTCCCCCCGCAGGTGTGCGGGAGCTGCCCGGGGCCGCTGCGGAACGGATCCGTCGTGGCCCGGTTCTGTGCCTCCACGGCGGGCGCGGAGCCGCGGGGACGTTGCTGCCTGGATCCGGGACCCCCGCGGCGCCTGCTCGGGTACGGGAGGGGTGTGGGGGGCTGCGGGGTGCAGGGTGTGTGCGGGGTGTGGGGTGCGTATGGGGGCTGTGGGGTGTGTGCGAGGGGCTGCGGGGTGCGGGGAGTTTTTTGGGGGGCTGTGGGGGGCTGCAGCATGCGGGGGGCGCAGTGGGGTGCAGGTGTCTGACGTCCCTCCCTCCACCCAGGTTGGACCTGAGCAACTGCTCCCTGCGCAGCCTGCCCGCTGCGTTTGCTGAGGCCGCGCCTGTCGTTGTCCTGTGAGTCCCGGTGGGGCAGGGAGAGGGCTCTGGGGGCAGCTGTGGGATGGGGCTGGGCCGTGCACGCTCTGGTTTCCATCCCCGCTGTCCCCCTGTGGCACCACCCCGGGGTGCCCGTGCTGCCCCCAGGCAGGACCCCCAGCCCCCGGTGTGTTTGCAGGGACCTGACGGAGAACCCCCTGGCAGCCCTCCCCAACAGCTCCTTCCTGGGCTTCACGAACCTGCAGAACCTGTGAGTACGGGGGGCTCAGGGGGGGCTCAGGGGGGGCTCGGGGGGGCTGGGCGCGGTGCCCGGTGCTGAGCTCTCCTTCCCAGCACGGTGCCACTGGAGCTGCAGTGCCCAGGTGGGAGCAGCGCCTGGCAGGAGGTGACGGAGCGCGGGAGCAGCCGCCTCTGCCACGGCCAGAGGAACCCCTGCAACAGCTCCGGGGAGCTTGGTACGTGGGTTACAGGGACGGGCCTCCTTGAGCACCCCGTGTCCTTGTGTCCCCCCTCCGGGGCACTGCACACCGTGGGGTGGGGGACAACCAGCGCCCTCCTGCTGGGGCTCCCCAATCCCCTTGCTTGGCTGGGCCCTGGTGTCCCCTCAGCGTGGTGGGGCTGTGCTGGGAGCAGCCCTGGCCTGGCCCCATCACCTCCTGCTGTGCCCCCCCAGCCTGGCTGTGCCCTGAGAATGCTGCCTGTGCCCCGGACGGCCCCGGCTTCACCCAGTGCCTCTGCGCCAGCCCCTTCCACGGCTACAAGTGCCTGCGCGAGGTGGGTGCCCCGGGGGGGCCGAGGGACGGAACCCCCCCGCAGGACGGCCCGGTGGGGTGGGCAGAGCCACTTACCCCCGTGTCTCCTTGCAGGGCGCCTTCCCCGTCCTGCCCTTCTGCAGCATCCTGGGGGCCGTGACGGCCGCCCTGTCCCTGCTGCTGTGGGGCACCCAGCGCCGGAAAGCCAAGGCCCCGTGACGGGGACACCCCCTGCGTGCAGCGCCCCGGGGGGGCACAATAAAGCGAGCGGCACCGCGCCTGGGGGCTCCTTCCTGCGGCACCGCGGGGACCTGGGGGGGAGCCGTGCGGAGACCCCCACAACGGGGCGGCCCCACGGGGCTCCGCCGGGGCGGGCAGCGGAGCCGGGCGGCGGCTGCACCGGGACGGGCGGGGGCACCGGGGCGGGGGCAGAGAGGGAGGGGGAAGGGGGCGGGGCTATGCAAATCAGGCTGCTGCTGGGGGCGGGGCCACGGGGGGAAAGTACCTGAGCCAGAGCCGCTGTGCTGCTGGGGGGCGGGGCGCCAGGAGGGAGGGGGCGTGTCTATGCAAATAAGAGGGCGTGAACGTGCGTACAGGGGGGCGTGTCCATAGAGATAAAGGCGGGTGGCCATGTAAATCAGGGGGCGTGTCCATGCAGATCAGGGGGCGTGTCCATGCAGATCAGGCGCCGCGCCGCATGCCGGGACCGAGCCCACGCCACGCGGGGCCCCCCTGGAGACCCCCGTGGGCGCGGAGCGGGCTCGGAACGGGGCCGGAGCTCGGGGCGGGGAGGGGGCGTGGGGAGGGCCCGGGGTGGGCTTTGGGGGCTGGTGTCCGTGTGCTGGGGGTGCGTGCGCTGTGGTGGGGCCGGGTGGTCGGGGAGGTGGGGGCATACTTACCTGGCAGGGGAGACACCATGATCAGGCAGGTGGTTTTCCCAGGGCGAGGCTCATCCCCTGCACTCCGGGTGTGCTGACCCCTGCGATTTCCCCAAATGCGGGAAACTCGACTGCATAATTTGTGGTAGTGGGGGACTGCGTTCGCGCTCTCCCCTGGTTCCCAGGTCCAAAGACAGAGCTGGGGTCGGGGCGTTCCCTTCTCCTCCTTTTTCGTCTCCGCGGGCGGTTTCCCGGGGCTGCGCTTCGGCTCCTGTCCCGCGGGGTCTGCCCGGAGCCTGCCCGTGGGGGTCCCGCTCCGCCCGGTCCCCCTGTACCGGCAGAGGCACCGCTCGCTCGCACGGCCCGGGGCAGCCGGGCACAGAGGACACCGACCGGCGCCAGCAACGAGCGCGAGTGGAGCTCGGCCACATCCCTCTGAGGTTGGCCAAATCCCTCTGCCTCCCACCCCTCAGGTATTTATACACATTGCTGAGATCCCCTCTCGGTCTCCTCTTCTCCAGGCTGACCAGCCCCAGGTCTCAGCCTTTCCTCACAGAGAAGATGCTCCAGGCCCCGTCTCATCTTTGTGGCCCTCTGCTGGACTCTTTCCAGGAGATCCCTGTCTTTTTTGTACCGGGGAGCCCAGAACTGGACCCAGTACTCCAGGTGAGGCCTGACCAGGGCAGAATAGAGGGGGAGGATCACCTCCCTTGACCTGCTGGCCACCCTCTGAGCTCAGCCAGTTCCCAACCCACCTTACTGCCCACTCATCCACCCCACACTTTCTCTCTGAAATTCCAGGGTGGCAATCCTATTTTTTGCCTTACTTCTTCCACCAAGTTCCATCTTGAACTCCACGATCTCATGGTCGCTGCATCCCAAGCTGCCCCCGACCTTCACATCCCTAACAAACCCATCTGCTTATAAGAACAAGGTCCAGAAACACCCCCTGCCTTGTCAGCTCCTCCACCACCTGCGTCAGAAAATTATCTCCAATGCATTGTTTGTCCGTTTGGACTGCATGTGCCTGGCTGAGTTGCTTTCCCAACAGATGTCCAGATGATTAAAAGCCCCATGAGAACCAGCGTCCAGGATCGTGAGGCTACTTCCAGCTGCTTGTAGAAGGCTTCATCGACCTCCTCCTCCTGATCTGCTGAGCTGCAGCACACCCCCACAGCAGTGTCCCCCATACCAGCCGGCCCCTTAAGCTCTCCACTCCTTCTTTGCCTTCCCCCAGGTGGAGCTGGGTACATTCTAATTGCTCTCTCACATAGAATTTCACTTATCTTATAGTTCCTGTGAGTGGCAGCCTGATTAATCCTGGCTCCCAGAAGGATCCTGGGTGTTCCTCTGCTGGTGCATCACAAACTGGGGCAGGAGACAGCCACGGACCCCGCTGGGCCCCGCAGGGCAGGAGCAGTGGAGGAAGCGTGGTTTAACTCTGCTGGGTTTTACACGGGGTTTTACCCAGCTGGGCAGCCGAGCTCCACCTCAGCCACTCTCTCACTCCCCCTCCTCAAAGCGGAGAAAATACGATGCAAAGGGCTCAAGGGGTGAGATAAGGATGGGGAGATCACCCAACAGTTATCACGGGTAAAACAGACCCCGCAGAGAGAGATTAATGTTGTCGACGGAAGGAAGACACAGACGCTCAATAGGAGTGATCAGTGAACTTCGATTTATTGGATAGCTCAGCCGTTTTTTATATGATTCAATATAATTAGCTCATACATATTGCAAAAGCTAAGCTCACTATTGGTTAGTGCAATTTCCCTATCTTATCAGCTAGCTCCTCATTCCCTCAACCGTTATCCCGCCTTAGGTACTTTCCCATCCACACACTGACACAATGCCTTTGTCCCTTGATTGGCTTCCCGCCATCTGCCAGACTCATGAGCTGCGTTCGATACTTTTTTAGCTCGCGACCTCCAAGTTGCTCAACATTCACATGGCCTACTTCACTTAACCATTCCTCCACAGATTAATAAAATGTAACACCTCTTAGTAACCAGATGGAGCTGTGAGAAACAACCACAACAAATAAAGACACCTTCCCCTCCTCGAGCAGCGCAGGGCAATGGGGGCTGCGCTCAGTCCCTGACGCTTCGTCCCTGCCGCTCCTTCTCGGTCCCTCTCTGCCCCTGCTCCCCGTGGGCTCCTCTCCATGGCTGCAGCTCCGACCGCCAGTGGCGGGCACAGAGCTGGCTCAGACTGGCCCTTCTCTGCCTTGGGGCAGCCTCTGGGTTCTTCTCCCAGGACCACCCCCGCCCCCCCAGCCCGGCACGGGAAGGCTCGGGGCTGCCCCGCACCCAGCGAGAGACCCCGAGAGCCTCCGGGGCGCCCGCTCGGCTCCTCCCGCACCCCCTCTGCGCCCCGCGGCCCCCGGTCGCGCTCCGAACCCCGGCGAGGCGGCGGCCACGGGGCAGCGGGGCGGGGGCACCGGGGGTCCTCGGGGCCCTGCGGGACGGGGCGGCTGCAGCACCGCCCCCGACAGACCCAGGAAACGGCCAGAGGCGCTCGAGGACACTCACACCAGTACCACAAGAAATATCACCACCAGCTCTGTTTTTGAACCTCGGAACCAGGGGAGAGCGCGAACGCAGTCCCCCACTACCACAAATTATGCAGTCGAGTTTCCCGCATTTGGGGAAATCGCAGGGGTCAGCACACCCGGAGTGCAGGGGATGAGCCTCGCCCTGGGAAAACCACCTGCCTGATCATGGTGTCTCCCCTGCCAGGTAAGTATGCCCCCACCTCCCCGACCACCCGGCCCCACCACAGCGCACGCACCCCCAGCACACGGACACCAGCCCCCAAAGCCCACCCCGGGCCCTCCCCACGCCCCCTCCCCGCCCCGAGCTCCGGCCCCGTTCCGAGCCCGCTCCGCGCCCACGGGGGTCTCCAGGGGGGCCCCGCGTGGCGTGGGCTCGGTCCCGGCATGCGGCGCGGCCCCCGATCTGCATGGACACGCCCCCTGATCTGCATGGACACGCCCCCATGGGCTACATGGACACGCCCCCTGCCGACAGGCCCCGCCCCGTGCCCGAGTTCCCCGGCCCCGCCGGGTCCTAGCGCCGGGCCTTGCGGGTCCCCGCGGGTCCTGCCCCGATCCCGGTCCCGCAGTGTCGGTGGTCCCAGCCCCGCAGCCCCAGGCCTCTCCCGCACCCCTCGGCCAGCGCGGGGCACCGGGCCCGTCCCGACGCCGGCCGCACACGGGTTTGCAGCGTTCCCTGCCCCGAGGTGCCCGTCCCGCGGCTCCCCGCAGCCCGGCCGGGGGTCGGGGCCGCGTGTCCCCGGCCTGCCCGCTCCCAAAGCGCCCCGACGTGCCCCAAGCGCCCCGACGTGCCCAAAGCACCCCGACGTGCCGGCTGTCGCACAGCAGCGCTGCACGGAGCCCGGACCTGCCCTCCCCTCACACGGCCCTGCCAGCGAGGAGCTCGGGGTGCACAGGGAGCTGGGAGGGGACACGGCCAGGGAAGCCCGGGGACCCCAAAGGGGTGTCCCATCCCAGGGGGCGTCCTGCTGAACAATAAAACAAGGGGGAGTTGGCCGGGGGCTGACACTGAGCTCAGGGTGAAACGGACCTTAAAGATCTGGTTCCAACCCCCGTGCCAGTCCCAGGGCAGACCCCTGAGGGACACCACTCATCACCGGCCTCCACCTGGACATGGAGCCGTTGGCCACCACTCTCTGGGTGCAGCCTTCAAGCCAATTCCTTATCCACTGAATGGACCACCCTTCAAATCCATCTCTTCCATTTAGAGATCAGGATGTTGTGTGGCACCGTGTCAAAGGCCTTACAGAAGTCCAGGTAGATGGCATCCATTGGTCTGCCCTTGTCAGTTGATGCAGTTGCTCCATCACAGAAGTCCCCAAGATCGGTCAGGCACAATTTGCCCTCGGTGAGGCTGTGGTGGCTGCCTCGGATCACTTCCTTGTCTTGCATGTGCGTTAACATTGCTTCCAGGAGGATCTGTTCCATGAGGCTCACCGGTCTCTGGTTCCCCAGGTGACTGGTGGTGAAGGGTGAGGCAAAGAAGTTGAGTCCCTCAGCCTTCTCCATGTCCCTCGTTACCAGTTCTCTCCTCTGCCACCCACCAGCAGGGGGTACGCTCCTTGGCAATGCACCCAGAGAATCCCTTCCTGTTACTCCCTGCATCCCTTGCCACGCTCAGTTCCATCCATGCCTTGACTTTCCTGATCCCATCCCTGCACATCTGGACAGCTTCCCTGTACCCATCCCTGGCCACATGCCCCTGCTTCCACTGCCTGTGCATTTCCTCCTCACACCTCCGTCTGCCCAGCAGGTCACTGCTCAGCCATCCCCGGTGTCTGCCCTCCCTGCCTGCTTTTTCCCTGGGGGTGGGGAGTTCTTGTGCTCTAAGGAAAACATCCTTGAAGAGCTCTGTGAGCTGGGCACCAGCCAGCTGGTGGTGAGCGGTTCTCTTGCCCTTCACTTATTTGTATTGATTCAAAGATCGTAGCCGAAATTCCTTGAAGTGGTATATTCTTTACTGCAGCACTGGATGCACGGGGGGATCTCTCCACCTATCGTGCATGCCCAAAGCGGAAAGCAGTCTTGAATTTATACAATCAATCTATCAATATTCTACAAGCGCCTATACATATTCATTACCTATCCCCCCCTTCCCTTGCTTCTCATGCTAATTAGCCTTTTGGCACCTTGCGCCTGCGTAGAGCCTCCCAAGAATTGTGGGCAGGGGTCTTTGGGATGTGGGCAGGGGTCTTTGGGAGGAAGACCCCGAGTCTTCCTCACAGTGTACTTTTCACCTTTGGTCAGGAATCTGCTGAATTGGCACGTTTCTTAATTGCAAGAGCTAACTTTTGCTAATTCTTCTGTTTGTTGTATCTTTATAATGAATTCCAGTGTCCAGTTTTGAGATTTATAGTCCTTACGTTTGTTCCGTCTTGTCTGTCCGTCTGCCGCTTCCTTATCATGAGTTGCAGTGTCTTGTTTCGAGATATGCAGTCCTTGTCTGGGGATTGTCCTTGCCTCCCCAATGTCTATTACCGTTGCCTCCCCAACGGCTCCTTAATCAGTATTACTGCTATTAGTTGTATAATTTTCTTTGTTTTCTCGTTCAAGTATCTTTATCTCAACCCTTGTTTGCACTCTTCTGCCGTTCCCATTCATTCCCCACCCTGCCGGGGGCAGTGAGCAGCCGGCTGCGTGCCCCAGGTACCGGCAGGGCCGTGCCCAGGAGCTCGGCCACCCGCGATCCCCCGGCAGAGCCCCCGCTCCGCACGGCGCTCCCCGCCCCGCTGCTGCTCCCCGCTCGGCGCCCCCGCGGCAGCGCCCCCTGTGCCCCCCTCCGGGACCGGGGAGCGGAGCCGAGACTCCCCGGCCACCCAGCGCTGTTTTGCTTGCTGTTGCTTACTCAATAAACTCCTTTCTATTATTAATGCAATGCTCTCTGAAAGTTAATTAAGGGGGCAACTTATAACATGGAGTGTGTCCAGAGCAGGGCTCCGAAGCTGGGGAAGGGCCTGGAGCACAAGGCCTGTGAGGGGCGGCTGAGGGAGCTGGGGTTGCAGAAGAAGAGGCTCAGGGGGAACCTTACTGCACTTTACAATTACCTTACAGGAGGCTGTAGTGAGGTGGGGATTGGGCTCTTCTCCCAAGCACCAAGTGATGAGACGAGAGGAAATGGCCTCAAGTTGCACCAGGAGAGGTTTAGGATGGAAATTAGGAGACATTGCTTTACTGAGGGGGCTGTGCGGTGCTGGGATGGGCTGCCCAGGGCAGGGGGCGAGTCGCCATCCCTGGAGGTCTGCAGGAAACGTGTTGGTGTGGAACTGGTTTAGTGGTGGGCTCATCACTGCTGGGCTGAGGGCTGGGCCAGCCGGTCCTAGGGGCTTCTACACCTTGAATGACTGGGACTGCTGTGGGAAAAATCTCAATAATTTTCTTCAGACAGGACCTTCTGCAAAGCTGTCTCATTTGTGATTGCATTGTGGGCATCTTGCGAGCAGAAGCGCACAGTAGGAGTTTATCCTAACCTTATATCCCCTATTACCTGTGTTATATACGGAGTGGTAATTCGAGTCGAGAAAATGGTTGATATTAATAAAGAAGGGGGAGATTTGGGAATGTGTCCATGGGGGTTGGAAAGCCCCGTGGTTGAGATAACATGAGACTCTTAACGACGAGGCCATCCGGAATGCAAAAGAGTTTAGAGGGAACAAAGAAGGGTGATTCAGGAGACTCCATGCAGTCTCCGGTTCCTTGTTCTCCAGCCGTTAAGGCATGGAAGTTTCTGGGTGTTTGCTGTTGTTGTTACCTTCAAAGTTGTCTGACCAATGAAAAGTTGTTTTGAAAAGAACTGCTGTGGAGAGAAGGGTGTAAGAGGGGAGCCTGCCCTCAAGATAAAAAAAAAGGCAGCACGATGAAGTTACATCAGTAAAGAAGCAGGAAAAAGAAGTGAAGAGGAACAGGCTGGCAGAATGGAGACCAGGACGGGAACAGGCACTTTGATTGCCTCATGAAGATGGGTTCAGACAAACTCAGCAAACTGCTCAGAGAAGCTCGTACAGAAAGTCGCTGGAAACAGGCGCACCGGAGCTGGAGAGAAGCTTGAGCTGAGAGAAGCGGAGCCAGCACACAACTGCCCCTCGCTGGTAAGCAGCTGCACATTATGGGGAATCATACGTCCTTAGGAACAAAGACTGTCCTGGTAACCTTACAGCTCATTCTCCTTCTTAACAATCGGACAGTTTATGAGCCTGAAATATGGGACCAAACTGAGGTCAAGGTGTGGGACTGCAACTAAAAATGACAAGGTTGCAGTGGGAATGCTCGGCACCTGGCGAGCAATCTCTGAGGCCTTAAAGAGCCGTGTGGGACCAGTCAGAAATGCATGGTTTGCCAGGCAGTGAGGGAGCTGCGGGCTCCTCTACTGATCTGACTGCTACACCATCAGCCCCTCTGCTGCTACAGCCATCGAAGGCTTTTGCTGTTCCGCCCCTGCTGACCTGGACGTGCCTTTTGACCCAGGCCTATTGGCCTTGAAAAGGAGATGGATCTGCTTTTCTTCGATCCAGGAAGAATGGGATACATAAGGCCTGAAGACCGAGTTGCTTGACAACTTAAATCAAGACATATTGTTCAAAAGGAATGGAAAACGGAGACTGTTAAGTCATGGAACTTAAAGGATTGTTTGTTACCTTTTCTGATTGTGAATATGTATAGGCGTACTCGAGTTTATTAAGTCATGGAACTTAAAGGATTGTTCTTTTCTGATTGTACGTATGTACAGGCACACTTGGGTTTAGTATGTAAAGCCATGTTCTGTATATTTAGAGTGCTTGATGTTCATGTGTGCGTGTTGGTGGAGCGTGGACTCCCCGCACACCCAGCGCTGTTTACTTGCCTTTTATACCTTTTAGAAATATTTGTTTTATAAATATTACGAAATTCAGATTGAGTTGAGACTTCATGTATAACACCCGGCACCTGATTTCTGCCATTTCCTCACTTGAGTCCTGCAAGTTCAGCGCCCGCCCGATGCCCTCCTGTACCCTACATGTGCAATGTGATTTGGCCACCCGCTAATTTCTCCTTTTCCTTCTTTTTCCTTCTTCTCTCGTGAGCAGAGCGCCCGTGATTTGTGTTTTTCCCGATCTCGCAGTGCTCCTCCTGTCTCCCTTAGCGAAGATTTCCCCCGCACAAACTGCTGCCCCTGCAGAGCCCCCGCTCTGCGCCTGGCTGCGGCCAGAGCGGGCGAGGGGCGTGGCCTGTGGGCGTGGGGGCGTGTCCATGCAGATCAGGGGGCGTGTCCATGCAGATCAGGCGCCGCGCCGCATGCCGGGACCGAGCCCACGCCACGCGGGGCCCCCCTGGAGACCCCCGTGGGCGCGGAGCGGGCTCGGAACGGGGCCGGAGCTCGGGGCGGGGAGGGGGCGTGGGGAGGGCCCGGGGTGGGCTTTGGGGGCTGGTGTCCGTGTGCTGGGGGTGCGTGCGCTGTGGTGGGGCCGGGTGGTCGGGGAGGTGGGGGCATACTTACCTGGCAGGGGAGACACCATGATCAGGCAGGTGGTTTTCCCAGGGCGAGGCTCATCCCCTGCACTCCGGGTGTGCTGACCCCTGCGATTTCCCCAAATGCGGGAAACTCGACTGCATAATTTGTGGTAGTGGGGGACTGCGTTCGCGCTCTCCCCTGGTTCCGAGGTTCAAAGACAGAGCTGTAATGTGTGTTTTTCTTTCTCTTCGTAAAATTACGTTGTGTTTTGAAACAGTTTCTGTGTTGTTTTTTATATTTCGTCGTTTTCTGCTGGCTGCTCTCGGAGCCCTTCCTCCGTTTCCGCCCGTTATCCCGGGGCCGTGTCTCCCTCCCCCCCGCGGGCCCCGTTTCCCTTCCCCACTCGTGACCGCTCCCTCCCGGCGGCGCGGCCCGGGGCGGGCGGTGCCGGCCGGGGGAGGCGCCGCGCGGAGCCTCCTCCCCTGCTCCCAGCCCCGCGTTTCCGCGCAGGCCCCGGGCCCTCTCGGCACCCCCCGTGCCCCGCGGGCGCCCCCGGCCGCCAGGTGCTCCAGGTGCCGCGGCCCCGGCCCGCCCCGCCCCGCCCCGCCGGGACCCTCCCGCCCCGGCCCGGCCCCGCCCCGGATCCTCCGCGCCGCCGCCGCTGCCGCGCTGCACGCGCCTGGCTCGGGGCCGCCGCCGCCGCCGGAGCGCACGTGGAGCCGCCATGGGCTGCCTGGTGCTGCAGGACGGGTCGGTGCTGCGCGGCCGCGCCTTCGGGGCCGCCGCCGCCGCCGCCGGGGAAGTCGGTGAGTGCGGCCGGGCCGGGGGCCGCGCTCCGCTCCCCTCCCGGAGGGGGCTGCCCAGCCCGGGAGCGGGGCCGGTGGGCGCTCGGGGCCGCCCCGTCTCGTCCCGTCTCGTCCCATCCCTCCCTGCTCCCGCCTCCCCCGGCCGAGGGGCGCCGTGGCCGGGCCGGGGCTCGCGGGATGTGCGGGCACGGGGGGGGGCCGGGACCGGCCGGGGGCCGCCGCCACGGCTCAGGCTCTGCTGTCCCCGCAGTGTTCCAGACCGGCGTGGTGGGCTACCCCGAGGCGCTGACCGACCCCTCGTACCGGGCGCAGATCCTGGTGCTCACCTACCCGCTCGTCGGCAACTACGGCGTGCCCCGCGACGAGGCCGACCCCTTCGGGCTGAGCCGGGTGAGGGCACGGCCGCCTCCCGGGGCGCTGCCGGTGCCGCTGCCAAATTTCGCCGCCCGCGGGCACGTGTTGGGGTGCGGCGGCACGCGGCGGGCGGAGGCTGTGGCACGATGCCGCCGGCACCCGGCACCGGGCAGGGAGCGGGAGCAGCGGGAGCAGCGGGAGCACCCCTCTGCTCCGGGGCCGGGTGCTGCTCTTGGGGTGGCTCCGTGTGCAGGGCGGGGGTCCCTGCCCCTGGGGCCGGGGGGCAGAGCAGCTCAAGGCCCCCGGGCCCTTCCCAGCCACTCGGCCGCCCCTGCCCCCAGGACAGAGTCCAGGTCCTGCTGCAGCAGCTCCGTGTCAGCCCCAGCCCCCGCTGCGCTGCCCCTGGGCCCCCTCCCGGTCAGGCGTCCCCGTCCCCAGCCCCACTCGTGCTGCTGGCAGTTCTTGCCGTGCTGGGGACGCGTGGGTCCGTCCCTGCTGTGGCTCTGTTAGGCTCTGCTCCCGGGGTCCAGAGCCCCCATCCCACACCACATCTGCCCTGTGCCGAGGGGTCCCACGGCTGTGCTGGCCTCCAGGCCCGGGGCTGTGGCCCAGCTGCACTTGGGGTCTGCCCACCCCATCTGGGGGCTCCCAAGGACCGTGGCATCAGCCAGACCAAGCCTTGACCTTACTGGTCTGGGTGTGGGGTGAGACAGGGACGGTGCCAGCCCTGCCAGCGTGTCCTCACCATGTGGCCGGGGCTGGGGGGGGGGGGGCTATCTCTTAGGGCTCCCACAGCCCTGGGCTGTAGCTGTCCCACAGTGCCCTACAAGGTGGCCGGCTGGGTACCCACGGGGTGCAGGGGGCCTCTCCCGGGCTGGTGGCCACGATCCCGGCCGTGCTCACATTCTGCTCCCGCAGTGGTTCGAGTCCAGCAAGATCCACGTGGCTGCCTTGGTGGTGGGCGAGTGCTCGGAGACCCCTAGCCACTGGAGCGCATCCCGCTCCCTCCACCAGTGGCTCAAGGAGCAGAACATCCCTGGTCTGGCAGGTGGGGCTGGGGGCTGCGGGGTCGGGCGCAGGGGTAGGGGTGGAGCTGGGGGGCACCTAGGGTGCTGGGGCAGCGAGTTTGGGACCAGACCTGTCTCTGCACTGGGATTTGCTCCCCAGGGCTCCACCCAGAGTTGGGGCGGTGAGGATGCTGGAGCATGGGGACCTGCTCGGGGTGGGATGGGGCTGCACGGCCGTGTCTCACGGCCCTTCTGCAGGGGTGGATACTCGGGCCCTAACAAAGAAGATCCGTGAGAAGGGGACGCTGCTGGGGAAGCTGGTGCCAGATGAGACCCTGGAGAACAGCCTCCCCTTTGAGGACCCCAACAAGCGGCATCTCGTGCAGGAGGTGTCACTGAAGGTATGGCCGGGGGGATCTGGGTGCCTGGTGCTGAGCTGTGCTGCAGGGCTGGGAGGGGGCCTGGGGCGATTGTCTGGCCCCCACACTCACCTCCCCTGCAGACACCCCGCGTGTTCAACCCGGGCGGATCCCTGCGGATCACCGCAGTCGACTGCGGCCTCAAGTACAACCAGGTCCGGTGCCTGTGTGAGCGGGGGGCGGCCGTCACCGTGGTTCCCTGGGACCATCCCCTGGACACCGCAGGTGGGGTGGGCCCGGCCAGGGGCTCCCAGGGCCCTGCAAAGGGGAGGATGGGATCTGGAGCAGGGGTTGTATCCCGGGATGGTGCTGGGGGCCCTGGGGAACCACATCCAGCCCCGTGACAGGGAGTTTGGGCCCCTCGGTATCATCATGCCCTGAGGTCATGGGGGCAGTGGTTCTGGGGGAGGGCCTCGATGAGATCCTGCAGGGGACGTGGTGGGGTGTGGGGCTAGGCCATCGTGACTGTGAGCGGGCTGGTGGTCCGTGGGTCTGGGACACCTCTGCACAACCCTCCTTGGGAGTTGGTGGGGTTGTGCACTCGGGGCTGCATCTCTGGGGGGCTGCTGGGCAGGGCCTGGGGCGATCCCTCTGTGACCCACAGGGAGTGTGGGCTGGTGTCCCCTCTGTGACTCTGCTTCTGTCTGGGCACAGATTTCGATGGGCTCTTCATCAGCAACGGCCCCGGGGACCCACAGCTCTGCCAGCAGACAGTGGCCGGCCTGCGCAGCGTGCTGGGGGCCCCCCAGCCCAAGCCCGTCTTCGGGGTCTGCCTGGGGCACCAGCTGATCGCCTTGGCCATTGGCGCCCGCACCTACAAGATGAAGTGAGAGGGGGCTGGGGGAGGGCAGGCAGCCGGCGCAGGGTCCCGGCCGCCTGGGGGTGCCTGACGCCCCCTGACCCCGCTCCAGGTACGGGAACCGTGGGCACAACCAGCCCTGCCTGCACGAGGACACGCGGCGCTGCTTCATCACGGCGCAGAACCACGGCTTCGCGGTGGAGGCGGGCAGCCTGCCCCCCGGCTGGGCCCCGCTCTTCACCAACGCCAACGACCGCTCCAACGAGGGCCTTGTGCACGAGCACAAACCCTTCTTCAGGTGGGCGCGGGGTGGGAGCGGGGGATGGCCCCTGCGTGGGGCTGGGGTGCAGGTGCCTGACCGCCCCCCTGCAGCGTCCAGTTCCACCCTGAGCACCGCGCTGGCCCCACGGACCTGGAGGGGCTCTTCGATGTCTTCGTGGAGGCAGCGCGGGACCTGCAGCGGGGGGATGGCAGTGCCAAAACAGGTGGGCGTGGGGCACGAGGGTGCTGCTGAGCCTGAGCCCCCCATGCCTCGGGTCACACTGCACGAGGGGTGCTGTGCTTGGGGCTATGGGGCAGAGTTAGATGCTGGGGCTGTGTGTGGGGTCCGAGGTTGGGGCCCAGGGGCAGAGGGGCTGCAGGCTGTGGTTGTGGTGTGTGGGGCTCTGGGGCTGGGGCCGTGCCTGGGGGTGCAGCGTCGCTGGGCTCACGGCACCCCATGTCCCCCCTCCCGTCCCCTGCAGTGCGGCAGCGCCTGCAGGACTGGCTGGCGTACAGCGAGGCGCCGGCCGCGGGGCAGGAGCCAGCCCGGCCCCGCAAGGTGCTGATCCTGGGCTCTGGTGGCCTCTCCATTGGGCAGGCCGGAGAGTTTGACTACTCCGGGTCTCAGGTGAGTGCCCCACCAGGGGACGGGGTGGGCGCGGGGCGGGGGGCCCAGGCTGCGAGCTGTGAGCCTGCCGCTCCCCCAGGCCATCAAAGCGCTGAAGGAGGAGAACATCCAGACGGTGCTGATCAACCCCAACATCGCCACGGTGCAGACCTCCAAGGGGCTGGCAGACAAGGTGTACTTCCTGCCCATCACCCCCGAGTACGTCACCCAGGTGAGCATCGCGGGGCTGGGGGGCGTGGGGACGGGGAGCTGGGGGTCTCTGGCTGGTGGAACACTGCCTGGGGGGCAATGGAGGAATTGGAGGGTTGCAGCCCCACTGAATGTGCGCTGCTCCCCCCAGGTGATCCGCAATGAGCGCCCCGACGGGGTGCTGCTGACTTTTGGGGGGCAGACGGCCCTCAACTGCGGCGTGGAGCTCACCAAGGCCGGGGTGCTGGAGCGGTACCGCGTGCGGGTGCTGGGCACCCCCGTGGCCTCCATCGAGATGACGGAGGATCGCAAAGTCTTCGTGGAGAAGATGGAGGAGATCGGGGAGCACGTGGCGCCCAGCGAGGCCGCGGCCTCCCTGGAGCAGGTCTGGGGGTGTGATGGGGGCAGTCACGGGGGGCAGGATGGGGGTCAGCCCCCGGGCAGGGTGCTGGTCCCCGGGCAGGGTGCTGACCCCCGGTGTTGGTCTCTCTGCCCTCCCCAGGCGCAGGCAGCGGCCGAGCGGCTCGGGTACCCGGTGCTGGTGCGCTCTGCGTATGCCCTCGGGGGCCTGGGCTCTGGCTTCGCCAACAGCCGGGAGGAGCTGGTGGCACTGGTGAGCCAGGCCTTCACCCACACCTCCCAGGTCCTGGTGGACAAGTCCCTGAAGGGCTGGAAGGAGATCGAGTACGAGGTGGTGCGGGACGCCTACAACAACTGCGTCACGGTATGAGATGGGGCCGGGGAGCCCCCTGCCCCTGGGGGGGCTGCTGCAGGGTGCGGGGGCAGGGGCTCCCTGCTGTGCCCTCACCCCGGGGGGGGCTCCCGACCCTTTCCTGACACTGGCACAGCCGCTGCCCATCAGGACGGGTGCCCTGCTGTGCTCTGGGGCCGGCAGCACTGCGGTGTGGCAGGGGCTGGTGTTCGAGTCCTGGCTGTGCGGGGAGCCCCCGATGGTCCCCAAGGGATGGGGGGGGCAGGTGGGACCGTTCTGGGGCTCGGCGGAGCAGTGGGGTGGGAGCACAAATGGGGCCGTTGGGGCCACCCGCACTGACCCCCCCGCTGCCAGGTGTGCAACATGGAGAACCTGGACCCGCTGGGGATCCACACGGGCGAGTCCATCGTGGTGGCGCCCAGCCAGACCCTCAACGACACCGAGTACTTCATGCTGCGGCGCACGGCCGTCAAGGTGGTGCAGCACCTGGGCATCGTGGGCGAGTGCAACATCCAGTTTGCCCTGAACCCCGAGTCGGAGCAGGTGAGGAGCGCAGCCCCCTGCGTGCCCCATCCCCGAGCCCACCAGGACAGCTCTCCTGTCCCAGCTGAGCTGCGGGTGGGGGGCTGCGAGGGTCCCGTCCCGCGCTCAGCCCCCCCACCTGCTCCTTGCAGTACTACATCATCGAGGTGAACGCCCGGCTCTCCCGCAGCTCTGCCCTGGCCAGCAAGGCCACCGGCTACCCCCTGGCTTACGTGGCTGCCAAGCTGGCCCTGGGCATCCCCCTGCCCGTCCTCAGGTAACGGCGTCACCGCTGGGGGCCGGGGACAGACCTCGGACATCCCGAGTGCCCTGCGTGCAGACCCCTGATGCCATCCCCTCCCCTCCCGTCCCCAGGAACTCGGTCACAAACTCCACCACGGCCAACTTCGAGCCCAGCCTGGACTACTGCGTGGTGAAGATCCCGCGCTGGGACCTCAGCAAATTCCTGCGCGTCAGCACCAAGATCGGCAGCTCCATGAAGAGCGTGGGTGAGCACGGCGGGGCCGGCGGCACGGGGCTGGCAGCACGGGGCCGGGCTGCTCACGGCTCCCTCCGCAGGGGAGGTGATGGCCATCGGCAGGAACTTCGAGGAGGCTTTCCAGAAGGCGCTGAGGATGGTGGACGAGAACTGCGTGGGCTTCGACCACACCGTGAAACCAGCCTCGGACGTGGTGAGTGCTGGGGTCCACGGGGCGGAACGGCCGCTGGGTCGGTCGGGGGGGGGCTGTGCTGCCGGCCAGGCCCCCCCCAGCCCCGCTCAGCCCTCGGTGCTGCCAGGAGCTGGAGACCCCCACGGACAAGCGGATCTTCGTGCTGGCCGCGGCGCTGCGGGCCGGGTACTCCATCGAGCGGCTCTACGAGCTGACCAAGATTGACCGCTGGTTCCTGCACAAGATGAAGAACATCACGGACCACGCCGTGCTGCTGGAGGCGTACCGCGAGGAGCAGAGCACCATGCCCCCCGCCGTGCTGCAGCGCGCCAAGCAGCTGGGCTTCTCCGACAAGCAGGTGGCCTTGGCCGTGCTCAGGTGAGGGGGGGCGGCCCCGGCTCCGCTGCTGGTGCCGGTGTTCGGCCCGGCGCTCACCCTGCACCCCCCGCAGCACCGAGCTGGCCGTACGGAAGATGCGGCACGACCTGAGGATCCTGCCGGTGGTGAAGCAGATCGATACGGTGGCGGCCGAGTGGCCGGCCCAGACCAACTACCTGTACCTGACCTACAACGGCACCGAGCACGACCTGGCCTTCCGCGAGCCCCACGTCATGGTCATCGGCTCCGGCGTCTACCGCATCGGCAGCAGCGTCGAGTTCGACTGGTGTGCCGTGGGCTGCATCCAGGAGCTCCGCAAGGTTGGGAGGGCCCCAGCGCCCCTCGGGCGTCCGGGCAGGGGGTGGGAAACACGGCCAGAGGATGGGGCTGGGGGGGCCCTCGGCTTCACCCTTCTGTCTGCCCCTGCAGATGGGGTTCAAGACGATCATGGTGAACTACAACCCCGAGACCGTGAGCACTGACTATGACATGTGCGACCGCCTCTACTTTGACGAGATCTCCTTTGAGGTGAGCGGGCTGGGGCCCTGCCCGCTGTGGGGCTGGGGTGGGGGCGTCCCGGGCCCTGCCCTCTGCGGGGCCGGTGGGGATGGGGGCCACCGCGGCCCCTTCCCAGCCAGCCCCCGGCCCCACGTGCAGGTGGTGATGGACATCTACGAGCTGGAGAACCCCGAGGGCGTGATCCTGTCCATGGGGGGGCAGCTGCCCAACAACATCGCCATGGCCCTGCACCGGCAGCAGTGCCGCATCCTGGGCACCTCCCCGGAGGCCATTGACTCGGCCGAGAACCGCTTCAAGTTCTCCCGCCTGCTCGACACCATCGGCATCAGCCAGCCCCTCTGGAAGGAGCTGTCTGACATGGAGGTGGGGGCGGTGGGGGTGATGGGCTGCCCAAGGGGACGGGCCCCGGGCACCCTGGCTGAGGGTCCCTGCCTCTCCTGCAGTCGGCCAAGCACTTCTGCGGCACGGTGGGCTACCCCTGCGTCGTGCGGCCCTCCTACGTGCTGAGCGGTGCGGCCATGAACGTGGCCTACTCGGACAGCGACCTGGAGAAGTTCCTGAGCAACGCCGTGGCCGTGTCCAAGGAGCAGCCCGTCGTCATCTCCAAGTTCATCCAGGAGGCCAAGGTTGGCCGGGGCTCCTGCAGCCTGGGGGTGGCTGCCGTGCCTCGAGAGCCGGGTCCTTCCTCGGCGCCTTGCCGGGCGGTGACCGTGTGCTCACCCACAGGAGATCGACGTGGACGCGGTGGCCTGTGACGGCGTGGTGGTGGCCATCGCCATCTCGGAGCACGTGGAGAACGCCGGGGTGCATTCGGGCGATGCCACCCTGGTGACGCCCCCTCAGGACATCACCCCCAAGACGCTGGAGCGCATCAAGGCAATCGTCCACGCCATCGGGCAGGAGCTGCAGGTCACCGGGCCCTTCAACCTGCAGCTCATCGCCAAGGTACCTCCGATGGGGCTGTGCCAGGGAGGGGTGCCGCGAGGACCCCCGCGGCCCCAGGACGCCCCTCACACCCGTCCCCTCTCCGCAGGACGACCAGCTGAAGGTGATCGAGTGCAACGTGCGCGTGTCCCGCTCCTTCCCCTTCGTCTCCAAGACCCTGGGGGTGGACCTGGTGGCTCTGGCCAGCCAGGTGATCATGGGCGAGGACGTGGAGCCTGTGGGGCTCATGACAGGCACGGGCATCGTTGGCGTCAAGGTGAGCGGGGCCCGGGCCGGGGCTGGGGGCTGCATGCGGGCGGTCCCTGAGCCCTGCCCCCCCCCCCCCCCAGGTGCCCCAGTTCTCCTTCTCGCGCCTGGCGGGCGCCGACGTGGTGCTGGGCGTGGAGATGACGAGCACGGGCGAGGTGGCCTGCTTCGGGGAGAACCGCTGCGAGGCGTACCTGAAGGCCATGCTCAGCACCGGCTTCAAGATCCCCAAGAAGAACATCCTGCTGACCATCGGCAGCTACAAGGTGTGTGGGGCCGGGGCTGCGGGGCTGGGGCTGGGGGGGGCCTGGTGTCCCCCCCCCCGTGCCCTGACCAGCTGCGGTGGTGCTGCAGAACAAGAGCGAGCTGCTGCCCACGGTGCGGACCCTGGAGAGCCTCGGCTACAACCTGTACGCCAGCCTCGGCACGGCCGACTTCTACACGGAGCACGGCATCAAGGTGGGGGCTCGGGGCCCGGCGGGGGGGCCGGGGGCGGCGCAGGGCCGTGACGGGGTGCTGCGGGCAGGTGATGGCGGTGGACTGGCACTTCGAGGAGGCCGACGGCAGCGAGGCCGGCGCCCGCGAGACGCAGCGCAGCATCCTGGACTACCTGGCTGAGAACCACTTCGAGATGGTCATCAACCTCTCCATGCGCAACTCGGGGGGGCGGCGTCTCTCCTCCTTTGTCACCAAGGGGTACCGCACCCGGCGCCTGGCCGTCGACTACTCGGTGCCGCTGATCATCGACATCAAGTGCACCAAGCTCTTCGTGGAGGTGGGACTGGGTGCAAGCTGGGGACGGGCAGGGCAGGGGGGTGCCGGGGGTGCTGCAGGGTTGGCAACGTGCGTGGGCTCTGCTACGGGCAGGGGGGCGGCTTCTGGGCTGGGGCTCGGGTGGGTGCCCTCGTGCTGGCCCCGTTGGAGCCTTGTCCTCACACACCCCTGGAGGACGCCCCTAACCTGGCAGCTGCTGCTCCCACAGGCACTGGGCCAGATCGGGGCCGCCCCCCCGCTCAAGATGCACGTGGACTGCATGACGTCCCAGAAACTCATCCGCCTGCCAGGTAGATGGGGCTGGGGGCTCTGGGGGCAGCACGGGGCCAGGGGAGTACCCGGGGCAGCCCTGGGGACGGGGGCATTCCTGTCTGCTGCCGGCATCCCCTGCATTGGCCGCGTCCCTGCGCACCGGCCCCTGCCCGGGGCTGCTGCTGCTGATGCTGCCCCCCTCCCCAGGGCTGATCGACGTCCACGTGCACCTCCGTGAGCCGGGCGGCACCCACAAGGAGGATTTTGCCTCGGGCACAGCAGCTGCCTTGGCCGGGGGCGTCACTATGGTGTGCGCCATGCCCAACACCAGCCCGGCCATCACCGATGCCACCTCCTTCGCCCTGGCGCAGAAGGTGAGGAGATGGCACTGCCACAGACCCACCATCATCCCCTTATTGTGCACTGCCGGGGCTGGCCGGGGAGGGCAGCCCCTGCCCGGCACCGACTGCATCCCACTGCCCGCAGCTGGCTGAGGCCGGGGCGCGCTGCGACTTCGCCCTCTTCCTGGGTGCTTCCTCGGACAACGCCGGCTCGCTGGGACCCCTGGCCGGGGCGGCTGCCGGGCTCAAGCTGTACCTGAACGAGACCTTCTCCAGCCTGCGGATGGACGACGTGTCGCTGTGGATGGAGGTGAGCTGCCGCAGCGGGGGCTGGCGGGGGCCTGGCGAGGGCGCCCGGTGCCCACCAGCCCCCTCTCCCCCAGCACTTCGAGCAGTGGCCGCGGCACCTGCCCATCGTGGCCCACGCGGAGGGGCAGACGGTGGCCGCTGTCCTGATGGTGGCCCAGCTGCACCAGCGCCCCGTGCACATCTGCCACGTGGCCCGCCGGGAGGAGGTGAGTGGGGGGCCCCGGGGTCCCGTCAGAGCAGCCCTCGGTGCGGGGGCGCATGGTGCGGGGGGCTGCAGAGCTGCCCTTACCGTGCCCCCCCCAGATCCTCCTCATCAAGGCGGCCAAGCAGAAGGGGGTCCCGGTGACGTGCGAGGTGGCCCCGCACCACCTCTTCCTGTGCCGGGACGACCTGGGGCGCCTCGGGGCGGGCTGCGGCTCCGTGCGGCCGGCGCTGGGCACCCAGCAGGACGTGGAGGCGCTCTGGGAGAACATGGACACCATCGACTGCTTCGCCACCGACCACGGTGAGCCCCGAGGGACCGTGGGGGTGGGGTGGGGACAGCAGTGGGTGACCAGGCATCGCAGCCCCGTCCCGCGCTGACCGGCCCCGTCTCGCAGCCCCCCACACGCTGGAGGAGAAGCAGGGGCTGGAGCCGCCCCCTGGCTTCCCAGGCCTGGAGACCATGCTGCCGCTGCTGCTGACGGCCGTGTCCGAGGGGCGCCTCAGCGTGGAGGACATCGTGCAGCGCCTCTACGAGAACCCCCGCAAGATCTTTGGGCTGCCGGCGCAGGAGGACACCTACGTGGAGGTGGGTCCCTGCCCCGCTGCCCGCCCTGGTCCGGCCCCAGCACCTCTGACGTGTCCTCCCGGCAGGTGGACCTGGAGCAGGAGTGGGTCATCCCCAAACACACGGCCTTCTCCAAGGCCCGCTGGACGCCCTTCGAGGGCATGAAGGTGAAGGGCACGGTGCGGAGGGTGGTGCTGCGTGGGGAGGTCGCCTACATCGACGGGCAGGTGAGGCCCTTGCGCTGGTCCTGGGTGCTGCTCCCCTGCGCCTGGGGGGGGTCACCGAGCACCAGCCCCTCACCCGCTGTGCCTGCAGGTGCTGGTGCCCCCCGGCTACGGGCAGGACGTGAGGAAATGGCCCATGGGAGCCGTGCCCGTGCCACACATGGCCCCCGCCAAGGAGAGTGTGAAGGTAACGGCGTGCAGCCGGTTGGGGGGGGCGGCTGTGCCCAGCCCAGTCCCGGCTCCAGCTCAGCCTCTCCCCGCAGACCCCCGAGCGGCCCAGGCACGCAGGGGTGGGCGAGACGCTGCGCGGCCGAGCCTCCAGCCCCCGCCGGGCCGGCCCCGTGGGCGAGGGGCGCTTCCACCTCCCGCCCCGCATCCACCGCGCCTCCGACCCCGGGCTGCCAGGTGAGGGGGGCGGCGCAGCGGGCAGGGGGGCGGCGGGGCAGCGAGCGAGCGGCCGTGGTGGGGCCGGGGCCGCGGCCAGGTGCCCCGCTGATGCCTGCCCTTGTGTCCCGTTCAGCGTTCCGGAGGCTGGGAGCCACGCACCGCCCGGGCGCCCGAGGCACCGGTAATGTTGGGGGGGGACTCACTCAGACAATGAGACGCGGCCGCGCTAATGGCACTAACCGCAGCCGATGAGTGCATCCCCTCCCCCAGGTGCCGCGCCGGCCCCGGGCTGCCTGTGCCACCCCGGCACGGCCCCGTCTCTCGCCCTGTGTGGGGCCGGGTCCCTGGGACAGGGCACGGCGGTGCCCGCCTGCTCCCCTCCTGCCCCGGCCCCAGCCCGCGCGGCACCTCGGGGACCCCACGCTTGCCAGTGTGATTGGGGCTGCGTCCGATTGGGGTCCGTGGGGGGCGTGTGAGGGGCACAGCGCTGGGGCTTGGCCTCACGTCTCAGGGCAGCCGTCACCCTGGGGTTGGGCCCGTGGCGCCTTCACCCGGGGCTGCTGAGGACGGCAGCGAGGGGGCCAGGAGTGCGGTGCCGTGCTGGAAGCACCCCCGCAGAGCAGGGCAGGGCTGCCGCAGCCCCCTGCCCTCTAACGCTGCTCTCATTCCCCTCTCCCGCCCCAGCTGAGGATGCCCGAGAAAAGGCCGGCAGGAAGGCGGCGGAGGCAGGTGGGTGCTGGGGGGGAACTGGGGGGCTGGGGACCCCCGGCAGTGGGGGGCTGCGGGGGCTGCAGCATGGCCACCCACATGGGCTGACCGCTGGCTCTTGGTGCTGCAGACCCCGCTGCGATCCAGGACAGCCACGGCTACCCACCGGGACCCTTCCCACGCCAGGCATCCCCCCAGGGTGCTCCCCACTTCCAGACCTCCCCGCTGCTGCACCCCCTCGTGGGGCAGCACATCCTCTCTGTCCGGCAGTTCTCCAAGGAGCAGGTGCCCAGGCTGGGGGCGGGTGCTGGTGCTGCGGGGCTGTGGGGGGGCTCAGTGCCACGGAGTGTGCCCCGCTGAGCCCCCCCTCCTCGCAGATGTCACATCTCTTCAACGTGGCGCACACCCTGCGCATGCTGGTGCAGAAGGAGCGGAGCCTGGACATCCTCAAGGTGAGTCGGGAGCGGGGCCGTGGGCACCCCGTGCCCCCCCCCCACATTCCCCGTGCTGACACCGTGGCCCCGCAGGGCAAGGTGATGGCGTCGATGTTCTACGAGGCGAGCACGCGGACCAGCAGCTCCTTCGCCGCGGCCATGTGCCGCCTGGGCGGCTCCGTTGTGTCCTTCTCCGAGGCCACGTCCTCAGTGCAGAAGGGCGAGTCGCTGGCCGACTCGGTGCAGACCATGTGCTGCTACGCCGACGTGCTGGTGCTGCGGCACCCCCAGCCGGGCGCTGTCGAGGTGAGTGGGCTGGGGGGCTGTGGGGGGTGCTGCCCATGGCCGGGGCTGTGGGGCAGGGCTGTGCTCTGTTCCCTGCTGGGCGCAGGGGCAGGTCCTGCCCACGCTCAGCCTTGCCCGTGCCCCAGCTGGCTGCCAAGCACTGCCGCAAGCCCGTGATCAACGCCGGCGACGGGGTGGGGGAGCACCCCACGCAGGCGCTGCTGGACATCTTCACCATCCGCGAGGAGCTGGGCACTGTCAACGGCATGACGGTGAGGTGCCGCGGGGCGGGGGGCTGCGGGCACGGGCCCCATGGCGCCCCGGGTTGTGCTGACGGCTCCCCGCAGATCACCATGGTGGGCGACCTGAAGCACGGGCGCACGGTGCACTCCCTGGCCCGGCTGCTCACCCAGTACCGCGTCAACCTGCGCTACGTGACGCCCCCCAGCCTCCGCATGCCGGCCGACATCACCGCCTTCGTGGCCTCCAAGGGCATCAAGCAGGTGAGGAAGGGGGTGCGGGAGGATGGGGGCGCGCCCCCTCCCGGCCCCGCTGACGGCGCTGCCCCCAGGAGGAGTTCGGGAGCATCGAGGAGGCGCTGCCGGACACCGACGTGCTCTACATGACCCGCATCCAGAAGGAGCGCTTCGAGTCCGCCGAGGAGTACGAGGCTGTGAGTGGGGGGCCTGGGGTGGGGGGGTGCAGGGCGGTGCGGGGGTGTGGGGCTGGCACTGAGGGGCTGCCCCCGCAGTGCTTCGGGCAGTTCGTGCTGACCCCGCACAGCATGACCAGGGCCAAGGAGAAGATGGTGGTGATGCACCCGCTGCCGCGCGTCAACGAGATCAGGTGCGGGGGGGTGGGAATGGGGATGGGGGGGTGGGAATGGGGATGGGGGGGTGGGAATGGGGCCGGGGGGGTGGGAATGGGGCCGGGGGGGTCTCGGGGCTGGGGCCAGGGGGTCTCAAGGTGAGGGCCAGGCAGGACCGGGGGGCTCTTGGGGCCGGTGTTAGGGTGGGGCCAGGCGGGGTGGGGCTGGGGGAGGTGAGGAGGGGCTGGGGGTATTGGGGCTGGGGTCTGGGGGTCTCAGGGACAGGGGAGGGAGGAGGGGCTGGGGGCCGCAGGGGCTGTGAGGGGCTGGGGGGCTCCCGGCCCTAGGGGTGTTGGGCTGGGGCCGTGGGGGCTTGACGCTCAGGCCGGGGGGCTCTTGGGGCTGGGGGGGTCCCGGGGGGGTCCCTGGGGGGTCCCCGGGTGCCGGGGCGGGCCGGGGGCTCTGCTCCCCGGGGGTTGTTTCTGGGGGGAACGCTTTTGGGGGGGCGCCGCCGGTGTCCCGGCCCGGCTCCCGGTGCTGACGTCACTTCCGCAGCGTGGAGGTGGACTCGGACCCGCGCGCCGCGTACTTCCGGCAGGCGGAGCAGGGCATGTACGTGCGCATGGCGCTGCTGGCCACGGTGCTGGGCCGCTACTGAGCAATAAACCCCGCCCACAGGGCCACGCCCACTGCGTCTGACTCCGCCCCCTATGTCCTGACCACGCCCCCATGTCCTGGCCACGCCCATCTCTCGGGGGGGGGGGCGGGGGTCGGTCACGTGTCCGCCATGGCGCGGCGCTGGGGGCGGCTCCTGGCGGCGCGGGGCTGGGCCGGGGCCGCGCTCACCGCCGGTAAGGGCCGGGGGGGCCCCCCCGCACCGCCCCCACCCCCCTCATCCAGGGGGACACAGGGACCGGGCGGGGGGGGGCGGGGGGAGGGGCGGGGATGGCTGCCGGCAGTGGGGGGGGGGCCGGGAGCCCCCGGGGCCGCTCCCTGCGCGCTGCTCCGCGCCCCCCCCGCACCGCGCACACGTGGTTCTGAGCCCCAAAATCCCCGTGAATCACCCCAAAATCCCTTCACCCCCCCTAAAGCCCCCTGTGAGCCCCCAGCCCCCCTGTGCCCCCCTGTGCCCCCCCAAGCCTCCGCGAGCCCCCTAAAAGCCCTCTCTGAGCCCCCCAAACCCCCCCTGTGAGCCCCCCTAAAAGCCCTGCGACCCCCCCAAGCCCCCCCCGTACCCCCCCCCAAATCCCCCCGTGACCCTGGGGGTGCCCCCGCTGCCCCCCGCCCCCCCCTCCCGTCCCTCCTCACCACTCCCCGGGGGTGGTGCTGCCCCCTGCCCCCCCCCCCCATTGCTGTGCCCCCCCCCCCCCCCCCGTGCGCCCCCCGTTACTGGTGTCCGTGTGCTGGGAGGCACCGCCAGGCCCCACGCAGCCCCCCCTCAGCCCCCCCGCCTTCCCCGTGGGGCTGTGCTGAACCCCCCGGGCAGCCCCCAACCCGGCTCCGGGGCTCTGGGGGGGTTCACCCAGCGCTCGGGGGGGCTGGCGGCCAAGGAGGGCTCTGTCCTGGGGCTGAAGCTCGTCCCCATCTGCGGGCAGCCCAGGGCCCCCCCGTGCCACCGGACGCACCTCCTGCAGCCCCCCCTGCAGCCCCCCTGCAGCCCCCTCGCCCCCCGCAGCCCGGCTGCCAGCAGAGCCCGGGCACGGCAGCAGCAGCACGTGCCCGGGGGGGTCACCTCCTGCCCCCACCTGCCCCTGCCCGCGGAGCAGCCCCGTGCCCCCCCCGCGCCCTGCCGTGCCCATGCGGCCTCCGGCTGCCAGCAGCGAGGCCCATTGGGGCCACCGGCAGCGCGGCCTCATTAGGGTTGGGCGCGCTCCAAGCGCTCGGGGGCAGCGCTCGGCCTGGCCGCCAGCCACCGCCGCCCCCCGCAGCACCGGGCAGGACCGCGGCTGCCTCCCGGGGGGAGCTGCGGGGTCAGCCCGGGGCTGCTCTCAGGTCTGGAGGGGCGCAGCGGGGGCGTCCAGCCCGGGGCTGCTGTGCCCTGCCTGGCCCCGGTGTTCCCTTGGGGTTGGGGTTGGGGTTGGGGTTGGGGTTGGGGTTGGGGTTGGGGTGCCCGACCCAGCTGGGGCTCAGCCCGGCCGCCTGCAGGCAGTGCTGGATGTGCCCCTGCCCCAGCGGCAGTGAGCCCGCGGTGCCGGGGCCCTGCTGCCCTCCTGGCCCCCTCTGTGTGGGGTGGGTGCGTGGGGTCCGGGGGAGCAGCGCCTGTGGGGCTGGGGGGTGTTGGGTGTGCTGCTGCCTGCGGTGCCTGGGCTGGGCCCTGCTCCCCCTGCTGGGGCTGTCACGGGGAGGCTGTGGGGTCCCGGCACTCCCGGGGACGCTTCTTGGGGCTCTGCTGTCCCCAGCGTCCTCAGCACACCGGGGCGAGGAGCTGCGTCTGGGGGCAGCGGTGTCGGGCACGGGGGGATGCTGGGGCTGCTGGCCCTGGAGCCATGAGCTCGCTGTGCCCTGGGTTTCCAAGAAGGCAGCAGAAAGGCAGGGGGCTGGAGCCCTGCCTGGGAACTGTCTCGTCAGGAGCATTAGGAGCAAGTGGGGAGCCCGCAGAGGCTGGGGGAAGGAGCGCGGAGCCAAGGGAGTTGCGTCGGAGAGGTCAGGGGTGTGGGATGGGGCGGGGGCTGCCAAAAGCCCCGCTGGGCTGCACCCCGCAGGGCGCGCGGGGACACAGCAGCGGCCCTCACACCGATATGGAAACACGGCCCCGAGCCGTGCCAAGGGCCGGGGAGCGGCGAGGAACCGGCCCCGGGCCCAGCACCCGAGGGAAGGAGCGTTTGGAGGCCTCGGGGGCAGCCCCCAGCACCCCGGGGCGCTGCCCCTGAGCCCTGCCGCTCGCAGGGGCCCTGATGGGAGCCGGGGACGTGATCGCGCAGCAGCTGGTGGAGCGGCGGGGGCTGCGCCAGCACCACGCCAAACGCACCCTGAAGATGATGGCCATCGGCTGCTGCTTCGTGGTGAGTGCCGGCACGGGGGGGCTGGGGGCCCACGGCACGGACAGCGGGACGCAGCCCCTCACCCGCCTCCCGCAGGGCCCCGTGGTGGGCGGCTGGTACAAGGTGCTGGACCGGCTCGTCCCGGGCGCCACGAAGGCTGTGGCGGTGAAGAAGATGGTCCTGGACCAGGTCAGTGCCTCGCACGGAGGGACCCGCGCCGCGGGGCTGCGGCAGGACGGTGCCTCCAGGAGCCGGGTGTCCCATCCCCTCCTTTACGGCTCGGTGCAGGGGGTAGCCCCCAGGAACGGGCCGAGCCGGGGCTGTTCCCTGCTGCCCAGTGCCCCGTGAGAGGCACAGGGGTGGCTCCGTGCCCACCGGGGGCTGCCCTGTGCCGGTGCTGCTGGCAGGGCTCTGGTCCCTGCAGGGTCAGCCCTGGGCTCCGTCTCCTCTCTTACAGGGTGGGTTTGCACCGTGCTTCCTCGGCTGCTTCCTCGGCATCACGGGGGCCGTGAACGGTCTGTCTGTGGAGGAAAACTGGTCCAAGATCCAGCAGGTACGTGCTGCTTCCCGAGCAGTGTGCGGCTGGGACACCTCCTGGCTGCTCTGCCTGCGGTGCTGCCCCCGCACCGCTCCCTCCCAGCGCCGCCTGCCCCCAGCGGTGTCGCTGCGCCCCTGCCCCGATGCCCTGGGCCATGGCCCCTTGGTTCCCCTGGGCACAGCCCAGAGCTGGCTCCTGCAGGTGCCCCATGGCCAGCATGGGGAGGTGGCCAAAGTGGCCACCAGGGGTGCATGGGGCTGGTCCTGCCAGGCTCAGAGCGGTGCCGGGGCCCCAGAGGTGAGGGGTGCTGGGTGCTCCCCGTCCCCAGGGTGTGGGTGCCGGGGCTGCGGGGTGCCACGCGCTCCCTGCCCGCCGTCCTGGCTGTGCCTGCAGAGCCATTACGGAGATGGCTCCCATTAGCAGCGATTGCTGGAAACCAGCGCACGAGCTGAGTCAGCGCGGCCGGAGGGTGAGTCACCAGCACGCAGTGACCACCCCCCACGGGACACGGCACGAGGGGGTGCTCGCCCGTCTGCCGGGGGCACAGCGCCGGTGCTGGGGCACACAGGTGGCTGGGGACCCCTTCCCTGCAGGCTCTGGGCAGGGCCAGGTGCTGCCCTGTGCCGGGGCAATCCCTGCAAGCTGTGGCTCCCCGCTGGTGCTCTGCCCTAGGAGGGAGCTGTGGGCTAGGGGACAGGCAGCGGTGGCTAGCAGCCACCTTCACCCCCAGCTTGGGGCACATCCATCCCTCCCCACACAGAAGAAACGTCACCAGAGCATCCATCACCCCTGCGCCCGCTCTCCTCGTTCTGGGCTGCCGGCCAGTGCCGGGAGGAGGCCGGGCTCCCGGCTGAGTCATAGCCAGGCTGGGCAAGGGGACCGCTGCTGCTGCCATGGGGCAGGGCTGCGGCACGTCCGCGGGGACAGCAGCACGCTGCGCTCCCAGGGTGGCCAGCCCGGTCCTCCCAGCCCAATCATCCCAGCCCAGTCCTCCCAGTTTGTGCCCCTCTCTGTCCCTGCCCGCTGCGCCTGGGAAGATGCTCATGGGATGCGGGGCTCGGCCGGGGCTCATGGCAGGTCTGTGCAAAGGGGAGGAAGGAGCCGTGCCCCGGGCCTGCTGCAGCCGTCCTGGTTCCCTCCTGCCCTCCTCGTGCTCGTCCTGCCTCACTCCTGCCCTGCATCTCCTCCTGGGCAGAGTGGCTTGTGGCAGCCTGGCCATGGCACCATGGTCCTCAGCTGCAGGATGGGCTCGTGGTGGGCACAGAGCACTTGTGGCCACCCCTTCCTGCCACCCCACTTGGCCCCACGTAGGGCAGCCACGCAGGGGAACTGGGGACCTGCCCAGTGCCCCCCTTGGGCAGGCACGGAGGTGGGGGTCAGAGCAGGGAACCCTGCATGGAGCCCTGCGGGCAGTGCTGCCGTGGCCGTGGGGTCGCTCTGCCCGCTCACAGCCTCCCTGTCTTCCCCAGGACTACGTGGACGCTCTGCTCACCAACTACTGTGTAAGTGCTGCCGTGAGGTGAAGGCCACCGCCGAGCCTCCCTGCCCCGGGTGCCGTGCTGGCTCTGCCCACCAGCAGGACAGGGCTGGGCTCCTCCGTGTCCCCAGCAGCCACCCCGTGCCCTGCCTGGGGGCTGCCCTGGGCTCAGGTGAATGCCCTGAGCACGGGCAGAGGCTGGCGGAGGGGAGCGTGGGGCTGGGGGCGCCTGGCCACGGCTGCTCACCCCCAATCCTCCTCCTCTGCCCAGATCTGGCCCCCGGTGCAGGTTGCCAACTTCTATTTCGTCCCCCTGAGCCACAGGTAGGAGCGCAGCCACGGCCCCAGCTCCGGGTCCCCGCGGCTGTGGCTGCTGATCCCGTCCCTTCTGCCCACAGGCTGGCAGTTGTCCAGTGCGTGGCCATCGTCTGGAACTGCTACCTGTCCTGGAAGGCAAACCGGCTGTGAGGGGAGGGTCCCGGGGCTGCCCCCGCTCCCCGTGTGCCGCCTGAGTGCTCCACCTCCAGGCTGTGACGTGGGGCTGGGGCGTGCAGGGCCCTGACCCCGCTCCCCTTGTGGGACCCCTCCTGCCCGCTGCTGCAGCCCTTGCTGCTGCTCTTGGGGGGGAATGGGTCTGTCCAGGGCCGGGGGCTGCTCCAGGGGCCGTGCGGGGCCTGTTGGTGCCTTCCCCCATCCACGCTCCCTGCTCTGCCCGGCCCTGCCCCACGCATGGGATGTTTCCCCCTGGGGGCAGCTCTGTCCTTTTCCAGGGGCTGCTGGGGAAGGATGAGGGCTTGGAGCAGCGCCGGCGTGGTGCAGACCCGGGGTGCAGCACCATGGCAGGGGCTCGGCTCTGCTCCGTGCCTCCCGACCCCAGCCCGTCTGTCCCAGCAGCCACAGCCCCGGCAGCCACCGATCTGCTCCAGTTACACCTCCAGTGGGAACGGGATTTCTGTGCAGCTCTGCTCCTGCCAGCCGGAGCACCCAATAAACGGCGCTGATCCCAGCTGATCCTTGTGGCGTTTGGGTTTGTGGATCCCGGTGGTCTCCCCATCCCTCTGTCCCACCAAGTGAGGCTTTGTCCTTGCAGCCGTGGTTTCAGACCAGGTCGTTGTGGTGCTTGCAGGGCCGCTGACAATGTCGCCCTCCCCTCTGTGAGGTGCCACCGGTCCCGCTGCGCTGCAGGACAGGGTGAGCTGCATGGAGGAGGCACCAGCCTTGTGTGTGCAACCAGCCAAGATCCTCGTGGGTTTTGCAGATACACCGTGCACTGAAAGGTGTGGGGAGGGCATGTGCTGAACAGGAGGGTGCAGGAAGGATTAGAGGGAGGTCTGGAGCTGGGGCTGTGACAGGGCCACATCCACACCCGGCTTGTCTGGGCAGCGAGGAGCCCCTCGGCTGCAGCCTGCCTGCGCTGCTGCCTCCTGGAGACACGCGCCTGAGCCCCTCCTGCACCACGCAGTGACCTGCACGGTCTGGCTTGCAGCTGCCCTGCCTGGCCCCCCCAGGCACATCCCACCTGGGGTCTCAGAGCAGAGCTGATGGGGACGTGGCAGGGAACCTCGCCCCTGGCTGCAGCCCCAGCCCCTCGGCAGCGCTGCCTCAGCCCAGAGCAGCTGGAGGAGGCTGCTGCTCCCAGACTGAGCCTTACGCAGCTGCGTTTGGGGTCCCGGGAAGGACCCGGTGTGTTGGCAGGGAGCGAGCTGTGAGCATGGCACAAGTGGGGGTGGCTGTGCCTGGGAGCAGCCACCCCGAGGATCCGGGGCTGATGGGGATTTGGGGGGCTCAGCTCAGCCCCTGCTGAGGGTTCTGCCCTCGAGCCACGGGGGAGGCAGCGCCAAGTTCCAGCGCTCTCACCCCCTGCCCATCGCTGGTGCTGCCTCGCCACGCACAGGGCCGCACAGCAGCCCCGTGTGGAACACGCTGTGCCCCCCTGGGGCCACGCAGCAGCCCCGTATGGGATGTGCAGGGCCCTGGCCCGGCGGCGAGGTCCTGCGGGCAGTGGCGTGGCGCACCGGCAGCCACCTCACCGCTTGGCAGCTCGAGCGGTGCCCGGAGCTGGAACATCCTGCACGCAGCAGCCGCGCCGTGGGCTCGCGGTGCTCGGGCGCTATGAGTCACAGCTACTTGGCCACCGGCTCGTCCTCCGGTTCGGGCTGTCTGCAGCGCTTGGCCCGCGGTGTGCAGCGTGCCGGGACCCCAGCGCCCGCCAGCACTGCCAGCGGCACGGTGCCACCGACCGTCACCCACAGCCCGGCCACGCGTGCCCGCCTGGCGCTAGTGGGGGCCGGTGCCGTGGATTTGCCCCCCCAGCCCCGCAGCCCCCCGATGCCCCCGGTGTCCCCCAGGAGCTGCCGCCGTGCGGCCGTCCCGGACACTGCCCGCGGGTCGGCCCGCTCTGGCCCCGGGCTCCTCGCCCGCCCCGGTGTCCCGGTGTCCCGGTGTCCCGGTGTCCCGGTGTCCCGGTGTCCCGGTGTCCCGGCCCAGCCCGCGCTGTCCCCGCCGCCGCCGTCCTTCAGCACCGCGGACAGCGGCACCGGGCTGGGGGCACGGCGGGAGGCGGACGGGGGACCGGGAGCCGTACCGGGGCCGGGAGGTGGCGCGCCCGACGGGTGCCGGTTAGGGTTAGGGTTAGGGTTAGGGTTAGGGTTAGGGTTAGGGTTAGGGTTAGGGTTCCGGGGTCACGGTCCCCGGGCCAGAGGCCGGAGAGAGCTGGGCCTGACCGCTGCCGGGCTCCCCGCTCCCCGCCACGGGCCCGGTGCCCCTCCCGCCCCCGCCCCCCCTCCGGTCTGTGCGTGCCCGGTGCTGACGTCAGCCCGAGCTCCGGGACCTATATAAACCCCGGCCGCGCCGCCGGCTCAGCCCCCGCGGGACCGATCGTGCTCCACCGGCAGCGCAGCGGCAGGAGACCGGGGACAGCGCACCGGGTACGGGAACGGTGCACGGGGCGGGGGACGGTGCGCGGCACAGGAACGGCGCAGCGGGGACGGGACGGAACGGGACGGGGGTGCGGGGTAGCGCGGGGTGCTCGGGACGGGGCTCGGGGGGCACGGGGCGGTGCTGGAGCCGGGCAGGACGCACCGGGCAGGGGACGGACCCCTGCGAGCCGGTCACCGCACTGCCGGTTGCGAGGCTCCCCTCGGGTCCCCCGGCTCCCGGAGCCGCCCCGGGGCCCCCGGCCCGCGCTGAGCCCCCGGCCCCGCAGGTGCGGACGGAGCCGAGGATGCGGCGGGCGCTGCTCACCCTCCTGCTGCTGCTCGCCCGCCCGCCGCCCGCCGCCGCCCGCCCCGCGCGCCCCGACGGCACCGTCCCGGGGGCCGCCGCGGGGGCCGGGGCCGGGGCCGAGGCGCGGGGCCGCCCGGTGTGGCCGCCGCTGGCGCTGCCGCCCCCGGAGCCGTGGCGGGCGCGGCGGGACGAGCCGCCGCCGCTCTCCATCGACCTCACCTTCCACCTCCTGCGGCACCTCCTGCTGCTCGCCCGCGCCCAGAGCCAGCGCGCCCAGGCCGACAGCAACCGCCTCATCCTCGACGCCGTGGGCCGCTGAGCGCTGCACCGGCACCGGGACCGCGACCGGGACTGGCACCGGCACCGAGCCCGCTGCGCCCGCCTCGGCCTCCGCTCCGGGGGCGCGTGGGTGCGGTGCCGGCCCCAGCACGGCCCCGGCCAGGCCCGCATGTGCTGTTTGGCCGGCACCGATTTTGTAATAAAACGTGGTGGAAACCCGAGGCTGAGCGAGTGCAGGACGGGGGGGCTCTGCCCGGGGCTCGCCGGGACCGGGGAAGGGTGGGAGGCTCGGGGCAGGCGGCGCCGAGCAGAGAGGGACTGAGACAGGGGCTGCACATCACAGTGCCCTGCTGGGGGGGGCATGTGCCGTGCCCACAGGGGATGGGCGGGACGGGACAGGATGGGATGGGATGGGGTGGGATGCTCACAGACCCTGAGACGTGAGGGAGCCGTGGGGGCAGGGGGTGCCCCGTGGCCAGCGAGCAGGGCACGGGGGTGCAGCACCCACATGCAGGTGGCTGGCGGTGTGTGCAGGGCGGGGGGTCCAGCTCATGGGCAGCAACACCCCTGAGCTGCCAGAGCTCCACAGTGGGACAGCTCACGGGGCTGGGGGCTGTGACCGATGGACACGGCCGGTCAGGAGGAGCACGGCTTCCCCGTGCAGGAACATCCCTGTGAGGGGCTCACTCCTCCGTGGGACACACGGTGCTGGTGGGAGCTGGAGGGCTGGGACTGGAGCAGAGGACAGGGAGGTGTCCTGCTGGAGCGTCTCAGGTGCCCCAGTGATAAGGACATGGATGAAATGTTCCTGAGACAACTGGGAGAAGGTTTGGTGTCCTCAGGGGCAATGCTGGTCCTCACAGGGGCCTTGAACCTCCCTGAGAGCTGCTGGAAGAGCAGCACAGCAGGGCTCCAGCAGCGGTGGTTCCTTGGGAAGAACTGAGGGGGGCTGCACCAGCTGGGGCTGCCGTGAACCAGGGGAGGGCAGCACCCAGAGGGGGGGGGAAGCTGACAGCAAGGCACAGCCCTGGGCTTCAGCCTGGTTAGCGAGCCGGTAGGTGGGCTCTGGTGGGAGGGGGCATAAGGGTGAAGGAGGTAAGGAAAGCTGAAAAGCCTTTCAGAAGCTCAAGTGTGGTCACTGGATGGCTGAGGTGGGAAGGGGCCTCTGGAGCTCATCTGCTCCAAACGCCTGTGCGGAACAAAGTCAGCCAGAGCAGGTTGCTCAGGGCCATGTCCATCGGGGCTTTGAAATGTGAAATTCCATCGGGACATAAGAAAACAAGAACTAGAAAACTGTACTGGGGGGGGAGAGAGAGAGGAAGAGAAAAAGAGAGGACGAGAGAAAGAAAACTGTACTGGATGAGGTTTCCCAGAGGTGTTGTGGTGTCTCAGCCCCTGAAGATGTTCCAATCCAGCCCAAACTCAGTCCTGGTCAGGCTGCTTCAGCCGGCCCCGTCTCCAGATGATCTCCAGGGATCATCCAGCAATGATGAGGCCCAGGTGATCTCCAGTGATCCGTATCAGAATCACCGACTGTCTCCCCTATGAGGTGGGATCACAGAATATCTGAAGTTGGAAGGGCCCCACAAGGATCATCAAATCCAACCCCTGGCTCCAGGACCACCCAAAATCCAGACCTTACATCCGAGAGCGTTCTCCAAATGCTCTGTGACCTCCAGCAGCTCAGTGCCACGTCCACGTCCCTGGGGAGCCTGTCCCAGTGCCCGACCACCCCTGGGTGCAGAACCTTCCCCTAACCCCCAGCCTGACCCTGCCCTGTCCCAGCTCCATGCCGTCCCCTCGGGTCCTGTCGCTGTCCCCAGAGAGCAGAGCTCAGTGCCTGCCCCTCTGCTCCCCTCGTGAGGGAGCTGCAGGCCGCCATGAGGCCTCCCCTCGGCCTGCTCTGGGCTGGGCTGAACAAACCCAGGGACCCCAGCCGCTCCTTGTATTTCTTGCCTCCAGACCCTTCACCACCTTCAGCACCCTCCTTTGCGCACTCTCAGCGTGTTATGTCCTTTTTATACCGTGGGACCCAAGCTGCACACAGTGCTCGAGGTGAGGCCTCACCAGCACAGGACGCTCCTGTCCCTCCCAGCGGGGCCGTGCCCTAGGCCTCCTGGCTGCCGGGCACACCGCTTGGGCAGCTCGCTGTCCCCCAGACCCCCCAGGCCCCTCTCTGTGGGGTGAAGCTGGTGCATGCGAGGCACTCACGGGCAGGCAGCGGCGTGGGGCGGGGGGGGCCCTGGGGCCAGAGCAGCGCCAATGGGACCGGGCCCCACCAGGGTCTGCGCTCACCAGGGGACACCCCACAGCCCCTCTGGCCCCAGGACAGTACCTCAGCATGCTCACAGGGAAAATACTTTTCCTTATATCCAGCCGGAATTTCCTAGCTCCCAACACGTGCTGCTGCCTCGTGTCCTGTCCCTGTGTCCCCCAAGGCTCTGCCTTCTCCAGTCCCGTTAGCTGGTTGAGAACAGCAGTCAGACCCCGTGTTACCTCCTCTTCTCATCTGTTACCTCCTCTTCTCCGAGCTGTGCAAACCTCAGCCTTCCCCATCAGTCATACTGCAGCCCCCAGCCACCTCAGTGGTCCCTGGGGCTGTGTGCAGGTTCCCATGTCTGCTGGCACTGGGGGTCCCAGCCCACACTGCCCACCAGCCGGGCTCCCACTGCGGTGCATCCAGCGCTGTCCCCGGGCAGGTGCAGGGGGGGTGATGGCCGGAGGTGTCCCTGTGGTATCCCACCCCCAGGGACCAGATCAGCCCCACGAGGAGCCCCTGTCCCTGTGCATCATCTGTTGCACCAGCCGTGACGTGGGGCTGGGTGACGCAGCCCAGTGCTGTCACAGCCCCCCCAGGCAGCCCCTGGCAGCTGGGGGGGGGGGCTCAGGCCCCGACCCTGTGCTAATTGCGGTGCTGCCGGCCGGCTGTGTGTTCAGCCAGCTCATCCCAGCTCTGTTTGTTCAGTGCACCCAGGGGACGGTGCTGCGAGACGGCGTCCGCCCCAGCGGGGTGGGAGGGGGCTGCGTGGGCAGCTCAGTGGGGGGGGTCCTCGCCCCCAGGCATGGGTCTGCAGGCAGAGCCAAGCCCTGCATGCAGTGGGGCTGGGTAGGGGCAAAACCCCTGGCTGCAGCCCACCCCCACGCTGCCACAGTTGTGCTGCGCTGGGGCTCCCGGGGGCACAGTCCTTCATGGGGGGGTCCCACGCACCACTCGGGGTGGTGAGGCTGGCACAGAGCTGTGTGGGGCTGACAGCCCTGGCACCCACCGCAGCCCCACACACGGCACTGCAGACAGGATCCTCGAACACAGTTTAATGATGGATGGGGCAGCTCCAGTAGTGGGGACGTGCAGCAGTAGGGCTGTGGCTCACCAAGCAGCGCCAGGGGCAGGGATGAGCTCGGTGCTGGAGCTGCCCTGTGGCACCAGCTCAGTGCTGACCTGTGCAGGAGAACAGCCTTTGTACCTGGAAAGGTGTGGACCACCCAACCCCCCCACCCCCCCAGCCCTGTCCCTGTTCCCATCTGTGCTCAGGAGGTGCCTCCTCCGCCCCACAGCACCCCGCAGCTTGTCCCTGTCCCCTGCTCCACACTGGCCTTGGTCCCGGGGAGGGTCTCACCATGCGGAGAGCTTGCTGGCTTCTGCCTCGGCCCCACATCTGTAGAGGGAAAGCGGGTGACAAGCTGGAGGCAGGGACACCCTGGCACCCTGCAGGACCTGCTCAGGCCACGTCTCAGCCACACGGGCACCACGGTGTCCTCAGCATGGCACAGAGCCCCTGCATGGCCAGGGCAGCCCCCTCGGGCCTCACTGCCCTGCAGCCCCAGGGCCAAGCACAGCCTGGCACAGCACAGCCTGGCACAGCATGGTGCAGAGAACTCACCCTCAGCAGCCTCGGGTGCCTCCAGGCTGTCCAGCCGGTCCTCATCCGCCGCAGCCTCGCTGCCCTCCATGGGGCCGTCCCCCTCCTCCTCTCCCAGTGGCTCTGTGGGGCAGGGGCACACCTCAGCCTGGGACCCTCCCTCCCCATGGTGTGAGCAGCACCAGGACACCACGCTGGTGCAACGGGGACAGCCTGGCCCTAGTGCAGGATGCAGCAGCCCACACGTGGGGGTGCAGAGGGCAGTGCCTGAGGGGCCACACATCCCCATGCGTGTACAGGAGGGGACACCCCCACAAAGGGCTCCAGGTGCCAAGGAGCAGGGCTCTGCCCAGGGCAGTCCCATGCATGCCTCCCCCAGGCTGTGCTTGTCCCGCTGCTGTCACCTGTCTGGAACTCGATGGTCCTCAGCATCTCTGCCACATAGTCCACATTGATGGAGAAGTGGTCCATGTTCTCGTAGCCAGGCTCCGGGCGGCTGCTCATCGACACCTTGGACATGTCTGTGATCCTGCAGGGCAGACGGATGCCCTCGGGAGCTGCCAGGCTCCAGCAGCCACAGCCCCCTGCCCGGCCACTGCTCCATCCCCTCAGCCCCCAGCCCTGTGCCCCCAGCCCCACTCACTTCTTCAGGAGCTCCTTGGAGTGCTGTGGAGGAAAGCAGGAGGCCATCAGTGTCACTGGAGCAATGGCACCAGGGGCCCCGGGAAGCAGGTGCCACCCCCTCCAGCCCCCAGGTTCTTTCAGGTGACTGCAGCACCCTCAGCACAGCTGTGAGAGGCAGCCCCAGCCCCGCAGAGGATCCTGGCCCCATGGCTCCACCACCCAGCCCAGGGGCAGCCCCAACCCCCTCGTGAGTCCTGGACCTGGCCCCCTGGCACAGCCCAACACCCCAAGGGCCCCTTTCCCCCACGGACCTGCAGATACACTGCCATCTGGGGCTCCTCCATGGCCTGGATGGCTGTCTCCACCAGCTTGGAGGAAGCCTCCAGGTGGTCGCCGTACTGGCGGATGAGGCCCCGCACACGCTGCACTTTCTCCTCCTGCTCCCGCGCGATGCTCTGCAGCAGCTCCTTCTTCCTCTCCTCCAGGATGCTGTACAGCGAGTCGAAGCGCAGCCCCAGGTGCTGTTTCTGCCGCCGACCGTTGTCCTGCAGGACTGCCAGGCTCAGGGGGCTGCCCTGCTCCTGCCTCGTCCCCATCCCCAGGGCTGTGTGGGGCACCCGGGAACATCCCCTGGTTCCTTGGGCCCTCTGCCTTGGGGAGTCCCAGGGTGACTTGCAGGTGCTGCTGCTCATCAGGGAATAACCCCCCGCCCCCCAGACCGTGCCCCCAGCACAGGCGTGCTGCTGCCCTGGGGCATCCTGGTGGGGCTGGGGGTAAGGGACAGAGCTGGGCAGAGCCCAGAGCACGGGGCTGGTGTGTGTGTAAGGGGAGCACATGCAAGGGGCAGAGCCCGCAGGCTGTGCCAGCCCCAGCCCCACCTCAATGGTCCGGCAGATCTCCTCCATCTGGGTGATGATGGCCTGGATGCGGTCGTTCCCCGCCACCAGCATGGCAATGCCATCGCTGAGCTCGCTCTGGGGTGAGACTGGCATGAGGGCCAGCGCGGGAGGCAGCACCTGGGCCCCCGCCAGGGCCACCCGGCCACCAGAGCTACCTTCTGGCGCTGGTAGACCGCGGGCAGCGGCGCAACCTCGCAGTCCTTGTGCGCCCCGAAGACCTTGCAGAGGGAGCAGGTGGGCGCCTCGCAGCGCAGGCAGTAGATGTTGATCCGCTCGTCCTCGTGCTCCTCGCACATCAGGTGCTGCTCCGCCTTGGCGTGCAGGGGCCTGCGGGAGGGGCCGCTGCCCACCGGGCCCCCACGGGCACCTCTGCCCCACTGCCCCCAGCCCCACACGGCACCGTCCTGCCCCCAGCCCTGTGCCCGCCTGCAGAACCCCCCACCCCCCGCTGCCTCTCACCCACGAGGCTCGCTCCCCCCGTGGCTCCGCAGTGTCCCGCGTGGGCTCCCCCCGCAGCCCCTCTGCCCTCCCGGTGCCCCCCCCCCTCCCACCCGGGGGTCGCCCCCACCCCGCGGGTTCCCCGTGCCGCACCTGGCCGACTCCTGCTTGTAGATGTCGATGATGTTCTCCACCAGCAGGTTCCGCTGCAGCCCGTACACCCCGTGCCGGTCCAGCACCACCTCGTGGCGGCACGACGGGCACCGGAACCGGCCGCCCGACGGCACCGCGCTGGAGCCCCGCGACTGCCACAGCGGGTTGGAGGCCTGCGGGCGGGGGGGTCACGGCCCCGCTCCGGACGCCGGGAGCCCCGCGGGGAGGCCCGGCCCGGGCACGGCGCCCCCCGGCCCCGGCAGACCCCCCCCCGGCTCCCCCACCCCGGCCCCGTCCGAGCCCCCCCCGGCCCGGTCCCGGTCCCGGCCGCGCCGCACCCCGCGGCCCCCGGCGGCACCTGGAAGACGTCGTTGGCGCACTTGCGGCACAGGTTGTGCTGGCAGGGCAGGATGACCACGGGCTTGGTGAACATCTCCAGGCAGATGGGGCAGATGAGCTGCTTCTCCAGGCTCTCCATGCTCCGCGCCTCCGCCAGCAGCGGCTTCAGCCCCACCGCGAAGTTCATCGCCGCGGTCCCGGCCCGACCCTGCCCGGCCCGGCTCGGTTCGGCTCCGCGCCCCTCGGCCCCGCCGCCCGCTCTGCCCCGGCCCGGCCCCGCGGCCGCTGCGGCCCCGCTGAGCCCCGCGCTAATTTTAGCCGCCCCCGCCCCGCCGGGGCCGCCGCAGCTGTCGGCGGCGTCGGGTGACACTGAGTCACGGCCGGCGCCGGGCCCCGCGCCCCCCGCCCCGACACCGGGCTCCGCCGCGGGGGGCGCGCCCGGGGCGCCCCCGGCCCCGTCCCGCCGCCCCCGGGCAGGGTCTCGGTGCTGCGCCCCCCCGGCGGCTCGGTGCCCCCGGTACCGGGGTGGTGGGGAAGCCGCTCCCGGAGCCCCCCGCCCCGCGGGACCCCCCGCAGGAAGGGGGCTGGGGCCTGCGCTGCAGAGCACGATGCTGCCCGGTGCCAGGCCCTGCTGGGGGGGGGGCAAGCGGAGCCGAGCTGGGGTCGCCCAGGCCCCACAGACCCGAGCACCAGGGTGGCAGTGAGCCCAGCAAGGCTGGTGCCAGGAGCAGCCCGGCCACTCTGCTATATTTAGGGGGTGAGGCAGGGCCCACGCAGCTGTGGACTGCAGGCTGTGAGGCTGGGGGCTCCCTGGGCCCCCCGTCCCTCTCCCCCCCTCGGCAGAGCCACCGGTCCCCAGAGCCAGGGCAGGAGCGTGGCCGGGCACCCAGCCACCTGCCCGCGTGGGGCACGGGGCTGCAGGGCAGGAAAAGCACAGCTCCGCGGGAGCCAGCTGCCACAGGCAGCCCCGGGCAGGTGACAGGAGAGACTGAGTCACCCTGGCAAGAGCAGCGCTCCAGCAGTGTTTGGGACAGGACGTGCTACCCCACGCCCCTCCCAGCCCGGCCCCCCCTGGGACCCAGTGCTCTCCCCAGCACAGGGCAGAGGTGCACCCTGCCAGCGCTCAGGCTGCCCCAATGAAACACCACGCAAACACGCTCACATTATGTCATCCTTTCAAGTCCTTTAGTAGTGCCCATAAAATCTATTAAAACCCAAGGAAAGTGCCTGTACGGGGCCCAGCCCTGCAGGGAGCCTGCTAGCAGCAGGAGTGGGGTGCAGCCAGCGCCCCAGAGCTATGGCAGGGCAGAGAGGAAGGGGGTACAGCCGGCAGCACCCCAACCCCACGAGCAGCATTTGGCACCCAGCACCCATCAGAAGGGTCCCCGTGAGGGCAGGTAGTGGGCTGAGCCCAGCCCCAGAGGTTACAGTGCTAACGGTCTCGGACACAGCTACTTCTTGCAGGGTCGAGCCTGGCCCTAAGAGGTCTCCATGTGTGACTTCCTGGGCAGGCTGCTGGGAACACCGCAGCAGAGGAGGCACTGCGGGTGGGGTGCAGCAGCGAGGGCTCTGTCACCTCTGTCACCAGTGCTGGGAGACAGGGGCATTGCCCTGGCGCTCAAGCAAGGGCAGAAGAACCTCCGCGGTGATGCTGGCCAATTTAACCTGAGATTCTAGCCACCTTGAGGCTGGAGAGCTGCCCTAGGTGGCGTGACTGGGGTCCTGGAAAGTGACAGTCCCAAAGTAGGATCCCTGTCCGGAGCCCTGGGGGAGCCGGCAGGATGGAGGCCGGCCTCACGCCTCGGTCTTGGTGCTGACAGACGGCAGGGGCTGCGCGCCAGCAGGCGGGGGCTGCGCCACAACCGGGACCTGTGGATCTGGAAGATGAGAGCTGCAGATCAGTGGCACAGCCCTGTCCCATGGCACTGGGGAATGGGTACTCCGGACACCGCAGTGCCCTCGAGAAGTCTCCCACAGACCAAAGCTCACAAAGCCCCAGGCAGTGCACAACCACAGCCGCTCCTGTAATCCCCACTGACACCCGCAGGGTGACCCGGGGCAGCCCCTGCTGGCAGCGGCACAGCCAATGCCCCGAGAACAAGGCCAGCCTGGGGCACAGCCGCTGCCCCCAGCTCCCTGCCCAGCTGGGCAAGGGCCCTGCAGAGCCCGCAGGGGCCTCGGGGAGCCCTGACCCAGAGGAAAGCAAGGAGGGAGCTGCCCCACGAGCCGTGCGGTGCCCCTGCCCACCGTCACCCAGGTCCGCATGGGAAGCCCCACGAACGGCCGCTAACGGCAGAGCTGCTGAGCCCGGCCCAGCCTGGGGGCAGCGCTCTGTGCCCCCGGTGACACGGGACCCCCTCCAGCCGACTCACCGCTGTCCTCCGCGCCCATCTGCGCCTCCAGGTCCTTGGGGTCGACGTACTTGTAGGAGTCGTCCTCCTTGGGCGGGCAGCAGGTCCCGCAGCAGAAGAAGCAGCAGCAGCAGCAGCAGCAGCAGGTGAGCGCGCCGCAGCAGAGGGCCAGGGCCTGTGGGGGGGGACACGGGGCGGCCGTGAGACCCGGGGGGGGGGGGCCGGGAGGCGTCGCAGCGTGCGGCACAGCCCCGGGCTCACCTGGAACCACCACTTGGACATGAGGAAGTAGTGGCGCACCGCATCGTCCCCGAACTGCTCGGCCACGTAGAGCCCCAGGGAGCCGTACTGGTCGTAGAGCCGCCGCTTGTCCTGGTCGCTGAGCGTGGCGTGGGCGCTGTTGATCTCCTTGAAGCGCTCGGCGGCCGCGGGGTCGTCGGGGTTCTTGTCGGGGTGGTAGCGCAGCGCCAGCCTCCTGCGGGGCGGCCGTGCTGGGACGGGGGAACCGGCCCCGACCTCTGCCCCGGCCCCGGCCGAGCCCCCCCGGCCTCGCCCCCCGCCCGGCACCGTCCCCGCCGCCGGTCCGCCCGCCCGTCCCCGCCCCCGCCCCGTACCGGTAGGCCTTCTTGATGTCCTCGGGGGAGCTGCCCTTCTCCAGCCCCAGCACCCGGTACAGGCTCTCCCCGACCCGCGACAGCTTCCGCTGAGCCCGCCCCGGCTCCGCCATCGCGGCTCCGCGCCGGGCCCGGCGGGCACCGACCCGGGGGGGCTCCGACCGCGGGGCTGCGACCCGGGGCTCGTCCCGCCCGGTAACGGCCGCTTCCGCCCCGCCACCGCCCTGCGCAGGCGCGGCCCGGCCCCGGGAGCCGCCCGGTGGCCCCGCCACCCCCCCCCCCGTGCCGCCCCCCCCGCCCCGGTCCCGCCCCGGTCCCGGTCCCGTCCCCGTCCCCTGCCCGCGGCGCGAGGCACGGGCGGTGGCGGCCGCGCTGCTCCTTTATTTCGGTACAAAACGAAGGCGGCCAGGCACAGGGGGGGCGGCAGCGGGGGGAGTGGGGGGAGGGCTCCGGCCCCGGGGCTGCCGCAGCGGCCGGCCGGGAGCCCCCCCCCCCCCCCGCCCCCCAAACCGGGGAAAAAACCTGAGCAAGGAGCGGGGCAGCGGCGGGGCTGCGTGGTCCCGGGGGGGGTTGGACCCCCGCCGCCCGCGGGGCTGGAATGCGAAGGGGGAGCGGTGGGGTCCCAACCCCCCTCCCCCCCAGGGGCCGGGACCCCCCTGCCCCCAGCCCCCAGGCAGGGCGGCAGCGGAGTGTGGGGGAGCCGGGGGCTCCGCGGGAGCCCCCCATCCCTGATGGTTTTCAAGTAGCTGGGCGGCCCGCGGGGGGAGCCAGGCGGGGGCAGCTGCTCACAATAAATACAAATAAATACAGGGTCCAGCGACGCAGCCTGCCCACGCGCAGCGGGGTCCCTGCAGGACCAGGCCCCCGACCCCTGCCTCTGGCGTGGCAGCTGGGGGCCGGGGCCGGCCGGCAGCAGAGGAGAGCCCCAGCTGCAGGGGGGCAGGGGCTGGGGGGGCTGCACCCCTCCCGGGGGCCGCCCAGCTCAGCAGTCCATGGCTTCGCTCTCACAGCAGGCAGGAGGGGCGTCGGTGCCGAAGTACCTGTCCCCAAAGTTACCTAAAGGAGATGGGGACAGAGCGAGGTGAGGGCAGGGCCCCGCTGGGACGGGGCTGCAGGGTAGGGGGCTGCCCCCATGGCCAGCACCCCCCCCCCTCACCGATGCCTGGGATGATGTGGAACTCCTCATTGATCCTCTTGTCCACAGCGGTGGTGATGATGCGGACGCGAGGAAAGGCGTAAGCCACCGAGTGCACCCCCATCTCGGCCATCAGCAGCGACAGCAGGAAGATCCTGTCCTCCTGCACGTCGTGGTCCTGCGGCACAGAGCCGTGAGAGCCCGGCCAGGGGTGGGCTGCGCGCCCCCAGCCCCGCTGCCCGGCCCCGCTGCCCGGCCCCTCACCAGCAGCACGCGCACTGCCATCATGGCCGCGGCCCCCGTGGACACGGTGCTGTCCATGAGGATGACGTAGTCCTCGCTGATCTCCTTGGGCAGGCGCAGGTAGTGGAGCTGAGGGGACAGAGCTGCGGTCACCGGGCACGGCCCTGCCGGGGCTCGGTGCCGGGGCTGTGGGGTGCTCACCTCGGGCTCCCCAGTGTCGTGGTTGGTCTGGATCAGGATCTTGCCCAGGCGGATGTCCTTGCAGACGGCCGTCAGGGCCTGCTCCATGGTCTCCCCGGCTCTCAGTATGGACACGCCGGTGATCTGGGGCGAGGCAGGGGGACGCTGCCTTCAGTTGTGCAGAGAGCAGCAGCTCCGGCTGCTCCCACGCGTCCTTCCCGTGGCGGGGGGCAGGACTCGGCCCCTCTCTGCCCAGCAGACCCCACAGAGCAGCTCACACCCACGTTCTCTACCCCCGTCCTGCCTGCCCTTGCCCAGCTCTGCCGTGCCGCCGTGGCCCCAGCTCAGGGCCCAGATGCTCTCCAGAGGCTCCGCAGTTCCCGTGGAGCCCGATGGTGCTCGGGCCCACACCGTGGGACGGGGACAGGCTGCCCGGGCAGCCCTGCAGCACGGCACCAGGCTGGGGGCGGTGGGATTTCCCAGTCAGCCCCCACCAGGCACAGGGCGGCTGCGTGCCCACAGGGAGGAGAGGGCCAGGACAACATCTCACCCGCTGCCTGTGGAATCGCTTCCCTTCGTACGTCGTCCCCTGGGGCGTCTCCACCGTAACCGACTGCAGAAAGGGGAGGTGAGCAGAGCGTGGGCAAAGCTGGCCCCTGGGGGCCCCCGGCACGTAACGGGACAGGGCTGCAGGCGAGGGGTGCTGGCGTACCTTCAGCGGCAGGAAGGAGAGGGCGTGCTCGATCAACAGCCTCATCAGGCGCTTGGAGTAGAAGATGAATTCGTCCCTGGTCGTGTCCTTGTTCCTGCAGGAGGACAGGCACTGAGCGGAGTCCCTGCTCCCCCCTGCAGCCAGCGAGGGAAGGAGGGGACAAGGACGGAGCAGCCAGTGGCCTTTGAGTCTCACCAGCCCCCAGCTCAGACCATGCCATGAGGAGACCTCCCCAGGGACTGTTAAATTGGAGAGCGCTCAGGCACCGTTCCCACCCCCTCCTAACCCCCCAGCACGGAGCAGCTTCTCCAGGTGCTGCTCTGGGCAGTGACAAGGAGCCGCAGCCTTGCCAGGAGAGCTGGGACACAGCGGGTGGAAGCGAGCGCTGCCCAGCCCACCGGGATGAGGCAGGCATCTCGGCACAACCCGTGGCACAGCAGGAGGTTTGCTGGCACGCGGCAGGGGCAGAGCTGGACCCCAAGCCCTGGCGAGGTGCTGGGGGCACACACTGCACCCCCAGCTGCAGCCCGGCTGCTGTTAGCAGCTGCCAGGGCAGACGGGACCACCAGGCCCAGCCAGGGGGACCCCAGAAGGGCCCCAGAAGGATGACAGCAGGAGCACTGCCTCTGTGCTGTTCTGGCCAAGGACACGGGAGGACACCTCCAAAAGCCTTGGCTGCAGAAAGGAAGCCTGTTTGGGTCGGTTGCAGTTCAAAGACCCTCAGATCGCAGCCCCAAAGGAAGAGGGGAAAATAAGAGAAGGGTGACTCCAAGTCCCTAAACAGAAAGCGAATGGGCACCAGGGAGCCTGCAGCCTTGCTGTCACACAGGTGAGGAAGGCTGCGGGAGCCAAGTCCTGGGGCTCTTCCCTTGCCAGGAAACACACGTCCATTGCAGCAGACAATCACCTCCACGTGAATTAGATTCAGCCAGTTATAAACAGCGTTCAGTCAGAGCTGATGACTTGTTACTGAAACAAGCAGATAACCTCAGAAACAATTCCAAGCAAACCAGCTCGGTTTCTGAGAGATCCACCATGATCTAGAAATGACAAGGGTGACAGGAGCCAAAGGGGAGCTGCGGAGGTCTGGGCACCCTCCCCTTCCAGGCGGATGTCAACAGGACCACGGCACCCAGAGCCCTGTGCCAGAGGCTTGATGGGGAGGTCAGAGACCAGGCTCTGCCAGTGCCAAGCAGCCGGTGCTGGCACCGACAGTGCCAAGCAGTAGGAGGGGCAGGGAGAAGAACACCAGAAGTGCTCAGCACCACACCTCCAGCGGGCTGGAACTGCGCCAGTCCCTGCCTTCGGTGTGTCGGGGCAGCGGGCTCACAGGGCAGGGGAGCGTCAGCCCTGGAAGATGAAGGAAGGTCAAACAATGTCTCGATTGAGAACACAGCCTAGAGCACGGACGGGAGCAGCAACACCTTTCAGTGCTTGCCAAAGCCACAGGGTTTTGTCTAGAAAGGACTGCACAGCCCAGGAGTGTTCAGTTCCCATGGAGGTGGACACGAAGCCTGCAGCTGATCAAGCAGAGAGCACGAAGTGCTGGCGATGCTGCCCAGGCTGCTCAGGGACAAGGGGAGACAGCTCGGAGGTAGCTGCACGGTGGGGTAGCTGGATTAGAGAAGGAAATAAAGCAGCAACAAGAGAGAGGGGATTATTTAGCATCAAGTCAGCCTGGAGCAGCCCTGCATCATGGCCCAGGGCAGGAACGATGCGGGTGCCCAAGAGGTGCACGTGGAGGTGCAGCATTAATTGCTCTGCACAACACCTCTACCTGCTGCAAGGAGACCGAGGACACAGCTGCTGCCAGCACAGCAAGAACGAGGAGCAGAGAGGACGGAGGCTGCAGCACAAGGCCAGCAGCACTACCAGCTGCTGGGCAGCAGAAGCACAGGGGCAGAGGCAGCGTTTTGCAGCAGTCCCAGGGTAGTGCTCAGGGTGTAACACGAGCGCTGCTGCCACTGACCACGGCACAGCAGGCGCCAGCTCCTGGGGCACCTGTGTGGGCAGGGGACCAGCCAGGAGCAGCCGAGCTACCTGACACCATCAATGGGCAGCAGCTTCTGACGCGCTCACACTTCTCTGGTTACCCACCCAGACACCAGCAACTGCCCGGAACCAGGCAAGCCCCAAAACGTGTGGCAACACCGCATCACCACCCTGAAGTGTTGTGCAAGAAATCAAGTAAAACAAAGGAAGAAAGAAAACAAAACAAAGAATTAAACCACAACAGGGCTGCGCATTTACAGATCTCCCCTTCTCCGTCAGGAGGAGGAAAGCCAACTGACTCTATTGTACACACGCTAATCCCCTGCCAGAGGGGAGAAGGGACGGCTTTTCTCACCGAGAGCACCTTGCCTGTCAGCACAGATGCAGGACAGCCGAACTCACGTGGCACATAAGCACTTCCAGCACACACAGCACAATGACACAGGCGTGTGCGCACTTTGCTCTAACCCTGGGGCAGGGCTGCCCCCGCCCCACCTCTCAGAGGGTGGCTGTCAGACAAAGCTGTTCCCAGAGCACCTCCAGTCACAGAACGGTTTGGGCTGGAAGGGACCTCAAAGCCCCCCCGTTCCAACCCCCTGCCACGGGCAGGATGCCACCCACCAGATCAGGGTGCCCAGGGCCTCACCCAGCCTGGTCTCAAACACCTCCAGGGATGGGGCACCCACAGCTTCCCCAGGCAGAAGTGTCCAGAGACCTTCCTAAGTGCCCAGTGCCTAAAGGAAAAGCAAGCACACCAAGAGGCCAGTTACCAGGAACACAAGATTAACTACAAGTTTGAAATGTGCCCATAAAGATTCCTCTGATGTCCTTTAAATCCCGTGCAGGCTGTGGCTGCTTTGACACAAGCATCAATAACGGGCTGTAACCCAAGTGTCATTCTAACAGAGAATCATCAAGAACAAGCTTCTGGCTCAACAACAATCAAAAGGGAGACTGACAGCACGCACTGTGGTTAAGGAGCTGCTGAAATCGGTTTTCTCTTCCGTGACCTGTATCTAAAACAACACAACCTGCACATACCCACGGTGTTTCTTTATAATGTAAGGAACAAAGGAGCCTTAAGAGATATTTACCAGCTACCAGATGGAAGGGGTGGAATTGGCAACGGCCCATAAGAGGCAGAAGGATATTGGGTATTTTTATTCTGTATTTTAGGACATCATCTGCCACTTCTCACATCACACCGCAAGGATGACAGACAGTCCACCAACGGGAGCTGCACACAAGGATGAGCAGCTGCTACTACCAGGAGAGATTTCTGCAGTGAGATTTCTCCCTGGGTGCCTTGCACCCGAGAGCTCGCACTGACCAGAACAGGGCACCAACGGGGATGCTTCCAGCAGGCCCTGGGACACCAGGAGAGTCCCAGGAGAAGGGAGAAAACGGGCGCTGATCTGGAGAAAGATGGTGGCTGTTGGCAGCTCCTCAGAGGGGGCGGTCTGCACGCACCCCCCCGTGGGTGTGCTTCAACTGCACGCTCGCCCACCGGGTTCCTGGAGCCTGAGCACCGCCCGGGCTCCCAGCACAGCTCTGCCTCCGCGGGGCTGCCTCTCGTGGCCAGCTGCCCCCAGAACCCCCCGCACCACGTCCATTTGTCCCTTGGGCAACCCCAAGGGGTCCCTGACCTGCAGAAGTGCCAGGGAACAGATGCTGCAAGCAGCTCCTCTGTGCCACCAGCACCCTGGTTCCTCCAGCTCTGCCTGGAGCCGCTGCACAGCGTTCCTGGAGGGGACACGGCCTGCCCTGCTCCAGACCTGTGTGAGGTTACGGGGAGGCACAGCACAAAGCCACACGCTCGGGTCCCCAGGAACCCAGAGCACCGGCAGGTTTCAGCGCGGTGCCTGAAGCACTGCAGCTGCCCTGGGGGCAGGGCCACGCTTTGCTTTGCCCCACACCGCAGAGCCTGCAGCCACACATTCCCAGGGCAGCTCCAACACGGGACAGCGCGTCCTGCCAGGGCACAAAGTCCAGGAGCTGGAGCTAGAGCAAACTTCCAGCGAGCAGCGGGTGACCCACGCCCCTGAGCCCACGCTGCCAGCACACGTCCTGGAGCCTCTCCAGGCGTGACGTGGGTACCGAGAGGCAAACAAGGGGAGGGGAACTCAGGTCTGTGGCAGAGACAGCCCGAGGTGCCGCGGGGCAGAGGGACGTGCACACTGCCGGTCCCATGGCACCGCCTGCCGACAGCCACGGCCCAGACCCAGCACCAGCAGGATGCCCCAGGCGTCCCCGCGGCTCCGGGACCGAGCTGTGCTGCACGGAACAGACCTGCTCAGCCAACACACCCCGGGACACGGCTGGGCAGACTGACCAGTAACACTGTGAGGGATGTGTGAGGAAACACCCCCAGAAGCCACTGGTTTCAGTAAAAAGGATCCCCGCACCCTTCCTCCTGCAGTACGTGAACGGCAGCAGAAGTTTTGTGGAGGCTCTCGCAGCCGCTGGGACCCATTCAGGCCACGAGGAGTCCTGACACACGGCATGAAATGCTCCCGTTGCCTCCGGAGAGCTGGCCCTGATACAGAAGCATCTTGTAAGCTGGAAGATGACCTTATTACAGTGTCCACCCTCAGCCTGAACACAAATAAAACTACCCCGCTATGCTACATATAGGACAATTTCTCAGTCTCCGCCTCTGCACAATGATTGCCCTGGAAACTCCTTCTCCCCAGGATGCCAAGCCTGAATTTGCCATGCCTGCACTCAGCGAGACGCTCATCCGCTGCCACAGGGCAGTCTTCCAGGAGGGCACACGGAGACAGAAGGCTGAAGTGCAGGGGAGCCCCCAGTGTTGAACAACAGGGAAACGATGTTGGCCAGCAGCAGCCTGGCAAGCTGAGACCAGCAGGCTGTCTCCAGGGGAACTACACCGGGAAAGGCAGAATGGAAAAAGGGAGGCTGGAGGGAAAAGCTGGCTGACAGCTCCCTGGTGCGTGCCCAGGCACCAGCTCCGCTGAGCCAAGAGGCTCCGAAACGCGGTGCTGGTGGGAGTGTCGGCACTCGAAGGGCTGGTGCCGTGGCACCGCAGCCCCCGAAGCCAGACCAAAGGTGAGCAGTCGGATTTGCCAAGGCACAGGAACCTCACACAGAGGTGTGAGCACCCTGGAGGAGGGCAGACTGCCTGGTGAGCACACAATGCAGCAGAGGCCCAGCAAGCCCCAGCGGGCAGGGAGCAGTGCAGGGAGCAATGCCCCTGGGGCAGGGCAAAGCGCGGGGGTCCCAAGGGAGGACAAACAGCCTTCAACCATTAACGATTCCACGTCACACCAGAGTTATGCAGCAGCAATAGCGTGCTGCCAAGTGCTCACCTACAGGCACCAATACAGGTTGCACAGCTACCTCTGACTACGGGAACTTGTAACCAGAATTCCTCAAGTGAAACAGTTCTTAACAGCAGCACCGCTTCGGTTCTACTTGCTTTCTTGTGGGCTGCAGCAGGATTTGAGGGGGTGGCTGACAGGCCAAGTCAACACCCCTCCCAAGTGTGGTATTTTTCATTTTACCATCTGGAAGAGGCAAAGTCCGCCTCCCCTGCCAATCACCCCAGCAGCTCGGGAAGCCCGGCGCTGTCAGGGCAACTTGAGCTCAGCGGTGCTGCTGCGCTGCAGCCACCGCGTGCAGGGGCCAATCCCTTCCTCCCCAGGGCAGCTGAACAAACTCTTAAGTCTAAGCAGATTATGGTTATTAGATGCTTGCAGCACACAGGCAGAACCGCCCCAGACAACAACCCATTTCCAGCAGGGCCAAGGGAAGGCAGCCTCAGGAAGGAAGAGGCAGCAACAGCCACAGATGGACTCGAGGCGTGCCCAGGGCAGCGTTCCATCTGAACACCGACTGCTCAGTGCCTGGCACCTGCACGCTGCTAACGGGCTGGCCAGGCTCACGTCTGAGAGCAGCACACATCACTGCAATGCTGTCGGCTCTTGCAAAAGAGCAAGTAAAAGATCTGTGCCAAAGCCTGTACGCAGGAAGGCTAGAGACAAAGACCTGCATTATTCTCTTCCTGCAGAACCCCAGCATAAAGGGAAACTGTTCGTTTGCAAGCAAACAGTCTGCCTCTGGAGGTGCTGTTCCCCCAGGATCTCACTGTGACCTTCACCTACCATTGAGAGCACAGACAGCGGATGAGCTAGAGCAATCGGCTCAGGACACAAAGAGGCTGCTACCGGAGTGCTGCAGGAAGGAGATGCTGGAGGGACAAGGCAGAACCTGCTCCACGGTTCCCTTAGCTGGGACTGAACTCAGAACTACTCAAGTCCACAGCCCAGGGACGAGGCACCTGGACTTCAGACGGTGACAGGAATACATGCAGGAGCTTGTAGCTCCTGCAACAGCAGTAACACGGTCCCACACTGCTCTGCAATAATGTTACTGTCACCTAGAAAAAACAAAAGCATCTGCGGGGAATGAAAAGATTGAGCGAGTGGCAAAGTCACAGAAGCAGCACCTGGGCCCCTTCCATTAACTGGCTATAAAAGCAAATGCCTTGAGAGACGGGCAGCAACAGCAGCTCGCCCCACGTCCCGAGCTCCCAGGGCTGTACTGCAGGTAGGAAAGTGCTACCCAGCCCCCTCTCATGGAATCACAGAGGTTGGAAAAGGCCTCCAAGATCATCCGGCCCAAACGTCCTCTCATCACAAGAAAAACAGGCCTGTGGCTTGGAAGTCACACCAGGGCAGACAAAGTCTGTCACCAAAAACTCGTCTGTAAGCTGGAAGCAGCCCTGTTCAGCAGTTCTGCTCCAAGAAAACACCTGCATCTGAAGACCTGAGGGCAGGGGATCGGAACACTCAGACCAGGCTTTATAGTGTGATCCTAAAGAACGGTCCTGCTGGGAGGAACACAAATGAAATCCCAGAGGAGGCTGGGACTTACCTGATGATGGTGTGCATGCCCCGCACCTGCGGCGTGTTCTCCAGGACACTTAATGTCTTTGGCAGGGGCTGCCCTTGGTGGGCAGAGGCCAGAGTTGCCCTGCAACAAGAAAGTAGTGATCAGAGCTGCACAACTCACGCACACAGAGCTGCCATGCAGGAAAGCTCCTCCCAGACACCCAGCCACACTGCCTCGACACCAGGAAGGACTTGGTCTTTGTGCCCTGATCCCACAGAGAGCCCCATGTCTAGGGATTTGTGCCAGATACACAATCCCAAACCAGTACCACCGCGTAAAAATGAGGAAAAAGCCTCCCCCAGCCACAAAGCCAGCTGCCTGCTTGCTCCCATACACACAAGCTTCTGCCAGCACCCAGGCAGTAGAAGCAGCTCTGCAAGAGCAAGACCTTGCCAGGTTCCCTAAGGACAGGGCTGTCACATCAATGAAGTGAGAGAACTGTGCTGCTGTGGCTGCCTACATCACATCCCAGAGACTGTCCAGGGCACCGCTCCCATAGAATGGGGCAGCCTCCAACATTCAGGGCAAGAGCTGTGCTCCGGAGAGGGCCAGGAGCAGCACAGGGAGCCAGTCACACAAACCAAGAGTGGCTGCCATGGGACAGGCTGTGTAGGAGCCTGCAGCCAGAGCAAGCCAGCTCCAAACAAGCTGCACGCACGGCAGCCACCTCTGAGGCTGAGGAAGAGCAGCTACGCTCAGACATCCCGGCAGAACCTCAGCCGGGAGGGACAGAGAAGAGGCAGCAGACACAGAACAGGCGTTGGCAGCCATTCACCCCCAGCCTGGAACCGGCCGCTCCCAGCCAGCAGGGTCCCCGACGTACCTGACAGTGATCTCACGCTGGGTGGCACAGCAGAGTGGTTCAGCACAGCAAAAGGGGAAAGAAAGGATGTCCGGTCACTGCAACAGCCAGGCACGGCCCCCGGCAGCCCCAGCCCAGCTCCCACCCCTTCTCCTGGGGCTGGGTGCAGAACCCCACTGGGTACATGCGGGAGACAAGGCTGGAGTGTTGGGTGACGCCAGGGACAAGAGAGGTGGCAATGGGTGAAATCAGGAGCAGCCAGGTGGGACCAGGGGTACGGCAGGAGGGTGAGGCCAGAGCGTGAGTGCTGTGCCTGTCCCATCTCCACGTCCCAGCCCCCCCTCTGCAGCTCAGTCTGCCCCGAGCTGTGTAAAGAGGCGACTTTGAGACCCACAGAGCACAGGGCTGTGGCAGCCCCACCCTCCCTCCTGTATGCAGTCTCTCTTTTACTCCTCCAGGCTCTCAGCACTCGATCAGTCTCCCCCTCACCTTCTCCAGCTGGCTGTGCACGTGCTGCACAATGAGGTCCAGGGCCACGAAGTTCTCCCCACCTGGCAGGAGAACGGAGAAGAGGGGTCAGGACACCAACCCAGCCCTGCAGCCAGCTCTAGTCAACGTGGCGCATCTCACCCCTGGGCACCACGATGTCCGCAACCTGCACGGTCGGCTCGATGTACTGCTCGAAGGCCGGCTTCACAAACTTGTTGTATTGCTTGATGACACCCACGATGTCGCGCCCCCGTTCCATGATGTCGCGCTGCAGGCGCCGCACCAGCCGGATGTCAGAGTCCGTGTCCACAAACACCTTCATGTCCAGGAGCTGGAAAACTGGGAGGAGTGAACACCCCCTCGGCACCCCCCACGTGCTCCCCCTTGCACAGCCTGGCCAGCTGTGTCCCCCCTCGCAGCAGCAGCCCCCAGCGCTGCCTCCCCAGCGCCTCCAGCACAGAGCTGCTGTGCCGGCAAGCAGTGGGTGACCCCTCCCTTGAGAGCCCCCCGGAGCCCAGCACCGTGCCCACCCCCCGTGCAGCACCCTGCTGCATGCCTGCCCCTTTGCTGCTCCCTGCAGCGGGAGGCCAGCCGCATCAGGCAGCAATACCTTCAGCAGCTCCTTGTTTGCAAAAGCCAGGATGCCTTCGAAGACGATGACGTTTGCCCCATACACGGTTTTCTGGGGAGAGACAGGCGTTACAGTCACCCTGCCCCCCTCACACATCGCACCAGCCAATGCTCTGCATGGACAGCGCATCAACCCAGACCCGCACCGGGTGCTCACTGCCCGAGCTGTCCTACGTCCCCCAACCCCTGAGGACCGTTATCATCACCCCTAGCCCTGGCTGCAGAAGCCCCAACCTCTGCCTGATCCCTTTCCTAGCTCCTGTCCTGTCTGCACTCACACTGAGGGCTCTCCCCACGGTGCTCCCTGGTCCCATGCCCACCCCAGCATCTCCACGCTCCCCCTCGGCCCCCATCCACACTCCATGGAGCAACACCCCCCCTGTGCCTGCTGTCCCCAGCCGATCCCTCCCCGTGCCCCCAGCTGCCCCATACACCCCCAGCTGTGCCCATGGCACGCACCCACTCGCGGCGCCGGCTGTGCGTGGTGAAGTCGTACACGGGCACCTTCACGCTCTTGCCCTTCTTGAGCTTGCGGAGGACGCTGACGAGCAGCTCGAAGTCGAAGGCATCGGGGTGGTCGAAGTTGTAGTCGCTGCGGGCTGCCAGCGCCTGCTGCCCCTCGTCCAGCACCTGCGGGCACCGGCACCACTCAGCACCGCGCCGTGCTGTGCCGTGCCACACCGTGCCGTGTCACACCGTGCCATGCCATGCCATGCCGTGCCGCGCTCACCTTGTAGAAGGAGTCCATGGAGAGCAGCACGACCCAGGGCACGTCCAGCGCCTCGATGATCCGCGTCGCCACCGTCGTCTTGCCCGAGGCGCTGCCGCCGCACAGCCCTGGGGCGAGCGGGCACCGTGAGCGCGGCCCCGGCCCCCCCATCCCCCTCATCCCCCCCATCCCCCTCATCCCCCCCATCCCCCCCTTCCCTCCCTCCCCCCCGGCCCGGCCCCGCGGCCCACCGATGACGAAGGCCTCGTCCACGGGCGCTCCGGTCTCGCTGTACCAGGGCGGCCTCCCGGCGGTGTAGATGGTTCTCTTGCTGGTGCGCAGCAGCGGCGGCTCCGGCTTGCACTGGCTGGCGGTCCGGCGGCGCGGCGGGGGCGCCGACAGCGGCAGGCGGCTGAGCAGCGAGCCCAGCGGCACCGGGCCGGGGCCGGGGCCGGGGCCGGGGCCGGGGCCGCGCTCAGGCCCCGCCGCGCCCCACGCCCCGCGCCGCTCCTCAGCGCCCGCCGCCGCCATCTGCCCGCCGCGGGGGCTGCCGGGACGGGGCGGGGCGGGGCGGGCACGCGGCTCCCGGCGGCCCCCGCGCCACGGCCCCGCCCCCCCCGCCCCGGCCCCGCCCCTCCCGGCCCGGCCGCCGGCGGCAGCGGCTCCCGGGGGCCCGGGGCCTCTGGGCCTGGCCCTGGGCAGCGCTGAGCAGAGCCCGGCTCCGGCCTCTCCGCACCTCCCTGCGGGTACTGACGGCCATGGGGGAGCTCCCCCGGAGCCTCCTCTGCTCCAGGCCCAGCAGCCCCAGCTCTCGCAGCCTCTCCTCACAGCACGGGGGCTCTGGGCCTGGGGTCCCAGGACCCCCCAGGACCCCCCAGGACCCCCCAGGACCCCCCAGCGCCCAGCAGAGGGGCAGGACCCCCCCCCGGCTGTCCCAGCACACCAGGACACCTCCAGCCCTCTCTGCCCTTTGCTGGCTCCCCCTCGCTGCGGTGCCCACCGGGACCCCAGGGCCTTCTGTGCCCGGCTGCTTCCAAGCCGGGTGCCCCCGGCCTGTCCCGGTGCTGGGCTCGTTCCTCCCCAGGGGCCAGGCCTTGCAGCTCTCTTTGTGGAGCTGCAGCAGGTCCCTGCCAGCCCCGCTCTCCAACACGTCCAGGTCCCTCTGTGGCAGCACAGCCCCTGGTTTATCAGCTGCTCCTGAGTTTGGTTGTCTGCAGACCGAGGGGACGCTGCTGCATCATCTGGATTATTAACAAAGATGCTCAACAAGACTGGACCTAGCACTGACCCCCGGGTTATCCATCTCGTTACTGGCCTCAAGCTGGACTTTGTGCCGCTGACCACCACCCTCTGGCCCAGGCTGTTCAGGCAATTTTCACCCCACCTCACTGTCTGCACATGCAGCCCATACGTTAACAGCTTCACTATGAGAATCTCCTGGGAGATGGCAGCAAAGGCCTTACCAAAACCCAGGAGGACAGCACCTGCTGCTCCCTGCCCTATCCATCAGACCGGTCGTTTTGCCATAGAAGCTCGCCAGGTTGGCCAGGCGTGACTTCCCCTTGACGAACCCATGCTGACTGCTCCCGGCAATCAGTTTCTCCTTTACTTGCCTGGAAATAATTCCCAGGATCAGCTGCTTCTTCCCTTTCCCAGGGATGGAGATGAGGCTTACTCCCCCCGCGCCCAAACAGCCCCCTTACAGGAACGGCTCCCACGCCCCCCGCAGCCCCCCCGTACCCAGCAGCCCCCCCGTGCAGAGCGCTCCCCGCACCCCAGCCCCGTTCCCGAGCAGCCCCCGGAACCAGCGCTCCCCGCGCTCCCACGGGCAGCCGGTGCCGAGCCCCGGGCGGCGCGGGGGTGCCGGGTGCGGGTGGAGGCAGGGTCGGGGCTCCCCGCCGCCCCCCCCGCAGGTGTCCCGGTGCCTCGGGCGTCCCGAGACTTTGGTAACTCCAAGGGGGGCGCGCGTTCACGGCCGGCTGGCGGCCCCCGTGCCGAGGGAACCTCCGAGCACACGGCCCCCGCCAGCAGCCGCTCCCGACGCGAGCCCTGCGGGGACCGCCCCGGCCCCGGCCCCGTTCCCAGCTCCGCGGCTCCGGGTCGGGAGCGAGCGCGGGGCCCCCCCGGAGTCTCGGCGCGCGCCGAGGGAGGGGCGGGACGGGGGCGGGGCGGGGGCGGGGCCTGGCGGCGGCTCCATTCGGACCGGCCGAGCTCAGGGGGCGGGGCCTCGTCAAAGGGGCGGGGCCTCTCCGGGGGGCGGGGCCTCTCCGGGGGGCGGGGCCTCGTTGGGGGGCGGGGCCTGTGCCGTCCCGGCGCGCTGCCCGCGGTGCTGCCCGCGCCCCGCCATGGAGCCCCCGGCCCCGTCCGGCAGCGAGAGCGCCCGCCTGGTCAGCCCGCGGGGCGGCCGCACCGACGGCAGCCTGCGCCTCAAGAGGTACCGCCGGCACCCCGGCACCGGCACCTCCATCACCCCCGCCACCCCATCACCCCCGGCACCGGCACCCCCGGCACCGGTACCCCCGGCACCGGTACCCCCATCACCGGTGCCCCCATTACCGGCGCCCCCGCCGCTGCCGACGCCTCCGGCACCCCCGGTACCCCAGCCCGCAATGCTGCCGGCACCGGCACGACCGGCGCCCCCGGCACCCCCGGCACAGCCGCCCCCTCCGCCCCCCGCTAGCGCCACCTCCCAGTGCCCCCGACACCCCCGGTACCCCCGGCACCCCCGGCTCCACCGCCCCCGCACCCCACCCGCATCACCCTCCGCATCCGCAGCCCTCGATCCCCCGACACCCGCTCCCCCCTCACCCCGGGCACCTCCGTCATCCCCCGCATCTCCATCACCCCCGGCGCCCCGAGCCCCCGGCTTCCCCGGCACCGCAGCCCCCGACCCCGGCTCCCCCCGACGTTGCCACCCCCCGCGCTCCCGGGATCCGCAAGCCCCCGGCCCGTCCGGCGCCCCCCGCCCCCGCGCCCTCATCCATCTGGCTGTCACCGGCACCTCCGCAGCCCCCGGCCGGCCCCCAGCCAGCACCGGCATCGCCGCCCAGCCCGCGGCGGCGTCCTCAGCCCCTCAGACCTGCACGCGTCGCCTCCCCGGTACCGTCGCCTCCTTCCAACCGGAACCGTCCCCCCCCCACCTGTGCGCCATCCCCGCGGGTGTCCAGCCGACACCGGCGCCCGGCTGCCACCCCCGCACCGATGCTCGTCCGTCCATCGTCCCCCGTACCTGCACCCGCGCCCCGTCCCCCCTCTGCCCTCACGGGTACCCCTCGCATCAGCGCTTTGAGCCCTGTCCCCGGCACCCCGTGCACCCCCCGCCCCGCCCCGACGCCCGCCCGTCCGTCACGGCCCTGCACCGGCAGCGACACCTCGAGCCCCCCGGCCCCGGCCCCGGGATGGAGCCGCCGTCCCCCGCACCCGCCGCCGCCCCCGTCCAGCCTTCCCCCGGCCCGACGCGGGCAGCCCCGGCCGTGCGGGGACGGGGCGGGGGCGGACCGGTCCCCGGGCACCATCCGGCCCCGCCGGCAGCCCCGCGCCGCCCTCCGCCGAGGCGCTCGAGTGCCCCGTGCCCCCCCGGAGCCCCCGTCCTTCCTCCCGGTTTCTCGGCGCGTTCGTGCACGGAGCCCCGGGGGGAGGGCGCAGCCCCCGGGGTCCGCCTCCGCCGGCTTCGCTACCGGCTGCGGCGGGGCCGGCCCCGAGACCGGGCACCGGAGGGACGCGTGCCCCGCAGGGGACGGGGGCGCCGGGAGCCCCCTCCCGGGCACGGCTCTGACCCCCTTCCCCCCCAGGCTGTTCGCAGGCTCCCGGGAGGCCCCGGCACCGCTGCGCCCCGGGGAAGGCGGGCAGGACGCGGCCCCGGAGCCGGGGGGGGGCCCGCAGTGCCCCTGCAGCCCGGCCCCCCCCGACCCCAGCCCCAGCCCCGGCCCGGAGAGGCTTCAAGCCCGGCGGCAGCTGAGCATCGCCTGCACCGTGTGCTGCGTCTTCATGGTTGGAGAGGTGATAGGTAACGGGGGGCCGGGGTCGGGATGGGGCTGGGACGGGGCTGGGATGGGGCTGGGATGGGGCTGGACGGGGCCGGGATGGGACCGGGACACCCCCCCGGGCCCCAGCCGCCAGCTGTGCCGTCCCGCAGGCGGGTACCTGGCGCACAGCCTGGCCATCATGACGGATGCAGCCCACCTGCTGACGGACGTGGGCAGCATGTCCGTGAGCCTCTTCTCGCTTTGGGTCTCTGCCCGCCCGCCCACCAAGACCATGAGTTTTGGCTGGCACCGCTCAGGTGAGGCGGGGGGCTCAGCACCGGGGGAGCCCCGTGGCTGGGGCAGGCACTGATGGCCCCCACCCCGCAGAGACGCTGGGTGCGCTGGCCTCCGTCCTCTCCATCTGGGTTGTCACCGGGGCCCTCGTCTACCTGGCGGCTGCACGCATCATCAGCAACGACTACGAGATCGAGGCACGAGCCATGCTGGCCACGTCTGCCAGCGCCGTGGGTGTCAACCTGGTGTATGTCCCACGCACCCTCATCCCTGCCTCCCCTGGCCCCACACAGCCCTGGCCTGAGCCCTGCCCCATGCGTGCACCTGGTGTCCCAAGCCCCCAGCCCCAGCCCCCAGCCGCCCCTTCGGTCCCTCTGTCCCGAGCCTTCCTCTCCCCAGTGCTGCCTCCTCCTACTCCCTGCCCCACATACATCCCCTGCCCCCCCCCAGCAGCATTTCCCCTCAGCCCTGCCCTCATGCCCCAGTCCCAAATCTCCCAACTCCCCGTCCTGCCCTGAACCCCCGCACAGTGGCTGTGCTGTCCCTGCTGAGCCCTGCCTGTGCTCTCTCCCCCACCCCGGTAGGGTCAGCGGGGCCCCTCGCTCCCTGCCCAGCCCTGAGCCCGCTCTGCTCCCCGCAGCATGGCATACATCCTGCACCAGGCCCCCGCCATCCACGGCCACGGCATGGGGGGCTACGAGCAGCTGGAGAGCGCAGGGGGCTGCTTGCCCGGCCATGCCCCCCTGCCTGGCAGCACCAGCGTCCGTGCAGCCTTTGTCCACGTGGTGGGTGACCTGCTGCAGAGCATTGGTGTCCTGGTGGCCGCCACCATCATCTACTTCAAGGTGCGTGGTCCCCGCGTGGGCTGGGCTCCCATCCTCCACCGGGCACTGGGGGGCACTGGGTCCCCGGGGGTCCCAGCCCAGCTTGCTGGCGCTTCCTGCCCGCAGCCTCACGCAGCCCCTGCTCTTTGCAGCCCCAGTGCAAGATCGCAGACCCCATCAGCACCCTCTTCTTCTCGGTCTTCGTCCTTGGCTCCACCCTCACTATCCTCAGAGACGTCTTCAGAGTGCTCATGGAAGGTGAGGGGGGGACAGGGAAGGGGGTGCAGGGGCTGCTCAGGGAGCACAGAGCAGCCCACCCCACAGCAACCTCTGCTCCCTACCCAGCCCACCCCCAGCATTTCTGGCCCCTCTGAGCCCCCCCAGACCTTTCTCTGCCACATGGGGAGCAGCTGCCTCACCCCAGAGGCACTGTGCCGCAGCCTGGTCCCAGACTGGGGGTGTCCCCACCCCCAGCTGCCCCCCAGGCCCCAGGAACCCTGACCCCAGCTGGGGAATAGGGCTGGGGCCGGCCCCTCCCTGACTGGCCCCGCTGACAGGGGCACCGCGGGGCATCGAGTTCAACGCAGTGAAGGAGGTGCTGCTGGCAGTGAGCGGGGTGAGGGGCACCCACGACCTGCACATCTGGGCGCTGACGCTGAGCCACCCCGTGGTGTCCGTGCACGTGGCCGTGGGTGAGTGCCCTGCGCTGGCTCGCACAGCCCCAAGGGCTGGGCTGGGCGCTGTGGGGCTGATCGTGGGTCCCTGCCACCTCCAGACGCCAGCGCCAACCCCGAGACGGTGCTGCGGGAAGCCACCAGCCAGCTGCAGAGCAAATTCGGCTTCGTGTCGTGTACGGTGCAGGTGGAGCGGTACCAGGAGGAGGCATTGGGCTGCCCGCACTGCCAGGACCCCCGGGCCTGAGCCCTTTGCCCACTGTGGGATGGGGGCACCATAGGGCAGGTGCAGTGCCTGGAGTCCTGCCCCGGTGCTGCACCGTGCCCACCTCCATAGACCCCATGGGCCCCAGCCCTGCTCAGCGTGGGGCACAGCACCCGGCCCCTGCAGCACAGCGCTGCGGTGCCCCGGGGAGCCTCCAGTGCTGCTCTGCAACACCAGGGGCCAAACCCAGCACAGCCCTGGGCATGGGGACCATGCGCCAGGCGGGAGCACTGCCCCAGGCCCAGTGCCCAGGGGCCTGTGCTTGCTGCTGTGTTGGGGGCTCTGTCTGTCCCCTCCCTCCCCACTGCATCCACGCTGGAGCAAGGGGACGGAGCTCACCCTGAGCTCTGGGTGCCCTGGTTTTGCTCCCAGCTGTGAGGCCCAGGCGGGGGCTGGGTGCTGCCGTGCCTTGGCCTGACCCATTCCCACCTTCGTGAGTCTGTCTGGTGCACCTGTGGCGTGTCTGTGTCTCATTGTGCAAGGACTCCAGTGGGTGGCTGCACAGCTCGTGGCCACCAATAAATGTGTCAGAGAGCAGCCGAGGCATCCGCACGGAGGGGAGCGGGGAGGGGGGAGGGCTCTGACAGCGCCACGCCCCAGGCCTCCCCCCACGCTAGCACCACCAGCACCCCGTAAAAAACAAACCACATTTACTGCACCGCTGAGAACACAGGCTCAATGTGAGCGATTCCAGAGCTCCCGGCGCTGCTGCAAGCCACATCTGCCCCACGCAGGGCAAGGCCAGTCCGGTCCCCCCCACCAGGACCCGCACTGTGGGGTCTGCCAGCAACGGGAGGGGGGCAGGCGAGCGCAAGCACAGCCCCACATGCGTCTCCGTAGCTCTTCCCCTGCATCAGACCCTGAGACCCGCAGCTCAAGCCATAGACACGACCCCAGTCCCACTGCCCTCCCCGCACCAGCTCAAACCAAAGAGCGCAGAAAGGACCCTTCAGGGCCCAGAGCACGAGGACGAGCGTCCTGAGCATCCCGGGTGACAGCCAGGAGCAACCATCCCTCCCCAGGGCAGGCCCCGGGTAAGAAGCACCAAGAGGGGCGCACAGCCCCTGGCACCCAGCAGCGCAGACGCCGGAGCTGCTGCTGTGGGCGAACGCAGGCGGTGGCAGCGAGGGGCCCCCCGCTACTCGGCTGGCAGGGGGGAGGCTGCGGGGGGGCCGGGGCTGCAGGGCTCAGCCCCGTACAGCGAGCTGAAGCGGGCACGGCACTGCGGCAGCAGCTGCTGGTCTGTGCCAGACGCCAGCCCCGCCACGCAGTGCGCCCGCACGATGCCAGCCTGCCCGCCGGACAGCAGCCAGCCCTGTGAGTCCAGGTTGGGGCTGAAGCGCACCTGTGGGAGGAGAAGGGGGTCAGGAGGGATGGGGCCGAGGCACCAGGACCCCGGCCCCCAGGGGCAGCACGTGGCAGCCTCTGCTCTCCCGGAGTGCTGATGGCTCGGAGCAGCCGCCTCACCTTGTGCAGGGACTCCAGCTGCAGGCGGTCGAGGCTCAGCTCTGCCTTCACCTCCTGCGTGTGCATCCTGCGCATGGGCTCCCGGCTCGAGAAGTTCTTGAAGCTGCGCTGTGAAAGGGCAGCACGGTGAGGGGCGGCACAGCACGAGGGGCTGCACGCACAGGAGTGGTAGGCACGGCTTGGCCAGGGGACTGAGCCTGCTGCAAAGGGCAGCACGGCCACGGGGCAGCACAAACCATACCCCCGGGGAGTGACGGGAGCAGGGAAGTCCCCCTCAGCCATGCCCTGCTCCAGGGCTGGCAGCTTGGATGCTCCCCATCCCTGGGGCCCTGGGCAAGCAGCCTTTTCCTGAGACCCCTCACAAAGGGCTCCAAAGACAGCCTGGCACAGCAAGTACGGGCCCACGCAGGCTGCAAGCCCCAGGCTCCTTCCCAGTGCTGGGGGACCCAAATTGCTGCCTTGTACCCAGCACACCCAGAGCTTCATCCTGCCCTGGGCTCGTGTCCTCAGCCCTGCTCAGGACCAGGCACAGGGCTCACTGCTGGGGCTGCCCAGCCAGGCAGACCCTGCTGTGAAGCCCGTGCTCCCTGGGCACAGAGCAGAGCATCCCCTTGCTCTCTGGGGGGGGCTGCTGAAGTCAGGCTGTGCTGGGTGAAGGGCTGCCATGCGTCTGTGCCACTTCCCCATGCGCTGCTGTCCCCACACACCCAGACACAGCCCAGCTGACTGGGCTCTCCCCCTGCCCCATGCCCCGAGGCCGCCACCAGTCCTGCTGCTGGTCGGGAGCACTCCATCCTCTGCCCTCATACCAGGTCCGTGTCCCGAAACCGAATGTAGGCCTTCGCCACCATCTCGCTGTAGAGCCTGGTCTTCGGCAGTGCCTGCTCACTGTTCTCTGGTCCTGTGGGGCCGCAGGGCAGCAGATCAGCTTTGTAGACTGGCTGTGGGGGAGATGCAGCTGAGGGCAGGGCAGCGGGTCTGTCCGTGCCCCTCGGGTGGCCGCAGCACCAGGGACAGCACCGGGGCTGCAGTGACCTTGCCATGAGGGCAGGGATCAGAGAGGGGACAGAGGGGACAGAGAGGGGACAGGCCTTCCCCATGCACAAGCCCGTCCCCGAATGTCCTGGTGCCCGTGCCCAGACGTAGGACCCTCAGCAAGGGCCGGGTGCCAGCACCCACCCAGCAGCCCAGCAGCACCGCCCAGCCCAGCTCGGTGCACACGCAGGCACCGCTCGGACAACGCAACAGCCGCTTACAAATCTGCGGTCCGACGAGCGCTTGACGTTGAGGGGATTGATGGCCAGGTCGGGCAGCACCGCAGCCACCAGCTCGCCGGTGATGTCTCCAGCAGCCACCGTGTTCAGCCAGTCCGAGCCAGAAATGCTCTGCAGGAGGAGATGGGGCTAGGGCCCAGCCCAGGCACAGGGCCTGCAGCAGGCCCCTGACCCCCAGATGGCTCTGATGTCTCTTACCCACACAGTCCCCTTGCGAGGGGCCACAAAATAAGCCTTGAAGCCCAGGTACCCGGCATCAATGTAGTGGATCCCACAGAGACCGTAACTGCAACAGAAAGGAAAGGATGAGGGAACAGCTCTGAGCTGCCACCCCGAAGGAGCGGGAGCCCCGCAGCCCAGGTGCAAGCCACATCCCCAGGGCTGGGAGCCATTCCCAGCCCTGCCCAAGGGCATTGTCCCCCCGTTGTTAGCCTGGCTTGTGCCCAGAGACAGATGCCCTCAGCTGCACCACCACCGCGGCTGCGATGCAATGCTCCGTGAGCAGAGCTCGCCCTCACATTCCCAGGCAGGGAGGGACCAGAGGGGACCTTGTGCTGGGGACAGACAGAGGTGAGAGCAGATCCCAGCTGCAGAGCAGGCACCGTGATGGCCACAGCACTCACGAGGCATAGCAGTTGTCCTGGGCCACGGTAACCCCGTTGTAGGGCAGCAGCCAGGCCACCTCGGTGCTGAGGAACCGCTTGATGCTGTTGATGGGCTCGTAGAGCCGCCGCAGGTCCCAGAACTTGATCTTCCTGTCATTCCCTGCCGTGACCAGGAAGTTGCTGAGAACCAGGAGAAAGGCAGCACTGAGACCCCAGAGCAGAGCTCTGCCTTGTCCCCGCTCCTGCAGCACAGCTCCCACGGGAGCAGTGCAGCCACCCCTCACCCCAGGAACCCCAGTCCAGCCTCAGTGCCTTGGAGGGCCAAGTGCCACCAGCGCTGGGTCTGCTGGAACCCATCTTGGCACAGCAGACTCAGCAGGAGAGAGCCTGCTCTGTCAGGAAGCACTCACTCCCAGCACCAGCTTCCCAGCCCTCACCTGTTGGCTTTGCACCACTCGATGCTCCGCACAGCATGGTCGTGGGCTAGGAAGCTCTGGAAAGGGTAGAGCTTGAGGGAGCCGTCGGGCTGGCACACACGCTGCAGCAGGGACTTGGTGAGCAGGTTCCAGATGGCCACAGTGCCTGCAGGGTGCACACAGGACAGCTGCCCCGCTTCTGCCCCAGCACAGGGGAGCGACCGGGCACAGGGCACAGGATGCACAGCACCACAGTGGGGGACCTGAGGCAGTGCGGAGCAGGAGCACGAAGCTTGCTGTGTGACTGCCTGCTGCAGGGCAAGAGCTGCGCCTTGAAGGCTCTGCCGCGGGACACAGCCCACCCTGAGCAAGAGGGGAACTCACCATCATAAAAACCAGCTGCAAGGTGGTGGTGGGGCTTGGACGGCATCCAGGAGAGGCTGAAGCATTGGCCGCTTTCTGATGGGCTCCCTGCCTGGATAGAGCCCACCTGGAGCGTGGTGGTACACTGCACCTGGAGGCAAAAAGACAAGCGTAAGCCACAGCCCTGTGCTGTCACCACCTGTCCCAAGAGCCAGGGCCACGCAGGTTTGGGAGCACAGCTCTAAGGCTGCTGCCCCAAACACGCTGGGGCCAGCGAGCTCCACAGGCTTCCTGATGCCCTCCCCAGCTCCCCACCAGCCCCAGGCAGGAGGCTCGCTGGGTGTCAGCCCCAACAGGGGAGCACAGCAGCAGCAGACACTGACCTTGCAGATAACGTGCTTGGGGAGGGACCCATCTAGAAGAGAGCAGAGGAAGGTCAGGACAGCCACCGGCTGGAGCTGCTCGCAGACTCAAATCTGGCCTGGTGCTCCCAGGTCCCTGGCCGGGGCTCCTGTCCCTGTCCTGCCCACTCCTGCACCCAGACGATGTGCGTGCACAACAAGATGCCCGCAGGACCCCCAGTGCTGGTTCTGCCCGCAGGAGCATCCCTGACAGTGACACGAGTGCTGGGCAAGGAGTCCCACCTCCAGAGGGGGGCTGCCCTCTGCACGCAGCAGAGAACCAGGCACGTCTGCATTTCAGAACATGACAGCCACAGGCAGAGGTGGTGCCGTGCAGATACAGGAGAGCTGTGTGCCTTCTCTGGCACTGCAAGCACACCAGGGCACAGCGCAGCGAGGAGCCCCGGGCTGGGTGTGCAGTGGAAGCAGTGGGGCAGGCACGCGGGGGGCCCAGCAGAGCCGTGCTGAGCCGGGAGCCACAGCACACTGCAGCCTGGCAGCGATCCCGCAGCTGCAAATCCCCACCAGCACCCCGACGTGACTGCGCGGCGCAAGGACAGTCCGTGCTGCCGCAGCCTGGCTGATGCGACACGACAGGACCCAGCTGGTCCACGGGAGCTTTGCAGGCTGGGGAAGGATCCGCGCCTGCTGCAAGCTCCCCACGCAGGGGCTGCGGCAGCCAGCGCAAACCGTCCGGAACCAGCGGCCTGGGAGGGGGCTGGGAGAGGCAGCACCAGCAAACGGCACAGCACGGCACGCTGCTGGGGGCTGGCAGGCACGCGCCAGTGCAGGGAGCCCATTTCCCACTGTCAGCAGCCAACGTATGGGCTGTCAGCCACGGCTGAGCGACCACGAGCAGCACGCACAGGTCATCAATCTCGCTCAGCACCCAGCAGATGAGGCTATTACAAGCACCATTAGGCAGTGCCAGACGGGAGCGCAGAGCCCCGGATCCCCGCGACAAACGGCCGGGTGGGAAGGCGCAGCTCTGCCCCAGCAGGACGTGCTCCCCCCCCCGCGGCAGGCAGGAAGGCTCAGAACACAGGGGTGCAGCCGTGCCCTGCAGTGATGCTGCTGAGTGCCCCCAGAGCCCCTAGTCCACAGACCCCCAGACAGTGGCAGCTGCCCCCCCTCCCCTCCCCTCTCCCGCCAGGCCCCATCCCGCAGCACTGCCCCATCCCCACCCTGCTCTCCCCCCCACCACCTGGCACGGCTCCCGGCAGGGCTGGGCACGGCCCCACGGTGTCAGCGCCCCGCTCGCCCCCCAGCACGGCACACACACCCCACACACCCTGTGCCGGGGGTGGGCAAGCCCCAGGCTCGCGCGCTGCCCCCCCGGCACGCAGCGACGAGGGGCAGGGTGCCACAGCTCTTCCTACCTTTTACCTGGGTTCTCTGGCAGCTCTGCAGGGCGCTGGGGTGCGGGAGGGAGTACAGCACCACGCTGCCGTCCGAGAAGGCCACAGCCAGGAGGCCCAGCCGGCTCATCTGAGGGTGCTGCAGAAACACGCGCGGGCCCTCAGCCTCCCGTTTGCTGTTGTCAAAGGGGCGAGGGCCCCCTGCGCCATCCTGCCTGGCCACGGCAAGGCTTTGGCAGGGACGAGGAATTCAGAGTCGCCAGGACAAAGCCAAAGGCAGCCCGAGGGCTGGCACAGCCTCTCCCACCACACACCCACCTTCCTGGAGGTGCTGGGCGGCTCCCAGGCACCGCTGGGGCAGAACTTCATGTCCCAGACGCAGCCGTGGTCGGTAGCGACAGCGTAGGCCAGCCCGGCTTTGTCGGCAGAGCTGCAGGCACGGGTTGAACGGTGAAAAACAGCGGAGCTGGTGCCCAGCAGCTCCAGCACACAGCAGAAGCAAAGCTGGCTGCCAGCACTGCCCTGCGAGGCTCAGCCTCTGGGAGAGGACAAACTGCCAACAGCAGCGGGCTGCCACCAGCCCCACCGCCGGGGTACAAGGGGCCCACGCCCGCCCCTCTTCCCTTTCGGGGCCATCCCCAGGCCGGACTCACCCCTCCTGCTGCAGTGTGCCCAGGCTCCAGAGCTGCAGCAGCGCCGGGCCCCTGTGGAGCCCCGCCACGCTGTGTGTCTCATCCATGCTCTTGTGACAGTACAGACACACGTACTGGGGGGCCACTGAGCCCTCCGGGGTCGGGCACCACTCCATCGCCCACACGGGGCCGCCCACAAAGAACGACACGTCCCGGCGCTCCTCGTGGGGCTGCAGGGAGTTGAACCTGCCAGCAGGAGGGCAGGTCAGGGTGCTGGGCAGGAGCAGCACCACCACGGGACAAGGCACGGCAGCACCCAGCCAGCGCAGAGCCCCAACACAAGGCTGGACACGGCAGGATCCCAGAGCACGCGGCACGCAGCGGCCGTGCAGCCCAGGGACTGGGGGACACCGTAATGCCTCCCACCGCCCCAAAGCAGCCCCTCCACCAACCTGTTCAGCCTGTACAAGGCACCGTTGTCTTCAATGCCCTCCCGCTGGATAGTGAAGAGGGGAGACTTCTCCTCCACTGGCAGGTACGGGGCAGCTTCGCTGGGGAAGCAGAGGAGTGTGAGGGGACGCCTGCAGCCATCCCACCCCCCACACAGCACAGCGCGCTGCTGCTGGCCTCCCTGGGGCACTCGGACTCCTTGGCCAAAGCCACAAGTCCCCCAGAGCCTGTGAGAAGGTGCCATCTGCTCTACTAGGACTAAGAGGGGGAGGTGGGAGCACAGCCCTTAAGGCCGATCCTCCCCTCTCCACCCCAGCCCGCTCCCCACCATGCCAGGACTACCCCAGGATGCAGCCTGATGCAGGCAGCGCCTGTGCCACGCGTCCCTTCTGTGCCACGCGTCCCTTCTGGCCTCTCACCCTCCCTGTGCCGCTGACGGTACCTTTCGGAGAGACACATCCACTTGTGCACCAGAGGGATCCAGTCAGGGAACTCCCACCGCGAGTACTTCTGCTCCCGCCTGCAGCGGATGTAACGGGCATCACCACCCTGCTCCCCAGCAGCACTGCGGGGCTCGTGCCCTGCTCTGTCCTGGCCATGGCACACCCCTGCCCTGCTGAGGGCCCCCAGCTCCATCCAGACCCCGCACAGCCCCACGCACGGCCCCAGGCAGGGGCTGCACAGCGGTGGGGACGAGATGAGGCTGAGATGAGCGGGTTCCCATGCTGTCCCCAGCAGGTGCCAGCAGCACACTGCTGCTCCCGATAGGAACCCTCCGTCCCCGCACCAATGGCAACCACTACGGACACCACCGCCCGCCGCAGCCAGCCCAGCCCCCCCCCAGCCCCCAGGCCCTGCACTCACAGGCTGCAGGTGATGCTGGAGCACTTCTCCACCGGGGCCATGACGGAGTTGGGGAAGCCGTTGGGAGCAAGGCCTCGGCACTGGGGCTTGGATCTCTGGGCACAAGAGCAGACTCAGCACAGGACCTGGCCAGAGGACCCCACCCGGGCCGCCCCAGCCTGCCCAAACCTTCCCGCGAGCCCCTGGGGGCCGAGCCTGCCCAAAAGGCATTGACACAGCGCACAGGCGCAGGGCTTTCTCCCAGTCTCCACAGCAGCAGTCACCCAACACCGTGTCGCTCTGTGCCAAAGGCACAAAATCCTACGGGGCAGCCTCCAGGACCCTGCCTTAACCTGCCATCAGCTTCAGCAGCAGCCTGGCACCCCGCACGCTCCCCCAGGAGCACAGCTCCCTGTCCCCACCCAGGCTCTCAGCTGCCTTTGCCTGCAGGTAAGCCCGAGGAGCTCAGGCCTGGACTCACAGCATACAGGAACCGTGCCAGCCCTGACCGAACCCTGCTTTGGGACTGACCTGCCTCAAATAGACAGGGTGGGGGGGCAGGGGTACGTGCACACACGACACACACCAGGAGGCAGCTCAAATGCTGTGTCATTTATGGCACACCAAAGGTAAGAATCAGTCAAGGCAAAGACCCTGCCCTTACCCCTGCAGATGACGTCCTCGTGCTGTGCCGCCGGAGCGGCTCCAGCTCCGACTCTGACGCCTCGCTGAGCGCAGCATCGCTGCCTTCCTCCTCCTCGGCCTGCAGCAACACCTCCTTTGAGGGCACAAAGTCAGTGTCTTGTGCGGGATCATCGCTGTCAGTCTCCTCCTCCTTTTTCCTCCGACGCTTCTTCTGGACACGCTCAGGCTCTGGCTCTTGGGCACCCTCGTTGGGAGCTGGGGGCTGGTACGCAGATGTCAGCTCCTCCGCCAGCTCCTGGAGGTAAAGCAACGCCCTGGAACAGCGAAGGCATCGCCCAGCAGTGAACAGAGGGAGCTGCACTCAGCCCTGCCAGCTCTGTAGCGCTGCCTGGGCACACAGCGTGCTCCAGCACTGCCCAGTCAGGCTGCACCAGCACCTGCCCAGATGGCACGGCCAGCACCCAGGCCCTCCCCAGCCTCTCCAGGGCCCCCGGGAGCAGCTGGGAAGGCATCCAGCATGCAGAGCCGCGCCTGGCCTGCTGCCAGCCAGAAGGTGAGGCAGCCGGAGAGCTTCCTGCGAGCTCAGCAGAGGAGTTCCTGCGGGGGCACGCTGCTGCAGCAGGTGCTGGGAGCCCCTCAGCACAGGGTGAGGGGTCGGGCACCGCAGCTCCCGGCTCTGCCCTGCAGACCCAGCGGCTCAGGGGGTGCCTGCACTGCCCAACCGGCCCTCAGAGGCCCTGCGGAGCAGCGTGTGGCTGCCACATGGACGAGCCTCCCCCCGGCTCTGCCAGGAACCACCTCAGCGCCGCCACAGGCGGCCCCCTGCTGTCACACAACGCGCTCAGCCGCAGCCCTTGCTGCTCTCCGCAACCCACTGCTGAGCCCCGGGACCTTCTCCTACAGCAGGAGCTGGTTCCGCAGGGCACCAGTTTGTCACAAACTGCGGGACAAACCCTTCAGGAACGGCACTGGGGTGCCTCAGACCAGGAGGGGCCTCACGGAGCCCTGTGCCCGCAGCCCCGAGCCTCCCCTCCCGTTCCCCTCCCCTCCCGTTCCCCGCCCGGCCCCGGCCCCGCTCACACTCTGGCTGCCCGCCGCTTGGGGCGCCGGCCGGGGGCGGCCTCCAGGCCCTCGGCGGCCTCGCTGCCGTCCAGCGCCTTCTGCACGCAGAGCGGCTCCGGGGCCGGGCAGGGCAGGTCCCGGGACAGTTTCAGCACCAGCAGCTCCGCCTTGGACTTGCGGCCCCGCTTCCTGGGCGCGGCGCCCACGGGGCCGTTCCCCGCTCCCCCCGAGGTCTCGCCGCTGCCGTCGGGGCCCTCGGGGCCGGCGTCGCTCCGGGCCTCGGCCGCGGCCGCCCCCTCCCCGCCGCCTGGCGACGGCTCCGCGGGCGCCGCCGGGTCCCCTGCGGAACGGCACGGCCGGGTCAGCACCGGGCCGCGGGACAGCGCCGCCGCCGCCGCTCCCCGGAGGGCCCCGGGCTCACCCGCGCGGCCCCGGCCGCGGCCCCGGCTCCGCCCGGCGGCCGCCGCTCCCCGTCCCGGCCGGCCCCGGCGGCTCCGGTCCCGGCAGCGCGGCCCGCGGGCGGCCCCGCCCGGCCCCGCGGCCCCGGCCCCGGCCCCGCGGGACGCCATGCGCCGAGCTCCGGGAGCGCCTCAGGCCGGCGCCTCCCGCATGGCCCCGGCCCGGGCCGCGCCGCCGCCGCCACCCGCCCCGCGCGGCGCCGGGCCCGGAACCCGCAACATGGCGGCGGGCGGCGCGCGGAGATGGCGTCACCGGGCCGGCGGCACCGCCCGGCCACGTGCGGACCCCAGCACGTGACGGCGAGCGGGGCGGGGCGGGGCGGGACGCGGGAGGCTGTCCCGTGCGCAGGTCCTAGCGCCGCCTCCCCGCGCTGGGCACATCCTGTAGGGACGCGTGCAGGGGGAGCCGTTTGTTGTGGTTGTGGACGGGGGGAGGTCAGCACTGCTTCCAAAGAGCGCTGAGACACGGGGGTGATTTTCTGTGCGAAGACAGGGAGGGGGCCCGAGGAGTGTAGTGAGGTGGTGCCTGGAAGGATGGGACTGGGAATGGTGAGGGCAGGCTGCAGCTCTGCCCAGGCTTATCTCTAGGCAATGCCAGCCCATCAGGTACTCGGTGGGATTCCAACTCTTGCCCCAGGTAACACAGACACCTCCTGGATTCCTTTGGGCAGGATGTGCCTGGAGGCCCGTGTGGCAGCACCCACTGAGCTACAGCCAGCCCTGGGAGTCAGACACGTTTAGGTAGGGCTGTCCCCGGGGCAGGACCCCGTGCTAACGCAGAACTGCCCAGCTGGCACCTGATGGTACCACACTGCAGCCAGCGCCAAGGGACATCTTGGGCCTCTTGGCTGCATTTTGGGGCGATGCCATCAGCAAGCAACCTCGGCGTGGGTGGGCTGGGGCAGCCGCGCGGGTCGGGGAAAGCTCGGCCTGCCCGGAGCAGCCCCTTGACCAGTGTCTGCCAGCTCGTCCCTGGTGAACCGCACGCTGTGTGATGCCCACATGCAGAAGGGCCGCGCTTTCCGTGTGATCGTGGTGGACAGCCGGCCGCGGCTGGAGGGCCGGGAGACGCTGCGCCGGCTGGTGCGCAAGGGCATTCACTGCACCTATGTGATGATCAACGCCATTTCCTACGTGCTGCCTGAGGTGAGGAGTGAAGCGGGGCCGTGCTGAGGGCGGTGGCAGGCCAGGGATGAGACTGAAGCGTGACAGAAGATACTGACACGCCTGCGCTGCTCCAACAGGTGTCCAAAGTGCTGCTAGGAGCCCATGCGCTGCTGGCCAACGGCTCAGTCATGTCCCGGGTGGGGACATCCCAGATCGCGCTGGTCTCCAAGGCTTACAACGTGCCCGTGCTGGTGTGCTGCGAGACCTACAAGTTCTGCGAGCGGGTGCAGACAGACTCCTTTGTCTCCAACGAGCTGGGTATGGTTTCTGTCCCCTTCTTCCCGCCCGGGATCTGCTCCCTGCTCCTGCTGCTGGCCAGGACAGGACTTGCTGAACCGTCCTGCCGGTCCTCTCCCTGAACCCTCGAGGGGGACCCCGGCCCGGGAGGGGCAGATGCGGGGGGCCGCGGGCGGCAGCGCGGTCCCTGCCGCCGATCCCGCAGCGTCTCCTCTCCCCGCAGATGACCCCGACGACCTGATCGTGCTCCGCAAGGGGCAGGCCCAGCTGGGCGGCTGGTCAGAGAACAAGTCCTTGCGCCTCCTCAACCTGGTCTACGACGTGACACCGCCCGACCTGGTGGATCTGGTCATCACAGACCTGGGCATGATCCCCTGCACCTCGGTGCCCGTCGTCCTGCGCGTCAAGAACGTGGATCAGCAGTAGGGGCGGCAGCACGGACCCTAATAAAGCAGGCCCCGTGTTAACGCTGCGTCTGACCTCTGTGGTGCGGCAGAAGCCGCGTCGCCCCGCGTCATCCCGGGCTCGGCTCGGCTCTGTCCTGGGGCATGCGGTCCTTCTGCCCGGCTCTGCCCCCTCCCAGCTCCTGCTGCACCCCCAGCCTGCCCGTTGGCAGGACAGAGCAAGAAGCTGAAAAGTCCTTGGCTTGGTGTAAGCACTGCTCTGCAACAATTAAAACACTGTTATCAGCACTCTTCAGGTATTATCAGGTGTTATCAGCACTCGTCTCATCCTAAGCCAAAACATAGCGTCCTACCAGCTACTAGGAGGAAAATTCATTCTGTTCTAACTGAAACCAGGACAACAAGCAAGGCCCCATTCGTCATTTTTGTTACCCCTTTCACAATACAAAATAAGCTATTATATATATATATATATATATTATTATATTCACAATTTCAAAATAAGCTATTTTGACAACAATGATTATCAGCAGTACAATAAGCAGCAATCTCAAACCCTCCTTAATAAGGGGTACAAGCCAAGGGGAAAGGTCACCAAACAGGGATTTCAACCAGGTAGCAAACGGGTTAACATTCCCTCGTATTCCATTCACGTGTTCTTTGAGCCAATCCAACCTTTTATGGATCAACTCACTGAGATCTGACAAATTAAAAGAGCACGTTCCTTCAAAGTCCTCGCAACAGCGTCCTTGGGCCAGCAGCAAAAAGTCAGTGGCTGCCCGATTCTGCAACACTGCGTGTTGGAGACTGTCCACATCATCCACCATTGGAGAGGGGATGGCGGTAGTTGCGTTGAACCGTTTCACTGTCCAGCACGCCAACTTTTCTGTTTGTGTCAGCGCCCGCGCGGCTGCCAGCCCTGGTGTGAAGGAGGAGGCAAATATTCGCGCGGTGGCTGACCGTAACTCAACATCATCTTTACAGGCAGGTGTTAGACCGTGAGTGTCTCTTTTCGCTCTGCTGGACATCGTCTTGGAGATGCTCAGCCAGTCCTGGCGGCGAGGTGCAAATAATCCGTTGTATCGCTAGGGAGCCGTGCCCTCGCTCTTTGAGCCATTCCTCAGCAATGCTGCTTATTTCGGAACTGCACAAGCCCAGGTACCGGGTGCTTTCCCCCAGAGCTGGCACACCTGAGGATTTTCCGTGCCGCTCGTCGCACGATCCCTTATCGGTACCGTTACGTGTCCGCACCATCCCCTGGCCTCCGCTCGCCTCCATCAATAGCAGGCTGCTGCCACGACAGAGTCGCTCTGCGCGTCCTCGGAGAGGAGAGGAAGGGTCCCTCGTTGGGACGGGCTCTCCCAGCCTCGGGGTGCGAGTTTTGCTGTTGGAGCGGGACGGGCTCGCAGACAGTCGGCCTCAGAGTACTCCAGACCTTTGGTTCTCAGCCCCCCGTTCGCACGGTGTCGATCTGTGACGTACTCCAGGGAACAGCGGGACGCGTCCCCCAGGAACGTCCCCAGACCGCGCTTCCCGCTCAGCAGGGCCTCGGTCAATCGTCCTTGAGCCATCTCCAAGGCCTGGCTCATCCTGCCCTGTCCTCAGAGGACGAGCTCCATCTCCTTGGCGCAAAACCAGAGCTAACCGCACGCCGGTGTGGGCCCGTGCTCTTGGACCGGGGCAACGGGGCCGGGCCGCTCCCGGGCCGGGCTCCGCAAGCCCCAGCGCCAGGCTCCGGCGGGCCCGGGGAGCTCGGGCCCGGGGGCGGGGCCGCGGGGAGCAGGGACCTGAGGGGCGGGGCCTGGAGGCGAGGCGGGCGTGTCCGTGCCGCCCGGAGGGGGCGTGTCCATGTAGCCCATGGGGGCGTGTCCATGTAGCCCATGGGGGCGTGTCCATGTAGCCCATGGGGGCGTGTCCATGTAGCCCATGGGGGCGTGTCCATGTAGCCCATGGGGGCGTGTCCATGCAGATCAGGCGCCGCGCCGCATGCCGGGACCGAGCCCACGCCACGCGGGGCCCCCCTGGAGACCCCCGTGGGCGCGGAGCGGGCTCGGAACGGGGCCGGAGCTCGGGGCGGGGAGGGGGCGTGGGGAGGGCCCGGGGTGGGCTTTGGGGGCTGGTGTCCGTGTGCTGGGGGTGCGTGCGCTGTGGTGGGGCCGGGTGGTCGGGGAGGTGGGGGCATACTTACCTGGCAGGGGAGACACCATGATCAGGCAGGTGGTTTTCCCAGGGCGAGGCTCATCCCCTGCACTCCGGGTGTGCTGACCCCTGCGATTTCCCCAAATGCGGGAAACTCGACTGCATAATTTGTGGTAGTGGGGGACTGCGTTCGCGCTCTCCCCTGGTTCCGAGGTTCAAAGGCACAGCCGGTGATCGCTGTAGCATCGTTGACGATCGCTGCATCGTTGACTGACGATCGCTGCATCGCTCACGAACGATCGCTGCATCGCTCACGAACGATCGCTGCATCGTTGACTGACGATCGCTGCATCGTTGACGATCGCTGCATCGTTGACGATCGCTGCATCGCTCACGATCGCTACAGCGATCACTGGCTGTGTCTTTGAGCTTCGGCTCCTGTCCCGCGTGGGCTGCCCGGTGAGCGCAGCGCCAGCTCCTGGCGAGCTCCCGCTTTGCCTGGGGGGAAAGGAGCGGGCGTGGGTCCAGGGGAAGGTCCCACGGGAGCCCCCTCCCCTCGCCGTGGGCCTGGGCCCGCCGCCAGCTGCCCACGCACCCACAGCCCCCCCCAGCCAGCAGCACCTACCTGCCAAGCTGCAGCACAGAACTGACTTTGCCTTTCCTTGTTGGCTTTCTTTTTGCCCCTCGATGATCTCACTTCTCCTTCCTGTAAGCCACGGCTTGATTAATGCTGGGTTCCAGAAGGATCCAGAAGGATCCTGGCTGTTCTGCTGGTGCATCGCCAAGTGGGGCAGGAGGCAGCCACGGACCCTGCCGTGACTCCCAGGAGCCGCGGAGGAAGCGCGGTTTCAGCGTGGGGTCCCTCCCGCGGGTTGCCGTCCTTCCCGAACTGAGCCCGCGGGGGCTGCCCACAGGCAGCAGCAGCTCTTCAAGTACCGCTCCCACGCGGCTCCGTCCCACGGGGTCCATCCCCCAGGAGCAAACTGCTCCAGGCTCCAGCACGGTTCCCCCGCGGGCGGCAGCTCCCCCCAGCCCCCTGCTCCTGCGTGGGCTCCTCTCTCCGTTCTGCAGCTCCGGCCCACCGGGGCCTCTCCACGGGACGCAGCGCGCTCCGAGCCCCGCGCGTCCACGGCGATCGACTCAGTCCATCGCTGCATCGGTCACCAGCGATGCATCGCTCACGATCGCTACAGCGGTCACCAGCTCTGTCTTTGAACCTCGGAACCAGGGGAGAGCGCGAACGCAGTCCCCCACTACCACAAATTATGCAGTCGAGTTTCCCGCATTTGGGGAAATCGCAGGGGTCAGCACACCCGGAGTGCAGGGGATGAGCCTCGCCCTGGGAAAACCACCTGCCTGATCATGGTGTCTCCCCTGCCAGGTAAGTATGCCCCCACCTCCCCGACCACCCGGCCCCACCACAGCGCACGCACCCCCAGCACACGGACACCAGCCCCCAAAGCCCACCCCGGGCCCTCCCCACGCCCCCTCCCCGCCCCGAGCTCCGGCCCCGTTCCGAGCCCGCTCCGCGCCCACGGGGGTCTCCAGGGGGGCCCCGCGTGGCGTGGGCTCGGTCCCGGCATGCGGCGCGGCCCCTGATTTGCATGGACACGCCCCCTGATCTGCATGGACACGCCCCCATGGGCTGCATGGACACGCCCCCCTGGGCTACATGGACACGCCCCCATGGGCTACATGGACACGCCCCCATGGGCTACATGGACACGCCCCCATGGGCTACATGGACACGCCCCCATGGGCTACATGGACACGCCCCCATGGGCTACATGGACACGCCCCCATGGGCTACATGGACACGCCCCCCTGATCTGCATGGACACGCCCCCATGGGCTACATGGACACGCCCCCTCCGGGCGGCACGGACACGCCCCCTCCGGGCGGCACGGACACGCCCCCATGGGCTACATGGACACGCCCCCTCCGGGCGGCACGGACACGCCCGCCTCGCCTCCAGGCCCCGCCCCTCAGGTCCCTGCTCCCCGCGGCCCCGCCCCCGGGCCCGAGCTCCCCGGGCCCGCCGGAGCCTGGCGCTGGGGCTTGCGGAGCCCGGCCCGGGAGCGGCCCGGCCCCGTTGCCCCGGTCCAAGAGCACGGGCCCACACCGGCGTGCGGTTAGCTCTGGTTTTGCGCCAAGGAGATGGAGCTCGTCCTCTGAGGACAGGGCAGGATGAGCCAGGCCTTGGAGATGGCTCAAGGACGATTGACCGAGGCCCTGCTGAGCGGGAAGCGCGGTCTGGGGACGTTCCTGGGGGACGCGTCCCGCTGTTCCCTGGAGTACGTCACAGATCGACACCGTGCGAACGGGGGGCTGAGAACCAAAGGTCTGGAGTACTCTGAGGCCGACTGTCTGCGAGCCCGTCCCGCTCCAACAGCAAAACTCGCACCCCGAGGCTGGGAGAGCCCGTCCCAACGAGGGACCCTTCCTCTCCTCTCCGAGGACGCGCAGAGCGACTCTGTCGTGGCAGCAGCCTGCTATTGATGGAGGCGAGCGGAGGCCAGGGGATGGTGCGGACACGTAACGGTACCGATAAGGGATCGTGCGACGAGCGGCACGGAAAATCCTCAGGTGTGCCAGCTCTGGGGGAAAGCACCCGGTACCTGGGCTTGTGCAGTTCCGAAATAAGCAGCATTGCTGAGGAATGGCTCAAAGAGCGAGGGCACGGCTCCCTAGCGATACAACGGATTATTTGCACCTCGCCGCCAGGACTGGCTGAGCATCTCCAAGACGATGTCCAGCAGAGCGAAAAGAGACACTCACGGTCTAACACCTGCCTGTAAAGATGATGTTGAGTTACGGTCAGCCACCGCGCGAATATTTGCCTCCTCCTTCACACCAGGGCTGGCAGCCGCGCGGGCGCTGACACAAACAGAAAAGTTGGCGTGCTGGACAGTGAAACGGTTCAACGCAACTACCGCCATCCCCTCTCCAATGGTGGATGATGTGGACAGTCTCCAACACGCAGTGTTGCAGAATCGGGCAGCCACTGACTTTTTGCTGCTGGCCCAAGGACGCTGTTGCGAGGACTTTGAAGGAACGTGCTCTTTTAATTTGTCAGATCTCAGTGAGTTGATCCATAAAAGGTTGGATTGGCTCAAAGAACACGTGAATGGAATACGAGGGAATGTTAACCCGTTTGCTACCTGGTTGAAATCCCTGTTTGGTGACCTTTCCCCTTGGCTTGTACCCCTTATTAAGGAGGGTTTGAGATTGCTGCTTATTGTACTGCTGATAATCGTTGTTGTCAAAATAGCTTATTTTGAAATTGTGAATATAATTATATATATATATATATATATATATATATATATAATAGCTTATTTTGTATTGTGAAAGGGGTAACAAAAATGACGAATGGGGCCTTGCTTGTTGTCCTGGTTTCAGTTAGAACAGAGTTAATTTTCTTCCTAGTAGCTGGTAGGACGCTATGTTTTGGCTTAGGATGAGACGAGTGCTGATAACACCTGATAATACCTGAAGAGTGCTGATAACAGTGTTTTAATTGTTGCAGAGCAGCGCTTACACCAAGCCAAGGACTTTTCAGCTCCTTGCTCTGTCCTGCCAACGGGCAGGCTGGGGGTGCAGCAGGAGCTGGGAGGGGACAGACCCAGGACAGGTGACCCAAACTGGCCAAAGGGGTATTCCATCCCATCTGGGGTCATGCTGAACAATATATAGGGGTGGCTAGCCGGGGGGAGGGGGCCGGACTGCTCGGGGTTAGGCTGGGCATCGGTCAGCGGGTGGTGAGCAATTGCATTGTGCATCACTTGTTTGTACACATTATTAGTAGCAGTAGTATCATCATCATTGTACTATTATCATCATTGTACTATTATTGTTACTGTTGTTATTGTTATTATTGTTATTTTCCTGTCTTATTAAACTGTCTTTATCTCAACTCACGGGCTTCACTTTCCATTTCTCTCCCCCGTCCCAGAGAGGGAGGGGGGAGGGTGAGCGAACGGCTGCGTGGTGTTTGGCTGCCGGCTGGGTTAAACCACGACACTTGTGCAAAAAGAAAAAGGGGGAATTGTTGAAGAATGGCTCAAAGAGCAAGGGCACGCGTCCCTAGAGGAATTGTACAAGCAAGGCAAAGGAAATACAGAGCTTATAGCCATGGAGTAGGCCGGAGGAGAAGCGTTCTTGTGAAAATATCCAAGGAGCAGTCTGTCCTTGAGAGAAACAGGTGGGTCTGAGGCCCGGGAAGGTAAGGGAGTAGCTTATGGGCTGTAACCGCAAGTAGGAGAAACAGTGTTTTTTGCAACACTTTTGGGCTTAGCCAAGAGGATAGTGGCCAGTAGGCATAATTGTGGCTGTGTGTATAAATATACGGGTATCTGTGCAATAAAGTCGAAGCTCGTGTCACCACTCATATTGAGGCGATCACTTGCTTCCCCGCGCCGAAATCGGAGGGTCTCGCACTCGCAGCAGCATCTCGACCTAGCGCGTGGATCGGCGCACCCCACGCCGGGTGACAAATCCGAACTTTTTATCGGACAACGGGGACGGGGAAGGCCCTTCCCGGCCGCAGCCTGGCGCGGGAGGAGGAGAGGGGCAGGGCAGAGCCGGGCAGAAGGACCGCATGCCCCAGGACAGAGCCGAGCCGAGCCCGGGATGACGCGGGGCGACGCGGCTTCTGCCGCACCACAGAGGTCAGACGCAGCGTTAACACGGGGCCTGCTTTATTAGGGTCCGTGCTGCCGCCCCTACTGCTGATCCACGTTCTTGACGCGCAGGACGACGGGCACCGAGGTGCAGGGGATCATGCCCAGGTCTGTGATGACCAGATCCACCAGGTCGGGCGGTGTCACGTCGTAGACCAGGTTGAGGAGGCGCAAGGACTTGTTCTCTGACCAGCCGCCCAGCTGGGCCTGCCCCTTGCGGAGCACGATCAGGTCGTCGGGGTCATCTGCGGGGAGAGGAGACGCTGCGGGATCGGCGGCAGGGACCGCGCTGCCGCCCGCGGCCCCCCGCATCTGCCCCTCCCGGGCCGGGGTCCCCCTCGAGGGTTCAGGGAGAGGACCGGCAGGACGGTTCAGCAAGTCCTGTCCTGGCCAGCAGCAGGAGCAGGGAGCAGATCCCGGGCGGGAAGAAGGGGACAGAAACCATACCCAGCTCGTTGGAGACAAAGGAGTCTGTCTGCACCCGCTCGCAGAACTTGTAGGTCTCGCAGCACACCAGCACGGGCACGTTGTAAGCCTTGGAGACCAGCGCGATCTGGGATGTCCCCACCCGGGACATGACTGAGCCGTTGGCCAGCAGCGCATGGGCTCCTAGCAGCACTTTGGACACCTGTTGGAGCAGCGCAGGCGTGTCAGTATCTTCTGTCACGCTTCAGTCTCATCCCTGGCCTGCCACCGCCCTCAGCACGGCCCCGCTTCACTCCTCACCTCAGGCAGCACGTAGGAAATGGCGTTGATCATCACATAGGTGCAGTGAATGCCCTTGCGCACCAGCCGGCGCAGCGTCTCCCGGCCCTCCAGCCGCGGCCGGCTGTCCACCACGATCACACGGAAAGCGCGGCCCTTCTGCATGTGGGCATCACACAGCGTGCGGTTCACCAGGGACGAGCTGGCAGACACTGGTCAAGGGGCTGCTCCGGGCAGGCCGAGCTTTCCCCGACCCGCGCGGCTGCCCCAGCCCACCCACGCCGAGGTTGCTTGCTGATGGCATCGCCCCAAAATGCAGCCAAGAGGCCCAAGATGTCCCTTGGCGCTGGCTGCAGTGTGGTACCATCAGGTGCTGTCGTGGTTTAACCCGGCCGGCAGCCAAACACCATGCAGCCGTTCGCTCACCCTCCCCCCTCCCTCTCTGGGACGGGGGAGAGAAATGGAAAGTGAAGCCCGTGAGTTGAGATAAAGACAGTTTAATAAGACAGGAAAATAATAATAACAAAAATAATAATAACAATAATAATAATAATGATACAATAGTGATAATATGAAAGTAATAATAGTATGTACAAACGAGTGATGCACAATGCTATTGCTCACCACTCGCTGACCGATGCCCAGCCTAACCCCGAGCAGTCCGGCCCCCTCCCCCCGGCTAGCCACCCCTATATATTGTTCAGCATGACCCCAGATGGGATGGAATACCCCTTTGGCCAGTTTGGGTCACCTGTCCTGGGTCTGTCCCCTCCCAGCTCTTACTGCACCCCCAGCCTGCCCATTGGCAGGACAGAGCAAAAGGCTGAGATGTCCTTGGCTTAGTATAAGCACTGCTCTGCAACAATTAAAGCATCGGGGTGTTATCAGCACTCTTCTCATCCTAAGCCAAAACACAGCATTCCACCAGCTACTAGGAAGAAAATTAATTCTGTTCTAACTGAAACCAGGACATCTATCCACCCCTTATTCCATACCATTTATGTCATGCTCAGGTTACACTCTTTTCCATACATTCTAATTAGTCACCTATAGTAATCATGGTAGTGATAACATACAGTATAATATACTAATTAACATGGTACAATTCAGTTCATGGGCTATTCTCACCCAGTATTAAATCTCCTTGAGGTACACACCGGACCTCTCCGTTCTTTTGCATCACCCACCAAGTGTATCCAGGTCCCTGAGCGAAAACAATTCCACGAATAGGTTTGCCTTTTCCTGAGGCAGGAGTAGCCCAGACTGTTTTACCCAGCATATTTTTTACATGCACTACAGGAACTTTATCCCCATCTACAGTACGTAACAGGTTTGATTGGGCAGGTCCAGCTCGGTTGGTAGATCCCCTAGTATTGACTAACCAGGTGGCCTTTGCCAAATGCGTATCCCAGTTTTTGAACGTCCCAGCGCCCATTCCTTTCAAGGTAGTCTTTAACAGGCCATTGTATCGTTCAACTTTCCCGGAGGCTGGTGCATGATAGGGGATGTGATACACCCATTCAATACCATGTTCTTTGGCCCAAGTGCCTATAAGGTTGTTTCGGAAGTGAGTCCCATTGTCTGATTCTATTCTTTCTGGGGTGCCATGTCGCCATAGGACTTGCTTTTCAAGGCCCAGGATGGTGTTCCGGGCGGTGGCATGAGGCACAGGATATGTTTCCAGCCATCCGGTGGTTGCTTCCACCATTGTAAGTACGTGGCGCTTGCCATTGCGAGTTTGAGGGAGTGTGATGTAATCAATCTGCCAGGCCTCTCCATATTTATATTTCAGCCACCGTCCTCCATACCAAAGAGGCTTTGACCGTTTGGCTTGCTTGATTGCAGCACATGTTTCACAGTCATGAATAACCTGTGCTATAGCGTCCATGGTCAGGTCCACCCCTCGATCACGAGCCCATCTGTATGTTGCATCTCTACCTTGATGGCCTGAGGTGTCATGGGCCCATCGGGCTATAAATAATTCACCTTTATGCTGCCAATCCAGGTCCACCTGAGCTACTTCAATCTTAGCAGCCTGATCTACCTGCTGGTTGTTTTGATGTTCTTCAGTAGCCCGATTCTTGGGCACATGAGCATCTACGTGGCGTACTTTCACAGCCAGGTTCTCCACCCGAGCAGCAATATCTTGCCACAATGCAGCAGCCCAGATGGGTTTGCCCCTACGCTGCCAGTTGTTTTGCTTCCATTGCTGTAACCATCCCCACAGGGCATTTGCTACCATCCATGAATCGGTGTAGAGATAGAGAACTGGCCATTTTTCTCGTTCAGCAATGTCTAAAGCCAGCTGAATGGCTTTCACTTCTGCAAACTGACTCGATTCACCTTCTCCCTCAGCAGCTTCTGCAACTCGTCGCGTAGGACTCCATACAGCAGCCTTCCATCTCCGATGCTTCCCCACAATACGACAGGACCCATCAGTGAACAGGGCATATTTCTTTTCATTCTCTGGCAACTGGTTGTACAGTGGGGCTTCTTCAGCACGACCCACCTCCTCCTCTGATGATATCCCAAAGTATTTGCCTTCTGGCCAGTCCATGATCACTTCCAATATTCCTGGGCGACTGGGGTTTCCTATTCGAGCCCGCTGAGTAATCAGTGCAACCCACTTGCTCCATGTAGCATCAGTTGCATGATGCGTAGAGGGGACCCTTCCCTTGAACATCCAGCCTAGTACTGGCAATCGGGGTGCTAGGAGGAGCTGCGCTTCAGTACCGACCACCTCCGAAGCAGATCGAACTCCTTCATATGCTCCTTTTCAGTTGGAGTATAGCGGGCCTCAGATCCTCTGTATCCCCGACTCCAAAACCCCAGAGGCCGACCTCGAGTTTCCCCAGGTTCTTTCTGCCAGAGGCTCCAGGTGGGGCCATTCTCCCCGGCTGCAGTGTAGAGCACATTCTTTACATCTGGTCCTGTTCGAACTGGCCCAAGGGCTACTGCATGGACTATTTCCTGCTTGATTTGTTCAAAGGCTTGTCGCTGTTCAGGGCCCCATTCAAACTCATTCTTCTTACGGGTTACTTGGTAGAGCGGGTTTACAATTAGACTGTAATTTGGGACGTGCATTCTCCAAAACCCCACAACACCTAGAAAAGTCTGTGTTTCTTTTTTGTTAGTTGGTGGAGACATAGCTGTTATTTTGTTGATCACATCCATTGGGATTTGAGGACGTCCATCTTGCCATTTTATTCCTAAAAACTGGATCTCTCGTGCAGGTCCTTTGACTTTATTTTGTTTTATGGCAAAACCGGCTTTCAGAAGGATTTGGACTATTTTCTTCCCTTTCTCGAAAACTTCCTCTGCTGTGTCACCCCACACAATAATGTCATCGATGTACTGCAGGTGTTCAGGAGCTTCCCCCTGCTCTAGCGCAGACTGGATCAGTCCATGGCAAATGGTAGGGCTGTGTTTCCACCCCTGGGGCAGCCGATTCCAAGTATATTGGACTCCCCTCCAAGTGAAGGCAAATTGTGGCCTGCACTCTGCTGCTAGAGGGATAGAGAAAAATGCATTAGCGATATCAATTGTGGCGTACCACTTGGCTGCCTTTGACTCAAGTTCATACTGAAGTTCCAGCATGTCCGGCACTGCAGCACTCAGTGGTGGCGTGACTTCGTTCAGGCCACGATAGTCCACTGTTAGTCTCCACTCGCCATTAGACTTTCGCACTGGCCATATGGGACTCTTGAAAGGTGAATGGGTCTTGCTGATCACTCCTTGGCTCTCCAATTGACGAATTAGCTTATGGATGGGAATCAGGGAGTCTCGGTTAGTGCGATATTGCCGCCGGTGCACAGTTGTGGTAGCGATTGGCACTTGCTGTTCTTCGACCCTCAGCAACCCCACAACAGAGGGGTCCTCTGAGAGACCAGGCAAGGTAGATAATTGTTTAATGTCCTCTGTCTCTAAGGCAGCTATACCAAAAGCCCACCGGAACCCTTTTGGGTCCTTGCAATATCCTCTTCTAAGGTAGTCTATGCCAAGGATACATGGAGCATCCGGGCCAGTCACAATGCGGTGCTTTTCCCACTCATTCCCAGTCAGACTCACTTCAGCCTCCAATACAGTCAACTGCTGAGATCCCCCTGTCACTCCACAAATATAGATGGGCTCTGGTCCTTTATAGCTCGATGGCATTATAGTACATTGTGCACCGGTGTCTACTAAAGCCTTATACTTCTGTGCGCGTGATGTGCCAGGCCATCGAATCCACGCAGTCCAATAAACTCGATTGTCCCTTTCCTCCCCCTGGCTGGAGGCAGGGCCCCCCTAATCCTGGTCAGAATCTTCTTCGTTTCTGTGTTTGAAGGACTGTCTGCTGGAAGTTGGAGCAGCAAACTTTTCAGAGAATCCCTTTTTCCTGATTGTTTTCTTTTGCAACTCACGTACCCGTGCCTCTAGGGTCGCGGTAGATTTTCCATCCCATTTTCTCATGTCCTCTCCATGGTCTCGTAAGTAAAACCACAGGGTGGCACGGGGTGAGTACCCACCATATCGTCTTCCTTGTGTGGGTGAATGCCTACCCCTGACAGCTGAGACACTGCTTTGTACAGGTACGGAGGAGAATAATCTCTCTTCAAGTTGGTGAACCTTTTCAGAAAGTTTCTCCCAAGTGTTCTCTTTTGGTCGTTGGACACTGGTTGGTTCAGGTTGGGGGGAAGATAGATTCTCTTTAAGTTGGTGGACCTCTTCAGAAAGTTTCTCCACAGCTGAGACGCAGGCCTGTAAGGAAGAGGAAAGACTTTCTTCGTACTGCCGGAGTTGTTTAGCCGCTTCATCCACTGTGGGTTCCTCATCCTCTTTCCAGGCCATTATTGCCAATGAGCTGGCATATGATGATGGTGCACTCCGTACAAACTTCCGCCACATGGGTCGTGTACACTTGACTTCATCTGGATCTTTGGATGTTTGTGTCTGGTCTGGATCCTCATAAATCACTTCCTAATTCCCTCAGGTACTGGATTCCCTTCTCCATAGTGGTCCACTTGCCTGGTAGACATAAAAGTTCTTCCTTGAAGGGATACCTTTCCCTCACAGCTGAGAGGAGACGCCTCCAGAGGCTGGTGGATTGTGCTCCATCTGCAATTGCTTTGTCAATGCCGGCGTCTCGAGCAAGGGATCCCAGCCGCTTGGCTTCCCTGCCGTCTAATTCCACACAATTGGCTCCAGAGTCCCAGCACCGGAGCAGCCAGGTGACAAGCTGCTCACCTATACAGCGGCCAAAATCTTTTCGCACATCTTGTAGCTCACGTTCGTTTAGGCTTCGGGTAGTTACTGTTGCTTTTTCGGCATCCTCATCTTCCTCCTCCTGAATCCTTGATGGCCCAGCGTCGTCGTCATCTTCGTCATCTCTATACCTAGTTTTGGCAGAAGCCTTACCTGGATTGGCAGAAGACTCTCTGCGTTCTAAACGACCTGAATCTCTATACCATTTTTTCACCTTCTCTACAGGGGCAGCTTGCACTGCTACTGCTCGTTTCTCTGACTTTGTTACAGGGTCTGCCACAGGGGTTGGAATACCCTCTGCAGGATCAACTTGCACTGCTACAGCTCGTTTCTCTGACACAGCCACAGGAGTTGGAGCGGCTGCAGGAGCTGGGACTGGAGCAGCGGCAGGAGCTGGGACTGGAGCAGCGGCAGGAGCTGGGACTGGAGCAGCGGCAGGAGCTGGGGCTGGAGCGGCTGCAGGAACCGGATCTGGAGCGGCTGCAGGAACCGGATCTGGAGCGGCTGCAGGAACCGGATCTGGAGCGGCTGCAGAGTCCACCGTAGGGGTCACAGTGGCCGTTGGATCTGTCACAGGGCTTGGAGTGGCCGCAGGGTCTGTCACTAAGTTGATAGCAGTATCAATGGCAGCTCGATAGGCATGAGCCAGGCCCCAGCACGTTACAATGATTTGTGTTACTTTGGAACTGCCAGAATCATGACACCTTTTTTTCAAGCATTCTGCCAGTTTTTGAGGATTTTGCCATTGTTCAGGGGTGAATTTCCAACACACTGGGGGTGCCAACTGCTCTAGATGCCTGCCCATATCCACCCATACTCCCTGCCACCCACAACTATCCTGCCTCCGGGCAGATCTCCGGATGAGCTTCCCAAGTAGTTGTTTAACTTTAAGCAGAATCTGAAGTGCATTCATGAGGCAGAACAACAAGACTATGGTATTCTGAGTATTCCAAAAATATTCAATATCTTGGAGAGCTATTGTGACAAGCTCAGGGGATAAGAGGGTGGTGAAGGAGGAAGGCAAAGTGATCCAGGAGGATACAGGGGTGGTGAAGGAGAAAGGGAGAGTAATCAAGTAAGAAAAAATATCTTCCCCTTTCCCCTCCACAGATTGACTCTCTAACGGAGAAAAACAATAGGTATAATTGCTAATAGTTCCCAAGATACTGTTTCCAAAGTACAGAGTCCACGATGTTACTGAGTATAAATACCAAGTTAGAGTCATGACCAGATATCTTATCGTCTCATAAGCCATTGCTATAACACTCAGTACCATAATGATCTGAAACCAGGGCCCGGAGAGGATAAACAACACTACAGAGAGCAAATACGGAAAATAATGTACTATAATACTTAATTTGGAAAACAGGCGCAGCAGAGTTGAGATTAAAGCAATCAGCATCATGACAGGTGACTATTAAGCAGGTCTAATCCTTACACCAATTTTAGTTTAACACACTCTGATCAGATCTGCCGTTATCTCAACCTTTCGGGCCCCACGTTGGGCGCCAAAAAGACTGTCGTGGTTTAACCCGGCCGGCAGCCAAACACCACGCAGCCGTTCGCTCACCCTCCCCCCTCCCTCTCTGGGACAGGGGAGAGAAATGGAAAGTGAAGCCCGTGAGTTAAGATAAAGACAGTTTAATAAGACAGGAAAATAACAATAATAACAATAACGATGACAACAATAACAATAATAATACAATGATGATAATAGTACTACTACTAATAATGTGTACAAACAAGTGATGCACAATGCAATTGCTCACCACCCGCTGACGGATGCCCAGACTAACCCCGAGCAGTCTGGCCCCCTCCCCCTTGCTAGCCACCCCTATATATTGTTTAGCATGACCCCAGATGGGATGGAATACCCCTTTGGCCAGTTTGGGTCACCTGTCCTGGGTCTGTCCCCTCCCAGCTCCTGCTGCACCCCCAGCCTGCCCGTTGGCAGGACAGAACAAGGAGCTGAAAAGTCCTTGGCTTAGTATAAGCACTGCTCTGCAGCAATTAAAACAGCGCGGTGTTATCAGCACTCTTCTCATCCTAAGCCAAAACATAGCGTCCTACCAGCTACTAGGAGGAAAATTCACTCTGTTCTAACTGAAACCAGGACAACAAGCAAGGCCCCATTTGTCATTTTTGTTACCCCTTTCATAACACAACGATAAGCTATTTTGACAACAACGATTATCAGCAGTACAATAAGCAGCAATCTCAAACCCTCCTTAATAAGGGATACAAGCCAAGGGGAAAGGTCACCAAACAGGGATTTCAACCAGGTAGCAAACGGGTTAACATTCCCTCGTATTCCATTCACGTGTTCTTTGAGCCAATCCAACCTTTTATGGATCAACTCACTGAGATCTGACAAATTAAAAGAGCACGTTCCTTCAAAGTCCTCGCAACAGCGTCCTTGGGCCAGCAGCAAAAAGTCAGTGGCTGCCCGATTCTGCAACACTGCGTGTTGGAGACTGTCCACATCATCCACCATTGGAGAGGGGATGGCGGTAGTTGCGTTGAACCGTTTCACTGTCCAGCACGCCAACTTTTCTGTTTGTGTCAGCGCCCGCGCGGCTGCCAGCCCTGGTGTGAAGGAGGAGGCAAATATTCGCGCGGTGGCTGACCGTAACTCAACATCATCTTTACAGGCAGGTGTTAGACCGTGAGTGTCTCTTTTCGCTCTGCTGGACATCGTCTTGGAGATGCTCAGCCAGTCCTGGCGGCGAGGTGCAAATAATCCGTTGTATCGCTAGGGAGCCGTGCCCTCGCTCTTTGAGCCATTCCTCAGCAATGCTGCTTATTTCGGAACTGCACAAGCCCAGGTACCGGGTGCTTTCCCCCAGAGCTGGCACACCTGAGGATTTTCCGTGCCGCTCGTCGCACGATCCCTTATCGGTACCGTTACGTGTCCGCACCATCCCCTGGCCTCCGCTCGCCTCCATCAATAGCAGGCTGCTGCCACGACAGAGTCGCTCTGCGCGTCCTCGGAGAGGAGAGGAAGGGTCCCTCGTTGGGACGGGCTCTCCCAGCCTCGGGGTGCGAGTTTTGCTGTTGGAGCGGGACGGGCTCGCAGACAGTCGGCCTCAGAGTACTCCAGACCTTTGGTTCTCAGCCCCCCGTTCGCACGGTGTCGATCTGTGACGTACTCCAGGGAACAGCGGGACGCGTCCCCCAGGAACGTCCCCAGACCGCGCTTCCCGCTCAGCAGGGCCTCGGTCAATCGTCCTTGAGCCATCTCCAAGGCCTGGCTCATCCTGCCCTGTCCTCAGAGGACGAGCTCCATCTCCTTGGCGCAAAACCAGAGCTAACCGCACGCCGGTGTGGGCCCGTGCTCTTGGACCGGGGCAACGGGGCCGGGCCGCTCCCGGGCCGGGCTCCGCAAGCCCCAGCGCCAGGCTCCGGCGGGCCCGGGGAGCTCGGGCCCGGGGGCGGGGCCGCGGGGAGCAGGGACCTGAGGGGCGGGGCCTGGAGGCGAGGCGGGCGTGTCCGTGCCGCCCGGAGGGGGCGTGTCCATGTAGCCCATGGGGGCGTGTCCATGTAGCCCATGGGGGCGTGTCCATGTAGCCCATGGGGGCGTGTCCATGTAGCCCATGGGGGCGTGTCCATGTAGCCCATGGGGGCGTGTCCATGCAGATCAGGCGCCGCGCCGCATGCCGGGACCGAGCCCACGCCACGCGGGGCCCCCCTGGAGACTCCCGTGGGCGCGGAGCGGGCTCGGAACGGGGCCGGAGCTCGGGGCGGGGAGGGGGCGTGGGGAGGGCCCGGGGTGGGCTTTGGGGGCTGGTGTCCGTGTGCTGGGGGTGCGTGCGCTGTGGTGGGGCCGGGTGGTCGGGGAGGTGGGGGCATACTTACCTGGCAGGGGAGACACCATGATCAGGCAGGTGGTTTTCCCAGGGCGAGGCTCATCCCCTGCACTCCGGGTGTGCTGACCCCTGCGATTTCCCCAAATGCGGGAAACTCGACTGCATAATTTGTGGTAGTGGGGGACTGCGTTCGCGCTCTCCCCTGGTTCCGAGGTTCAAAGGCACAGCCGGTGATCGCTGTAGCATCGTTGACGATCGCTGCATCGTTGACTGACGATCGCTGCATCGTTGACGATCGCTGCATCGTTCACGAACGATCGCTGCACCGTTGACTGACGATCGCTGCATCGTTGACTGACGATCGCTGCATCGTTGACTGACGATCGCTGCATCGTTGACTGACGATCGCTGCATCGTTCACGAACGATCGCTGTATCGTTGACGATCGCTGCATCGTTGACTGACGATCGCTGCATCGTTGACGATCGCTGCATCGTTGACTGACGATCGCTGCATCGTTGACGATCGCTGCATCGTTCACGAACGATCGCTGCATCGTTGACGATCGCTGCATCGTTCACGAACGATCGCTGCATCGTTGACGATCGCTGCATCGTTGACTGACGATCGCTGCATCGCTCACGATCGCTGCATCGCTCACGATCGCTGCATCGTTCACGAACGATCGCTGCATCGTTGACTGACGATCGCTGCATCGTTGACGAACGATCGCTGCATCGTTGACGATCGCTGCATCGTTCACGAACGATCGCTGCACCGTTGACTGACGATCGCTGCATCGTTGACTGACGATCGCTGCATCGCTCACGATCGATGCATCGTTGACGAACGATCGCTGCATCGCTCACGATCGCTGCATCGTTCACGAACGATCGCTGCATCGTTGACGATCGCTGCATCGCTCACGATCGCTGCAGCGATCACTGGCTGTGTCTTTGAACCTCGGAACCAGGGGAGAGCGCGAACGCAGTCCCCCACTACCACAAATTATGCAGTCGAGTTTCCCGCATTTGGGGAAATCGCAGGGGTCAGCACACCCGGAGTGCAGGGGATGAGTCTCGCCCTGGGAAAACCACCTGCCTGATCATGGTGTCTCCCCTGCCAGGTAAGTATGCCCCCACCTCCCCGACCACCCGGCCCCACCACAGCGCACGCACCCCCAGCACACGGACACCAGCCCCCAAAGCCCACCCCGGGCCCTCCCCACGCCCCCTCCCCGCCCCGAGCTCCGGCCCCGTTCCGAGCCCGCTCCGCGCCCACGGGGGTCTCCAGGGGGGCCCCGCGTGGCGTGGGCTCGGTCCCGGCATGCGGCGCGGTCCCCGATCTGCATGGACACGCCCCCATGGGCTACATGGACACGCCCCCATGGGCTACATGGACACGCCCCCTCCGGGCGGCACGGACACGCCCACCTCGCCTCCAGGCCCCGCCCCTCCGGGCGCCGCTGCCGGGAAGCTCCGCGGGCCTGGGCCCGGCCTGGCTGCGGCCGGGGTGCGGGGAGCACGGGGCGTGGGGCGGGCCGGGGCCGGAATCGCCTCCTGCCTCTGCTCCCGCACGGCCTGGCCCGGCTTTTGCTCCTTTCCTTCGCCTGAGCCGCCCCTGACGGGGAGACGGGGAGCTCGGCAGCAGCAGCTCGCAGAGTCACAGAGCTCTAGGGGGTGGCAGGGACCCCCAGAGACCATCGGCTCCAACCCCCTGCCAGAGCAGTTCCCCAGAGCAGGCTGCCCAGGTAGGTGTCCAGATGGGCCTTGAGTATCTCCAGAGAAGGAGACCCCACAGCCTCCCTGGGCAGCCTGTCCCAGAGCTCCATCACCCTCACCGTGAAGAAGTTCCTTCGCATGTTGGTGTGGAACTGCCTGGGCTTCATTTTGTGGCCATTACCCCTTGTCCTGTCCCCGCAAACCACTGAAAAGAGGTTGGCCAAATCCCTCTGCCTCCCACCCCTCAGGTATTTATACACATTGATGAGATCCCCTCTCGGTCTTCTCTTCTCCATGCTGACCAGCCCCAGGTCTCAGCCTTTCCTCACAGGGAAGATGCTCCAGGCCCCGTCTCATCTTTGTGGCCCTCTGCTGGACTCTTTCCAGGAGATCCCTGTCTTTTTTGTACCGGGGAGCCCAGAACTGGACACAGTACTCCAGGTGAGGCCTGACCAGGGCAGAATAGAGGGGGAGGATCACCTCCCTTGACCTGCTGGCCACCCTCTGAGCTCAGCCAGTTCTCAACCCACCTTACTGCCCACTCATCCACCCCACACTTTCTCAGCTTTGCCAGCAAGATGTCATGGGAGACAGTATCAAAAGCCTTGCTAAAGTCAAGGTAGATGACATCCACCGCTCTCCCCCCCATCTCCCCAGCTGGTGATGCCATCATAGAAGGCAATGAGTTTGGTCGAGCACAACTTCCCCTTGGTGAATCCATGCTGACTACTCCCCATAACCTTCTTCTCTTCCAAATGCTTGGAGATGGCCTCCAGAACAAGCTGCTCCAACACCTTTCCAGGGACAGAGGTGAGACTGACTGGCCTGTAGTTTCCTGTATCCTCCTTCTTGCCCTTCTTGAAGACCAGAGTGACATTGGCTATCCTCCAGTCCTCAGGCACCTCTCCTGTTCTCCAGGACCTTTCAAAGATGATAAAGAGCGGTTCGGCGATCACCTCTGCCAGCTCCCTTAGCACACGTGGATGCATCCCATCGGGACCCATGGATTTGTGTGCTTTGAGCCCACTCAGACACTCCTGAACCACTCCCATGTCCACCAGGGGGGAGCCCTCCATTTCCCAGACCCTTTGTCCTCTTGTCGGAGGCGAGCAGTCTCGGGGAAGTGTCCTTGGAGCAAAGACTGAAGCAAAGAAAGCTTTCAGTATCTCTGCCTTCTCAGCATCTCCTGTGACCAGGACACCCCCCTCATTCAGCAAGGGACCCACATTATCTCTGGTCTTCCTCTTGCTGTTTACATACTTGAAAAAACCCTTCTTATTATCCTTTATCTTCTTTTGCAAGCCTCATCTCTAGGTGGGCTTTAGCCTTCCTGGTCGCATCCCTGCAGGCCCTGACAACACTCCTATCCTTCTCCCAAGAGGACAGGCCCTTTTTCCACATTTCATAGACCATTCTCTTCCTTTTGATCTTATTGATGAGCTCCTTGCTCATCCACGTGGGCTTCCTGCCCCCCTTCCTCGATTTCCTATTCTTTGGGATGCACCGACCCTGAGCATGGAAGAAGTGCTGCTTTAATGTAGCCCAGCTCTCACAAGCACCCTTGCCTTCTAGCAACCTAGCCCATGAGATACTCCCAAGCAGGTCGAAGAAGGAAGAGGTCAAACTTGTCTCTTCGAAAGTCCAGGGTAGCAATCCTGCTTTTAGCCTTACTTCCTTTGCCTAGTTCTATCTGGAACTCCACCATCTCATGGTCTCTGCATCCCAAGCTGCCCCCAACCTTCACATCGCTAACAAGGCCATCTCTGTTGGTAAGAACGAGGTCCAGGAGCACCCCACACCTCATTGGCTCCTCCACCACCTGCATCAGAAAATTGTCCTCAACACATTGTAGGAACCCTTTGGACTGCTCGTGCCTGGCCGAGTCGCTTACCCAGCAGATGTCTGGGTAACTGAAGGCCCCCATGAGGACCAGCGCTCGTGATCGTGAGGCTACTAGCAGCTGCTGGTAGAAGGCCTCATCGACCTCCTCCTCCGGATCTGGAGACCTGTAGTAGACCCCTACCACCGTGTCTCCCATACCAGCCCACCCCTTAATTCTCACCCACAAGCTCTCCACTTGCCCCTCACTCTCCCCCAGCTCTCAGTGATCGTACCGAGATCGTGGCCCCGCGACCGAACACAGATCTCGAGCTCATCCTGTTTGTTTCCCATGCTCCGTGCATTGGTGTACAGGCACTTTAGGGAAGCAGCAGGTGCAGTTACCGCTGGGGGGATGCAAGAAGAAGATACTGGACGGGGGATCGGGAACGCCACCTTCTCTGAGGAGCCCTCAGACAATCCTATGGGAGAGCTCAGAAGTTTTTCCCTGTCTTCAACAGTGACAGCAGTGATGACTTCCCCCAGCCCTTCTCTGTCACCTTTAGCTCCCCTCCCTTCCCCCATCAAACCTAGTTTAAAGCCCTGGTAATCAGCCCAGAGAGCTTGCTCCCCAACACCCTTGCGCCCCACTTGGTGTCTGTCCATAGCCCACATACCCAACCTCTCAAAGGACGGCCCAAGATCAAAATACCCAAATCCCTGGTCCAGACACCACCCCGTCAGCCAGTCATTTCTCTGTAAAAGCCTTGCAGGCGCCAAGGTCAGTGTAGAAGGAGGGGGAGAGGTGCTCCAGGCGCCGGAGCAGAAGTCCCCTGCGGCCTGTGGTGAGGACCATGGTGAAGCAGGATGTCCCCCTGCAGCCCATGGAGTACCACGGTGGAGCAGGGTTCCGCGCTGCAGCCCGTGGAGGAGCCCACGCAGGAGCAGGTGACCTGGCAGGAGCTGCTGCCCGTGGGGGAGCCAGGTTGGAGCAGTTTGCTCCTGAGGGATGGACCCCGTGGTACGGACCCATATCTGGAGCAGTTCTTGAGGAGCTGCTGCCTGTGGGAAGCCCACGCCGGATCAGTTCGTCAAGGACTGCATCCCGTGGGTGGGACCCCACAGCACAGGGGCCGAGAGTGACTGGGACTGCTGTGGAAAAAATCTCAATAATTTTCTTCAGACAGGACCTTCTGTGAAGCTGTCTCATTTGTGATTGCACTGTGGGCATCTTGCAAGCAGAAGCGCACAGTGGGAGTTTATCCTAACCTTATATCCCCCATTGCCCGGCACCTGATTTCTCCCATTTCCTGACCAGCTGAGTCCTGCAAGTTCAGCGCCCGCCCGATGCCCTCCTGTACCCTACGTGTGCAATGTGATTTGGCCACCCGCTAATTTCTCCTTTTCCTTTTTTTTCCTTCTTCTCTCGTGAGCAGAGCGCCCGTGATTTGTGTTTTTCCCGACCTCGCAGTGCTCCTCCTGTCTCCCTTAGCGAGGATTTCCCCCGCACAAACTGCTGCCCCTGCAGAACCCCCGCTCTGCGTCTCGCTGCGTGCTGCTGCTGCTCTGGGGCTCGCGGGCACCCTGCGGGGGCTCGAGCTGCGGCCGCGCTGCCCCCGGGACCCCTCAGCCCCCTCCCGGTGCGAGGGGGGGGGCAGGGGCCGGGACCGCGGGACCGAGCTGGGGCCGGGCGGGGAGGGGCGGGGCCGAGGAGAGCGCGGGGCTGTGGGCGGGGCGAAGGCTGCGGGGGCGGGGCCTCAGCTGTGGCCAGAGCGGGGGAGGGGCGTGGCCTGTGAGCGTGGGGGGCGTGTCCATGCAGATCAGGGGGCGTGTCCATGCAGATCAGAGGCCGCGCCGCATGCCGGGACCGAGCCCACGCCACGCGGGGCCCCCCTGGAGACCCCCGTGGGCGCGGAGCGGGCTCGGAACGGGGCCGGAGCTCGGGGCGGGGAGGGGGCGTGGGGAGGGCCCGGGGTGGGCTTTGGGGGCTGGTGTCCGTGTGCTGGGGGTGCGTGCGCTGTGGTGGGGCCGGGTGGTCGGGGAGGTGGGGGCATACTTACCTGGCAGGGGAGACACCATGATCAGGCAGGTGGTTTTCCCAGGGCGAGGCTCATCCCCTGCACTCCGGGTGTGCTGACCCCTGCGATTTCCCCAAATGCGGGAAACTCGACTGCATAATTTGTGGTAGTGGGGGACTGCGTTCGCGCTCTCCCCTGGTTCCGAGGTTCAAAGACAGAGCTGGTGACCGCTGTAGCGATCGTGAGCGATGCATCGCTGGTGACCGATGCAGCGATGGACTGAGTCGATCGCCGTGGACGCGCGGGGCTCGGAGCGCGCTGCGTCCCGTGGAGAGGCCCCGGTGGGCCGGAGCTGCAGAACGGAGAGAGGAGCCCACGCAGGAGCAGGGGGCTGGGGGGAGCTGCCGCCCGCGGGGGAACCGTGCTGGAGCCTGGAGCAGTTTGCTCCTGGGGGATGGACCCCGTGGGACGGAGCCGCGTGGGAGCGGTACTTGAAGAGCTGCTGCTGCCTGTGGGCAGCCCCCGCGGGCTCAGTTCGGGAAGGACGGCAACCCGCGGGAGGGACCCCACGCTGAAACCGCGCTTCCTCCGCGGCTCCTGGGAGTCACGGCAGGGTCCGTGGCTGCCTCCTGCCCCACTTGGCGATGCACCAGCAGAACAGCCAGGATCCTTCTGGATCCTTCTGGAACCCAGCATTAATCAAGCCGTGGCTTACAGGAAGGAGAAGTGAGATCATCGAGGGGCAAAAAGAAAGCCAACAAGGAAAGGCAAAGTCAGTTCTGTGCTGCAGCTCGGCAGGTAGGTGCTGCTGGCTGGGGGGGGCTGTGGGTGCGTGGGCAGCTGGCGGCGGGCCCAGGCCCACGGCGAGGGGAGGGGGCTCCCGTGGGACCTTCCCCTGGACCCACGCCCGCTCCTTTCCCCCAAGGCAAAGCGGGAGCTCGCCAGGAGCTGGCGCTGCGCTCACCGGGCAGCCCACGCGGGACAGGAGCCGAAGCTCCGTGCCCCGCGCGTCCACGGCGATCGACTCAAAGTGCATCGCTGCATCGGTCACCAGCGATACAGCGATCACCAACTCTGCCCTTGAACCTCGGAACCAGGGGAGAGCGCGAACGCAGTCCCCCACTACCACAAATTATGCAGTCGAGTTTCCCGCATTTGGGGAAATCGCAGGGGTCAGCACACCCGGAGTGCAGGGGATGAGCCTCGCCCTGGGAAAACCACCTGCCTGATCATGGTGTCTCCCCTGCCAGGTAAGTATGCCCCCACCTCCCCGACCACCCGGCCCCACCACAGCGCACGCACCCCCAGCACACGGACACCAGCCCCCAAAGCCCACCCCGGGCCCTCCCCACGCCCCCTCCCCGCCCCGACCTCCGGCCCCGTTCCGAGCCCGCTCCGCGCCCACGGGGGTCTCCAGGGGGGCCCCGCGTGGCGTGGGCTCGGTCCCGGCATGCGGCGCGGCCCCTGATCTGCATGGACACGCCCCCATGGGCTACATGGACACGCCCCCATGGGCTACATGGACACGCCCCCCTGATCTGCATGGACACGCCCCCATGGGCTACATGGACACGCCCCCATGGGCTACATGGACACGCCCCCATGGGCTACATGGACACGCCCCCATGGGCTACATGGACACGCCCCCATGGGCTACATGGACACGCCCCCTCCGGGCGGCACGGACACGCCCGCCTCGCCTCCAGGCCCCGCCCCTCAGGTCCCTGCTCCCCGCGGCCCCGCCCCCGGGCCCGAGCTCCCCGGGCCCGCCGGAGCCTGGCGCTGGGGCTTGCGGAGCCCGGCCCGGGAGCGGCCCGGCCCCGTTGCCCCGGTCCAAGAGCACGGGCCCACACCGGCGTGCGGTTAGCTCTGGTTTTGCGCCAAGGAGATGGAGCTCGTCCTCTGAGGACAGGGCAGGATGAGCCAGGCCTTGGAGATGGCTCAAGGACGATTGACCGAGGCCCTGCTGAGCGGGAAGCGCGGTCTGGGGACGTTCCTGGGGGACGCGTCCCGCTGTTCCCTGGAGTACGTCACAGATCGACACCGTGCGAACGGGGGGCTGAGAACCAAAGGTCTGGAGTACTCTGAGGCCGACTGTCTGCGAGCCCGTCCCGCTCCAACAGCAAAACTCGCACCCCGAGGCTGGGAGAGCCCGTCCCAACGAGGGACCCTTCCTCTCCTCTCCGAGGACGCGCAGAGCGACTCTGTCGTGGCAGCAGCCTGCTATTGATGGAGGCGAGCGGAGGCCAGGGGATGGTGCGGACACGTAACGGTACCGATAAGGGATCGTGCGACGAGCGGCACGGAAAATCCTCAGGTGTGCCAGCTCTGGGGGAAAGCACCCGGTACCTGGGCTTGTGCAGTTCCGAAATAAGCAGCATTGCTGAGGAATGGCTCAAAGAGCGAGGGCACGGCTCCCTAGCGATACAACGGATTATTTGCACCTCGCCGCCAGGACTGGCTGAGCATCTCCAAGACGATGTCCAGCAGAGCGAAAAGAGACACTCACGGTCTAACACCTGCCTGTAAAGATGATGTTGAGTTACGGTCAGCCACCGCGCGAATATTTGCCTCCTCCTTCACACCAGGGCTGGCAGCCGCGCGGGCGCTGACACAAACAGAAAAGTTGGCGTGCTGGACAGTGAAACGGTTCAACGCAACTACCGCCATCCCCTCTCCAATGGTGGATGATACAGACAGTCTCCGACACTCAGTGTTGCAGAATCGGGCAGCCACTGACTCTTTGCTGCTGGCCCAAGGACGCTGTTGCGAGGACTTTGAAGGAACGTGCTCTTTTAATTTGTCAGATCACAGTGAGTTGATCCATAAAAGGTTGGATTGGCTCAAAGAACACGTGAATGGAATACGAGGGAATGTTAACCCGTTTGCTACCTGGTTGAAATCCCTGTTTGGTGACCTTTCCCCTTGGCTTGTACCCCTTATTAAGGAGGGTTTGAGATTGCTGCTTATTGTACTGCTGATAATCGTTGTTGTCAAAATAGCTTATCGTTGTGTTATGAAAGGGGTAACAAAAATGACAAATGGGGCCTTGCTTGTTGTCCTGGTTTCAGTTAGAACAGAGTGAATTTTCCTCCTAGTAGCTGGTAGGGTGCTATGTTTTGGCTTAGGATGAGAAGAGTGCTGATAACACCTGATAATACCTGAAGAGTGCTGATAACTGTGTTTTAATTGCTGCAGAGCAGTGCTTATACTAAGCCAAGGACTTTTCAGCTCCTTGTTCTGTCCTGCCAACGGGCAGGCTGGGGGTGCAGCAGGAGCTGGGAGGGGACAGACCCAGGACAGGTGACCCAAACTGGCCAAAGGGGTATTCCATCCCATCTGGGGTCATGCTGAACAATATATAGGGGTGGCTAGCAAGGGGGAGGGGCACCGGACTGCTCGGGGTTAGGTTGGGCATCGGTCAGCGAGTGGTGAGCAATTGCATTGTGCATCACTTGTTTGTACACATTATTAGTAGTAGTACTATTATCATCATTGTATTATTATTTTTACTGTTGTTATTGTTATTATTGTTATTGATGTTATTTTCCTGTCTTATTAAACTGTCTTTATCTCAACTCATGGTCTTCACCTTCCATTTCTCTCCCCCGTCCCAGAGAGGGAGGGGGGAGGGTGAGCGAACGGCTGCGTGGTGTTTGGCTGCCGGCCGGGTTAAACCACGACACTCGTGCAAAAAGAAAAAGGGGGAATTGTTGAAGAATGGCTCAAAGAGCAAGGGCACGCGTCCCTAGAGGAATTGTACAAGCAAGGCAAAGGAAATACAGAGCTTATAGCCATGGAGTGGGCCGGAGGAGAAGCGTTCTTGTGAAAATATCCAAGGAGCAGTCTGTCCTTGAGAGAAACAGGTGGGTCTGAGGCCCGGGAAGGTAAGGGAGTAGCTTATGGGCTGTAACCGCAAGTAGGAGAAACAGTGTTTTTTGCAACACTTTTGGGCTTAGCCAAGAGGATAGTGACCGGTAGGCATAATTGTGGCTGTGTGTATAAATATACGGGTATCTGTGCAATAAAGTGGAAGCTCGTGTCACCACTCATATTGAGGCGATCACTTGCTTCCCCGCACCGAAATCGGAGGGTCTCGCACTCACAGCAGCATCTCGACCTAGCGCGTGGATCGGCGCACCCCACGCCGGGTGACAAATCCGAACTTTTTATCGGACAACGGGGACGGGGAAGGCCCTTCCCGGCCGCAGCCTGGCGCGGGAGGAGGAGAGGGGCAGGGCAGAGCCGGGCAGAAGGACCGCATGCCCCAGGACAGAGCCGAGCCGAGCCCGGGATGACGCGGGGCGACGCGGCTTCTGCCGCACCACAGAGGTCAGACGCAGCGTTAACACGGGGCCTGCTTTATTAGGGTCCGTGCTGCCGCCCCTACTGCTGATCCACGTTCTTGACGCGCAGGACGACGGGCACCGAGGTGCAGGGGATCATGCCCAGGTCTGTGATGACCAGATCCACCAGGTCGGGCGGTGTCACGTCGTAGACCAGGTTGAGGAGGCGCAAGGACTTGTTCTCTGACCAGCCGCCCAGCTGGGCCTGCCCCTTGCGGAGCACGATCAGGTCGTCGGGGTCATCTGCGGGGAGAGGAGACGCTGCGGGATCGGCGGCAGGGACCGCGCTGCCGCCCGCGGCCCCCCGCATCTGCCCCTCCCGGGCCGGGGTCCCCCTCGAGGGTTCAGGGAGAGGACCGGCAGGACGGTTCAGCAAGTCCTGTCCTGGCCAGCAGCAGGAGCAGGGAGCAGATCCCGGGCGGGAAGAAGGGGACAGAAACCATACCCAGCTCGTTGGAGACAAAGGAGTCTGTCTGCACCCGCTCGCAGAACTTGTAGGTCTCGCAGCACACCAGCACGGGCACGTTGTAAGCCTTGGAGACCAGCGCGATCTGGGATGTCCCCACCCGGGACATGACTGAGCCGTTGGCCAGCAGCGCATGGGCTCCTAGCAGCACTTTGGACACCTGTTGGAGCAGCGCAGGCGTGTCAGTATCTTCTGTCACGCTTCAGTCTCATCCCTGGCCTGCCACCGCCCTCAGCACGGCCCCGCTTCACTCCTCACCTCAGGCAGCACGTAGGAAATGGCGTTGATCATCACATAGGTGCAGTGAATGCCCTTGCGCACCAGCCGGCGCAGCGTCTCCCGGCCCTCCAGCCGCGGCCGGCTGTCCACCACGATCACACGGAAAGCGCGGCCCTTCTGCATGTGGGCATCACACAGCGTGCGGTTCACCAGGGACGAGCTGGCAGACACTGGTCAAGGGGCTGCTCCGGGCAGGCCGAGCTTTCCCCGACCCGCGCGGCTGCCCCAGCCCACCCACGCCGAGGTTGCTTGCTGATGGCATCGCCCCAAAATGCAGCCAAGAGGCCCAAGATGTCCCTTGGCGCTGGCTGCAGTGTGGTACCATCAGGTGCTGTCGTGGTTTAACCCGGCCGGCAGCCAAACACCACGCAGCCGTTCGCTCACCCTCCCCCCTCCCTCTCTGGGACGGGGAAGAGAAATGGAAAGTGAAGCCCGTGAGTTGAGATAAAGACAGTTTAATAAGACAGGAAAATAACAATAACAAAAATAATAATAACAACAATAATAATAATGATACAATAGTGATAATATGAAAGTAATAATAGTATGTACAAACGAGTGATGCACAATGCTATTGCTCACCACTCGCTGACCGATGCCCAGCCTAACCCCGAGCAGTCTGGCCTCCTCCCCCCGGCTAGCCACCCCTATATATTGTTTAGCATGACCCCAGATGGGATGGAATACCCCTTTGGCCAGTTTGGGTCACCTGTCCTGGGTCTGTCCCCTCCCAGCTCTTACTGCACCCCCAGCCTGCCCATTGGCAGGACAGAGCAAAAGGCTGAGATGTCCTTGGCTTAGTATAAGCACTGCTCTGCAACAATTAAAGCATCGGGGTGTTATCAGCACTCTTCTCATCCTAAGCCAAAACACAGCATTCCACCAGCTACTAGGAAGAAAATTAATTCTGTTCTAACTGAAACCAGGACATCTATCCACCCCTTATTCCATACCATTTATGTCATGCTCAGGTTACACTCTTTTCCATACATTCTAATTAGTCACCTATAGTAATCATGGTAGTGATAACATACAGTATAATATACTAATTAACATGGTACAATTCAGTTCATGGGCTATTCTCACCCAGTATTAAATCTCCTTGAGGTACACACCGGACCTCTCCGTTCTTTTGCATCACCCACCAAGTGTATCCAGGTCCCTGAGCGAAAACAATTCCACGAATAGGTTTGCCTTTTCCTGAGGCAGGAGTAGCCCAGACTGTTTTACCCAGCATATTTTTTACATGCACTACAGGAACTTTATCCCCATCTACAGTACGTAACAGGTTTGATTGGGCAGGTCCAGCTCGGTTGGTAGATCCCCTAGTATTGACTAACCAGGTGGCCTTTGCCAAATGCGTATCCCAGTTTTTGAACGTCCCAGCGCCCATTGCTTTCAAGGTAGTCTTTAACAGGCCATTGTATCGTTCCACTTTCCCGGAGGCTGGTGCATGATAGGGGATGTGATACACCCATTCAATACCATGTTCTTTGGCCCAAGTGTCTATAAGGTTGTTTCGGAAGTGAGTCCCATTGTCTGATTCTATTCTTTCTGGGGTGCCATGTCGCCATAGGACTTGCTTTTCAAGGCCCAGGATGGTGTTCCGGGCGGTGGCATGAGGCACAGGATATGTTTCCAGCCATCCGGTGGTTGCTTCCACCATTGTAAGTACGTGGCGCTTGCCATTGCGAGTTTGAGGGAGTGTGATGTAATCAATCTGCCAGGCCTCTCCATATTTATATTTCAGCCACCGTCCTCCATACCAAAGAGGCTTTGACCGTTTGGCTTGCTTGATTGCAGCACATGTTTCACAGTCATGAATAACCTGTGCTATAGCGTCCATGGTCAGGTCCACCCCTCGATCACGAGCCCATCTGTATGTTGCATCTCTACCTTGATGGCCTGAGGTGTCATGGGCCCATCGGGCTATAAATAATTCACCTTTATGCTGCCAATCCAGGTCCACCTGAGCTACTTCAATCTTAGCAGCCTGATCTACCTGCTGGTTGTTTTGATGTTCTTCAGTAGCCCGATTCTTGGGCACATGAGCATCTACGTGGCGTACTTTCACAGCCAGGTTCTCTACCCGAGCAGCAATATCTTGCCACAATGCAGCAGCCCAGATGGGTTTGCCCCTACGCTGCCAGTTGTTTTGCTTCCATTGCTGTAACCATCCCCACAGGGCATTTGCTACCATCCATGAATCGGTGTAGAGATAGAGAACTGGCCATTTTTCTCGTTCAGCAATGTCTAAAGCCAGCTGAATGGCTTTCACTTCTGCAAACTGACTCGATTCACCTTCTCCCTCAGCAGCTTCTGCAACTCGTCGCGTAGGACTCCATACAGCAGCCTTCCATCTCCGATGCTTCCCCACAATACGACAGGACCCATCAGTGAACAGGGCATATTTCTTTTCATTCTCTGGCAACTGGTTGTACAGTGGGGCTTCTTCAGCACGACCCACCTCCTCCTCTGATGATATCCCAAAGTATTTGCCTTCTGGCCAGTCCATGATCACTTCCAATATTCCTGGGCGACTGGGGTTTCCTATTCGAGCCCGCTGAGTAATCAGTGCAACCCACTTGCTCCATGTAGCATCAGTTGCATGATGCGTAGAGGGGACCCTTCCCTTGAACATCCAGCCTAGTACTGGCAATCGGGGTGCTAGGAGGAGCTGCGCTTCAGTACCGACCACCTCCGAAGCAGATCGAACTCCTTCATATGCTCCTTTTCAGTTGGAGTATAGCGGGCCTCAGATCCTCTGTATCCCCGACTCCAAAACCCCAGAGGCCGACCTCGAGTTTCCCCAGGTTCTTTCTGCCAGAGGCTCCAGGTGGGGCCATTCTCCCCGGCTGCAGTGTAGAGCACATTCTTTACATCTGGTCCTGTTCGAACTGGCCCAAGGGCTACTGCATGGACTATTTCCTGCTTGATTTGTTCAAAGGCTTGTCGCTGTTCAGGGCCCCATTCAAACTCATTCTTCTTACGGGTTACTTGGTAGAGCGGGTTTACAATTAGACTGTAATTTGGGACGTGCATTCTCCAAAACCCCACAACACCTAGGAAAGTCTGTGTTTCTTTTTTGTTAGTTGGTGGAGACATAGCTGTTATTTTGTTGATCACATCCATTGGGATTTGAGGACGTCCATCTTGCCATTTTATTCCTAAAAACTGGATCTCTCGTGCAGGTCCTTTGACTTTATTTTGTTTTATGGCAAAACCGGCTTTCAGAAGGATTTGGACTATTTTCTTCCCTTTCTCGAAAACTTCCTCTGCTGTGTCACCCCACACAATAATGTCATCGATGTACTGCAGGTGTTCAGGAGCTTCCCCCTGCTCTAGCGCAGACTGGATCACCCCATGGCAAATGGTAGGGCTGTGTTTCCACCCCTGGGGCAGCCGATTCCAAGTATATTGGACTCCCCTCCAAGTGAAGGCAAATTGTGGCCTGCACTCTGCTGCTAGAGGGATAGAGAAAAATGCATTAGCGATATCAATTGTGGCGTACCACTTGGCTGCCTTTGACTCAAGTTCATACTGAAGTTCCAGCATGTCCGGCACTGCAGCACTCAGTGGTGGCGTGACTTCGTTCAGGCCACGATAGTCCACTGTTAGTCTCCACTCGCCATTAGACTTTCGCACTGGCCATATGGGACTCTTGAAAGGTGAATGGGTCTTGCTGATCACTCCTTGGCTCTCCAATTGACGAATTAGCTTATGGATGGGAATCAGGGAGTCTCGGTTAGTGCGATATTGCCGCCGGTGCACAGTTGTGGTAGCGATTGGCACTTGCTGTTCTTCGACCCTCAGCAACCCCACAACAGAGGGGTCCTCTGAGAGACCAGGCAAGGTAGATAATTGTTTAATGTCCTCTGTCTCTAAGGCAGCTATACCAAAAGCCCACCGGAACCCTTTTGGGTCCTTGCAATATCCTCTTCTAAGGTAGTCTATGCCAAGGATACATGGAGCATCCGGGCCAGTCACAATGCGGTGCTTTTCCCACTCATTCCCAGTCAGACTCACTTCAGCCTCCAATACAGTCAACTGCTGAGATCCCCCTGTCACTCCACAAATATAGATGGGCTCTGGTCCTTTATAGCTCGATGGCATTATAGTACATTGTGCACCGGTGTCTACTAAAGCCTTATACTTCTGTGCGCGTGATGTGCCAGGCCATCGAATCCACACAGTCCAATAAACTCGATTGTCCCTTTCCTCCCCCTGGCTGGAGGCAGGGCCCCCCTAATCCTGGTCAGAATCTTCTTCGTTTCTGTGTTTGAAGGACTGTCTGCTGGAAGTTGGAGCAGCAAACTTTTCAGAGAATCCCTTTTTCCTGATTGTTTTCTTTTGCAACTCACGTACCCGTGCCTCTAGGGTCGCGGTAGATTTTCCATCCCATTTTCTCATGTCCTCTCCATGGTCTCGTAAGTAAAACCACAGGGTGGCACGGGGTGAGTACCCACCATATCGTCTTCCTTGTGTGGGTGAATGCCTACCCCTGACAGCTGAGACACTGCTTTGTACAGGTACGGAGGAGAATAATCTCTCTTCAAGTTGGTGAACCTTTTCAGAAAGTTTCTCCCAAGTGTTCTCTTTTGGTCGTTGGACACTGGTTGGTTCAGGTTGGGGGGAAGATAGATTCTCTTTAAGTTGGTGGACCTCTTCAGAAAGTTTCTCCACAGCTGAGACGCAGGCCTGTAAGGAAGAGGAGAGACTTTCTTCGTACTGCCGGAGTTGTTTAGCCGCTTCATCCACTGTGGGTTCCTCATCCTCTTTCCAGGCCATTATTGCCAATGAGCTGGCATATGATGATGGTGCACTCCGTACAAACTTCCGCCACATGGGTCGTGTACACTTGACTTCATCTGGGTCTTTGGATGTTTGTCTGAGGTCTGGATCCTCATAAATCACTTCCTAATTCCCTCAGGTACTGGATTCCCTTCTCCATAGTGGTCCACTTGCCTGGTAGACATAAAAGTTCTTCCTTGAAGGGATACCTTTCCCTCACAGCTGAGAGGAGACGCCTCCAGAGGCTGGTGGATTGTGCTCCATCTGCAATTGCTTTGTCAATGCCGGCGTCTCGAGCAAGGGATCCCAGCCGCTTGGCTTCCCTGCCGTCTAATTCCACACAATTGGCTCCAGAGTCCCAGCACCGGAGCAGCCAGGTGACAAGCTGCTCACCTATACAGCGGCCAAAATCTTTTCGCACATCTTGTAGCTCACGTTCGTTTAGGCTTCGGGTAGTTACTGTTGCTTTTTCGGCATCCTCATCTTCCTCCTCCTGAATCCTTGATGGCCCAGCGTCGTCGTCATCTTCGTCATCTCTATACCTAGTTTTGGCAGAAGCCTTACCTGGATTGGCAGAAGACTCTCTGCGTTCTAAACGACCTGAATCTCTATACCATTTTTTCACCTTCTCTACAGGGGCAGCTTGCACTGCTACTGCTCGTTTCTCTGACTTTGTTACAGGGTCTGCCACAGGGGTTGGAATACCCTCTGCAGGGGCAGCTTGCACTGCTACAGCTCGTTTCTCTGACACAGCCACAGGAGTTGGAGCGGCTGCAGGAGCTGGAGCTGGAGCAGTTGCAGGAGCTGGGGCTGGAGCAGCGGCAGGAGCTGGGACTGGAGCAGTGGCAGGAGCTGGGACTGGAGCGGCTGCAGGAGCTGGGACTGGAGCGGCTGCAGAGTCCACCGTAGGGGTCACAGTGGCCGTTGGATCTGTCACAGGGCTTGGAGTGGCCGCAGGGTCTGTCACTAAGTTGATAGCAGTATCAATGGCAGCTCGATAGGCATGAGCCAGGCCCCAGCACGTTACAATGATTTGTGTTACTTTGGAACTGCCAGAATCATGACACCTTTTTTTCAAGCATTCTGCCAGTTTTTGAGGATTTTGCCATTGTTCAGGGGTGAATTTCCAACACACTGGGGGTGCCAACTGCTCTAGATGCCTGCCCATATCCGCCCATACTCCCTGCCACCCACAACTATACTGCCTCCGGGCAGATCTCCGGATGAGCTTCATAAGTAGTTGTTTAACTTTAAGCAGAATCTGAAGTGCATTCATGAGGCAGAACAACAAGACTATGGTATTCTGAGTATTCCAAAAATATTCAATATCTTGGAGAGCTATTGTGACAAGCTCAGGGGATAAGAGGGTGGTGAAGGAGGAAGGCAAAGTGATCCAGGAGGATACAGGGGTGGTGAAGGAGAAAGGGAGAGTAATCAAGTAAGAAAAAATATCTTCCCCTTTCCCCTCCACAGATTGACTCTCTAACGGAGAAAAACAATAGGTATAATTGCTAATAGTTCCCAAGATACTGTTTCCAAAGTACAGAGTCCACGATGTTACTGAGTATAAATACCAAGTTAGAGTCATGACCAGATATCTTATCGTCTCATAAGCCATTGCTATAACACTCAGTACCATAATGATCTGAAACCAGGGCCCGGAGAGGATAAACAACACTACAGAGAGCAAATACGGAAAATAATGTACTATAATACTTAATTTGGAAAACAGGCGCAGCAGAGTTGAGATTAAAGCAATCAGCATCATGACAGGTGACTATTAAGCAGGTCTAATCCTTACACCAATTTTAGTTTAACACACTCTGATCAGATCTGCCGTTATCTCAACCTTTCGAGCCCCACGTTGGGCGCCAAAAAGACTGTCGTGGTTTAACCCAGCCGGCAGCCAAACACCACGCAGCCGTTCGCTCACCCTCCCCCCTCCCTCTCTGGGACGGGGGAGAGAAATGGAAAGTGAAGCCCATGAGTTAAGATAAAGACAGTTTAATAAGACAGGAAAATAACAATAATAACAATAACGATGACAACAATAACAATAATAATACAATGATGATAATAGTACTACTACTAATAATGTGTACAAAACAAATGATGCACAATGCTATTGCTCACCACCCGCTGACTGATGCCCAGCCTAACCCTGAGCAGTCTGGCCCCCTCCCCCTTGCTAGCCACCCCTATATATTGTTTAGCATGACCCCAGATGGGATGGAATACCCCTTTGGCCAGTTTGGGTCACCTGTCCTGGGTCTGTCCCCTCCCAGCTCCTGCTGCACCCCCAGCCTGCCCGTTGGCAGGACAGAACAAGGAGCTGAAAAGTCCTTGGCTTGGTGTAAGCACTGCTCTGCAGCAATTAAAACAGCGCGGTGTTATCAGCCCTCTTCTCATCCTAAGCCAAAACATAGCACCCTACCAGCTACTAGGAGGAAAATTCACTCTGTTCTAACTGAAACCAGGACAACAAGCAAGGCCCCATTTGTCATTTTTGTTACCCCTTTCATAACACAACGATAAGCTATTTTGACAACAACGATTATCAGCAGTACAATAAGCAGCAATCTCAAACCCTCCTTAATAAGGGATACAAGCCAAGGGGAAAGGTCACCAAACAGGGATTTCAACCAGGTAGCAAACGGGTTAACATTCCCTCGTATTCCATTCACGTGTTCTTTGAGCCAATCCAACCTTTTATGGATCAACTCACTGAGATCTGACAAATTAAAAGAGCACGTTCCTTCAAAGTCCTCGCAACAGCGTCCTTGGGCCAGCAGCAAAGAGTCAGTGGCTGCCCGATTCTGCAACACTGAGTGTCGGAGACTGTCCGTATCATCCACCATTGGAGAGGGGATGGCGGTAGTTGCGTTGAACCGTTTCACTGTCCAGCACGCCAACTTTTCTGTTTGTGTCAGCGCCCGCGCGGCTGCCAGCCCTGGTGTGAAGGAGGAGGCAAATATTCGCGCGGTGGCTGACCATAACTCAACATCATCTTTACAGGCAGGTGTTAGACCGTGAGTCTTTTCGCTCTGCTGGACATCGTCTTGGAGATGCTCAGCCAGTCCTGGTGGCGAGGTGCAAATAATCCGTTGTATCGCTAGGGAGCCGTGCCCTCGCTCTTTGAGCCATTCCTCAACAATGCTGCTTATTTCGGAACTGCACAAGCCCAGGTACCGGGTGCTTTCCCCCAGAGCTGGCACACCTGAGGATTTTCCGTGCCGCTCGTCGCACGATCCCTTATCGGTACCGTTACGTGTCCGCACCATCCCCTGGCCTCCGCTCGCCTCCATCAATAGCAGGCTGCTGCCACGACAGAGTCGCTCTGCGCGTCCTCGGAGAGGAGAGGAAGGGTCCCTCGTTGGGACGGGCTCTCCCAGCCTCGGGGTGCGAGTTTTGCTGTTGGAGCGGGACGGGCTCGCAGACAGTCGGCCTCAGAGTACTCCAGACCTTTGGTTCTCAGCCCCCCGTTCGCACGGTGTCGATCTGTGACGTACTCCAGGGAACAGCGGGACGCGTCCCCCAGGAACGTCCCCAGACCGCGCTTCCCGCTCAGCAGGGCCTCGGTCAATCGTCCTTGAGCCATCTCCAAGGCCTGGCTCATCCTGCCCTGTCCTCAGAGGACGAGCTCCATCTCCTTGGCGCAAAACCAGAGCTAACCGCACGCCGGTGTGGGCCCGTGCTCTTGGACCGGGGCAACGGGGCCGGGCCGCTCCCGGGCCGGGCTCCGCAAGCCCCAGCGCCAGGCTCCGGCGGGCCCGGGGAGCTCGGGCCCGGGGGCGGGGCCGCGGGGAGCAGGGACCTGAGGGGCGGGGCCTGGAGGCGAGGCGGGCGTGTCCGTGCCGCCCGGAGGGGGCGTGTCCATGTAGCCCATGGGGGCGTGTCCGTGCCGCCCGGAGGGGGCGTGTCCGTGCCGCCCGGAGGGGGCGTGTCCATGTAGCCCATGGGGGCGTGTCCATGTAGCCCATGGGGGCGTGTCCATGTAGCCCAGGGGGGCGTGTCCATGTAGCCCATGGGGGCGTGTCCATGCAGATCGGGGACCGCGCCGCATGCCGGGACCGAGCCCACGCCACGCGGGGCCCCCCTGGAGACCCCCGTGGGCGCGGAGCGGGCTCGGAACGGGGCCGGAGCTCGGGGCGGGGAGGGGGCGTGGGGAGGGCCCGGGGTGGGCTTTGGGGGCTGGTGTCCGTGTGCTGGGGGTGCGTGCGCTGTGGTGGGGCCGGGTGGTCGGGGAGGTGGGGGCATACTTACCTGGCAGGGGAGACACCATGATCAGGCAGGTGGTTTTCCCAGGGCGAGGCTCATCCCCTGCACTCCGGGTGTGCTGACCCCTGCGATTTCCCCAAATGCGGGAAACTCGACTGCATAATTTGTGGTAGTGGGGGACTGCGTTCGCGCTCTCCCCTGGTTCCGAGGTTCAAAGGCACAGCCGGTGATCGCTGTAGCATCGTTGACGATCGCTGCATCGTTGACTGACGATCGCTGCATCGTTGACGATCGCTGCATCGCTCACGATCGCTGCATCGTTCACGATCGCTGCATCGTTCACGATCGCTGCATCGTTCACGATCGCTGCATCGTTAACGAACGATCGCTGCATCGTTGACGGACGATCGCTGCATCGTTGACTGACGATCGCTGCATCGTTGACGATCGCTGCATCGCTCACGATCGCTGCATCGTTCACGATCGCTGCATCGTTCACGATCGCTGCATCGTTCACGATCGCTGCATCGTTCACGAACGATCGCTGCATCGTTGACGATCGCTGCATCGTTCACGAACGATCGCTGCATCGTTGACGAACGATCGCTGCATCGTTGACTGACGATCGCTGCATCGTTGACTGACGATCGCTGCATCGCTCACGATCGCTGCATCGTTAACGAACGATCGCTGCATCGTTGACGATCGCTGCATCGTTCACGAACGATCGCTGCATCGTTGACTGACGATCGCTGCATCGTTGACTGACGATCGCTGCATCGTTCACGAACGATCGCTGCATCGTTGACGATCGCTGCAGCGATCACTGGCTGTGTCTTTGAACCTCGGAACCAGGGGAGAGCGCGAACGCAGTCCCCCACTACCACAAATTATGCAGTCGAATTTCCCCCACCTCCCCGACCACCCGGCCCCACCACAGCGCACGCACCCCCAGCACACGGACACCAGCCCCCAAAGCCCACCCCGGGCCCTCCCCACGCCCCCTCCCCGCCCCGAGCTCCGGCCCCGTTCCGAGCCCGCTCCGCGCCCACGGGGGTCTCCAGGGGGGCCCCGCGTGGCGTGGGCTCGGTCCCGGCATGCGGCGCGGTCCCCGATCTGCATGGACACGCCCCCTGATCTGCATGGACACGCCCCCTGATCTGCATGGACACGCCCCCTCCGGGCGGCACGGACACGCCACCTCGCCTCCAGGCCCCGCCCCTCAGGGCGCCGCTGCAGGGGAAGCTCCGCGGGCCTGGGCCCGGCCTGGCTGCGGCCGGGGTGCGGGGAGCACGGGGCGTGGGGCGGGCCGGGGCCGGAATCGCCTCCTGCCTCTGCTCCCGCACGGCCTGGCCCGGCTTTTGCTCCTTTCCTTCGCCTGAGCCGCCCCTGACGGGGAGACGGGGAGCTCGGCAGCAGCAGCTCGCAGAGTCACAGAGCTCTAGGGGGTGGCAGGGACCCCCAGAGACCATCGGCTCCAACCCCCCGCCAGAGCAGTTCCCCAGAGCAGGCTGCCCAGGTAGGTGTCCAGATGGGCCTTGAGTATCTCCAGAGAAGGAGACCCCACAGCCTCCCTGGGCAGCCTGTCCCAGAGCTCCATCACCCTCACCGTGAAGAAGTTCCTTCGCATGTTGGTGTGGAACTGCCTGGGCTTCATTTTGTGGCCATTACCCCTTGTCCTGTCCCCGCAAACCACTGAAAAGAGGTTGGCCAAATCCCTCTGCCTCCCACCCCTCAGGTATTTATACACATTGATGAGATCCCCTCTCGGTCTTCTCTTCTCCATGCTGACCAGCCCCAGGTCTCAGCCTTTCCTCACAGGGAAGATGCTCCAGGCCCCGTCTCATCTTTGTGGCCCTCTGCTGGACTCTTTCCAGGAGATCCCTGTCTTTTTTGTACCGGGGAGCCCAGAACTGGACACAGTACTCCAGGTGAGGCCTGACCAGGGCAGAATAGAGGGGGAGGATCACCTCCCTTGACCTGCTGGCCACCCTCTGAGCTCAGCCAGTTCTCAACCCACCTTACTGCCCACTCATCCACCCCACACTTTCTCAGCTTTGCCAGCAAGATGTCATGGGAGACAGTATCAAAAGCCTTGCTAAAGTCAAGGTAGATGACATCCACCGCTCTCCCCCCCATCTCCCCAGCTGGTGATGCCATCATAGAAGGCAATGAGTTTGGTCGAGCACAACTTCCCCTTGGTGAATCCATGCTGACTACTCCCCATAACCTTCTTCTCTTCCAAATGCTTGGAGATGGCCTCCAGAACAAGCTGCTCCAACACCTTTCCAGGGACAGAGGTGAGACTGACTGGCCTGTAGTTTCCTGTATCCTCCTTCTTGCCCTTCTTGAAGACCAGAGTGACATTGGCTATCCTCCAGTCCTCAGGCACCTCTCCTGTTCTCCAGGACCTTTCAAAGATGATAAAGAGCGGTTCGGCGATCACCTCTGCCAGCTCCCTTAGCACACGTGGATGCATCCCATTGGGACCCATGGATTTGTGTGCTTTGAGCCCACTCAGACACTCCTGAACCACTCCCATGTCCACCAGGGGGGAGCCCTCCATTTCCCAGACCCTTTGTCCTCTTGTCGGAGGCGAGCAGTCTCGGGGAAGTGTCCTTGGAGCAAAGACTGAAGCAAAGAAAGCTTTCAGTATCTCTGCCTTCTCAGCATCTCCTGTGACCAGGACACCCCCCTCATTCAGCAAGGGACCCACATTATCTCTGGTCTTCCTCTTGCTGTTTACATACTTGAAAAAACCCTTCTTATTATCCTTTATCTTCTTTTGCAAGCCTCATCTCTAGGTGGGCTTTAGCCTTCCTCATTGCATCCCTGCAGGCCCTGACAACACTCCTATCCTTCTCCCAAGAGGACAGGCCCTTTTTCCACATTTCATAGACCATTCTCTTCCTTTTGATCTTATTGATGAGCTCCTTGCTCATCCACGTGGGCTTCCTGCCCCCCTTCCTCGATTTCCTATTCTTTGGGATGCACCGACCCTGAGCATGGAAGAAGTGCTGCTTAAATGTAGCCCAGCTCTCACAAGCACCCTTGCCTTCTAGCAACCTAGCCCATGAGATACTCCCAAGCAGGTCGAAGAAGGAAGAGGTCGAATTTGATTCTTTGGAAGTCCAGGGTAGCAATCCTGCTTTTAGCCTTACTTCCTTTGCCTAGTTCCATCTAGAACTCCACCATCTCATGGTTGCTGCATCCCAAGCTGCCCCCAACCTTCACATCGCTAACAAGGCCATCCCTGTTGCTAAGAACGAGGTCCAGGAGCACCCTCTGCCTCGTCGGCTCCTCCACCACCTGCATCAGAAAATTGTCCTCAACACATTGTAGGAACCCTTTGGACTGCTCGTGCCTGGCCGAGTCGCTTACCCAGCAGATGTCTGGGTAACTGAAGTCCCCCATGAGGACCAGCACTCGTGATCGTGAGGCTACTAGCAGCTGCTGGTAGAAGGCCTCATCGACCTCCTCCTCCAGATCTGGAGACCTGTAGTAGACCCCTACCACCGTGTCTCCCATACCAGCCCACCCCTTAATTCTCACCCACAAGCTCTCCACTTGCCCCTCACTCTCCCCCAGCTCTCAGTGATCGTACCGAGATCGTGGCCCCGCGACCGAACACAGATCTCGAGCTCATCCTGTTTGTTTCCCATGCTCCGTGCATTGGTGTACAGGCACTTTAGGGAAGCAGCAGGTGCAGTTACCCCTGGGGGGATGCAAGAAGAAGATACTGGACGGGGGATCGGGAACGCCACCTTCTCTGAGGAGCCCTCAGACAATCCTATGGGAGAGCTCAGGAGTTTTTCCCTGTCTTCAACAGTGACAGCAGTGATGACTTCCCCCAGCCCTTCTCTGTCACCTTTAGCTCCCCTCCCTTCCCCCATCAAACCTAGTTTAAAGCCCTGGTAATCAGCCCAGAGAGCTTGCTCCCCAACACACTTGCGCCCCACTTGGTGTCTGTCCATAGCCCACATACCCAACCTCTCAAAGGACGGCCCAAGATCAAAATACCCAAATCCCTGGTCCAGACACCACCCCCTCAGCCAGTCATTTCTCTGTAAAAGCCTTGCAGGCGCCAAGGTCAGTGTAGAAGGAGGGGGAGAGGTGCTCCAGGCGCCGGAGCAGAAGTCCCCTGTGGCCTGTGGTGAGGCCCATGGTGAAGCAGGATGTCCCCCTGAAGCCCATGGAGTACCACGGTGGAGCAGGGTTCCGCGCTGCAGCCCGTGGAGGAGCCCACGCAGGAGCAGGTGACCTGGCAGGAGCTGCTGCCCGTGGGGGAGCCAGGTTGGAGCGGTTTTCTCCTGGGGGATGGAGCCCATGGTACGGACCCATATCTGGAGCAGTTCTTGAGGAGCTGCTGCCTGTGGGAAGCCCACGCCGGATCAGTTCGTCAAGGACTGCATCCCATGGGTGGGACCCCACAGCACAGGGGCCGAGAGTGACTGGGACTGCTGTGGGAAAAATCTCAATAATTTTCTTCAGACAGGACCTTCTGTGAAGCTGTCTCATTTGTGATTGCACTGTGGGCATCTTGCAAGCAGAAGCGCACAGTGGGAGTTTATCCTGACCTTATATCCCCCATTGCCCGGCACCTGATTTCTCCCATTTCCTGACCAGCTGAGTCCTGCAAGTTCAGCGCCCGCCCGATGCCCTCCTGTACCCTACACGTGCAATGTGATTTGGCCACCCGCTAATTTCTCCTTTTCCTTTTTTTTCCTTCTTCTCTCGTGAGCAGAGGGCCCGTGATTTGTGTTTTTCCCGACCTCGCAGTGCTCCTCCTGTCTCCCTTAGCGAGGATTTCCCCCGCACAAACTGCTGCCCCTGCAGAACCCCCGCTCTGCGTCTCGCTGCGTGCTGCTGCTGCTCTGGGGCTCGCGGGCACCCTGCGGGGGCTCGAGCTGCGGCCGCGCTGCCCCCGGGACCCCTCAGCCCCCTCCCGGTGCGAGGGGGGGGGGCAGGGGCCGGGACCGCGGGACCGAGCTGGGGCCGGGCGGGGAGGGGCGGGGCCGAGGAGAGCGCGGGGCTGTGGGCGGGGCGAAGGCTGCGGGGGCGGGGCCTCAGCTGTGGCCAGAGCGGGGGAGGGGCGTGGCCTGTGAGCGTGGGGGGCGTGTCCACGTAGCCCATGGGGGCGTGTCCATGCAGATCAGGGGGGCGTGTCCATGCAGATCGGGCGCCGCGCCGCATGCCGGGACCGAGCCCACGCCACGCGGGGCCCCCCTGGAGACCCCCGTGGGCGCGGAGCGGGCTCGGAACGGGGCCGGAGCTCGGGGCGGGGAGGGGGCGTGGGGAGGGCCCGGGGTGGGCTTTGGGGGCTGGTGTCCGTGTGCTGGGGGTGCGTGCGCTGTGGTGGGGCCGGGTGGTCGGGGAGGTGGGGGCATACTTACCTGGCAGGGGAGACACCATGATCAGGCAGGTGGTTTTCCCAGGGCGAGGCTCATCCCCTGCACTCCGGGTGTGCTGACCCCTGCGATTTCCCCAAATGCGGGAAACTCGACTGCATAATTTGTGGTAGTGGGGGACTGCGTTCGCGCTCTCCCCTGGTTCCGAGGTCCAAAGACAGAGCTGGTGACCGCTGCAGCGATCGTTCGTCAACGATGCAGCGATCGTCAACGATGCAGCGATCGTCAGTCAACGATGCAGCGATCGTGAACGATGCAGCGATCGTCCGTCAACGATGCAGCGATCGTCAACGATGCAGCGATCGTTCGTCAACGATGCAGCGATCGTGAGCGATGCAGCGATCGTTCGTCAACGATGCAGCGATCGTCAGTCAACGATGCAGCGATCGTCAGTCAACGATGCAGCGATCGTCAGTCAACGATGCAGCGATCGTCAACGATGCAGCGATCGTCAGTCAACGATGCAGCGATCGTTCGTCAACGATGCAGCGATCGTCAGTCAACGATGCAGCGATCGTTCGTCAACGATGCAGCGATCGTCAGTCAACGATGCAGCGATCGTTCGTCAACGATGCAGCGATCGTCAGTCAACGATGCAGCGATCGTTCGTCAACGATGCAGCGATCGTCAACGATGCAGCGATCGTCAGTCAACGATGCAGCGATCGTGAACGATGCAGCGATCGTCCGTCAACGATGCAGCGATCGTCAACGATGCAGCGATCGTGAGCGATGCAGCGATCGTTCGTCAACGATGCAGCGATCGTTCGTCAACGATGCAGCGATCGTCAGTCAACGATGCAGCGATCGTTCGTCAACGATGCAGCGATCGTCAACGATGCAGCGATCGTTCGTCAACGATGCAGCGATCGTTCGTGAACGATGCAGCGATCGTTCGTCAACGATGCAGCGATCGTTCGTCAACGATGCAGCGATCGTCAACGATGCAGCGATCGTCAGTCAACGATGCAGCGATCGTCAACGATGCAGCGATCGTCCGTCAACGATGCAGCGATCGTCAACGATGCAGCGATCGTTCGTCAACGATGCAGCGATCGTGAGCGATGCAGCGATCGTTCGTCAACGATGCAGCGATCGTTCGTCAACGATGCAGCGATCGTCAGTCAACGATGCAGCGATCGTTCGTGAACGATGCAGCGATCGTTCGTCAACGATGCAGCGATCGTTCGTCAACGATGCAGCGATCGTCAACGATGCAGCGATCGTCAGTCAACGATGCAGCGATCGTCAACGATGCAGCGATCGTCAACGATGCAGCGATCGTTCGTCAACGATGCAGCGATCGCCAGTCAACGATGCAGCGATCGTTCGTCAACGATGCAGCGATCGTTCGTCAACGATGCAGCGATCGTGAACGATGCAGCGATCGTGAACGATGCAGCGATCGTCAACGATGCAGCGATCGTCAACGATGCAGCGATCGTTCGTCAACGATGCAGCGATCGTCAGTCAACGATGCAGCGATCGTCAACGATACAGCGATCACCGGCTGTGTCTTTGAACCTCGGAACCAGGGGAGAGCGCGAACGCAGTCCCCCACTACCACAAATTATGCAGTCGAGTTTCCCGCATTTGGGGAAATCGCAGGGGTCAGCACACCCGGAGTGCAGGGGATGAGCCTCGCCCTGGGAAAACCACCTGCCTGATCATGGTGTCTCCCCTGCCAGGTAAGTATGCCCCCACCTCCCCGACCACCCGGCCCCACCACAGCGCACGCACCCCCAGCACACGGACACCAGCCCCCAAAGCCCACCCCGGGCCCTCCCCACGCCCCCTCCCCGCCCCGAGCTCCGGCCCCGTTCCGAGCCCGCTCCGCGCCCACGGGGGTCTCCAGGGGGGCCCCGCGTGGCGTGGGCTCGGTCCCGGCATGCGGCGCGGCCCCTGATCTGCATGGACACGCCCCCCTGATCTGCATGGACACGCCCCCATGGGCTACATGGACACGCCCCCATGGGCTACATGGACACGCCCCCTCCGGGCGGCACGGACACGCCCCCATGGGCTACATGGACACGCCCCCTCCGGGCGGCACGGACACGCCCGCCTCGCCTCCAGGCCCCGCCCCTCAGGTCCCTGCTCCCCGCGGCCCCGCCCCCGGGCCCGAGCTCCCCGGGCCCGCCGGAGCCTGGCGCTGGGGCTTGCGGAGCCCGGCCCGGGAGCGGCCCGGCCCCGTTGCCCCGGTCCAAGAGCACGGGCCCACACCGGCGTGCGGTTAGCTCTGGTTTTGCGCCAAGGAGATGGAGCTCGTCCTCTGAGGACAGGGCAGGATGAGCCAGGCCTTGGAGATGGCTCAAGGACGATTGACCGAGGCCCTGCTGAGCGGGAAGCGCGGTCTGGGGACGTTCCTGGGGGACGCGTCCCGCTGTTCCCTTGAGTACGTCACAGATCGACACCGTGCGAACGGGGGGCTGAAAACCAAAGGTCTGGAGTACTCTGAGGCCGACTGTCTGCGAGCCCGTCCCGCTCCAACAGCAAAACTCGCACCCCGAGGCTGGGAGAGCCCGTCCCAACGAGGGACCCTTCCTCTCCTCTCCGAGGACGCGCAGAGCGACTCTGTCGTGGCAGCAGCCTGCTATTGATGGAGGCGAGCGGAGGCCAGGGGATGGTGCGGACACGTAACGGTACCGATAAGGGATCGTGCGACGAGCGGCACGGAAAATCCTCCGGTGTGCCAGCTCTGGGGGAAAGCACCCGGTACCTGGGCTTGTGCAGTTCCGAAATAAGCAGCATTGCTGAGGAATGGCTCAAAGAGCGAGGGCACGGCTCCCTAGCGATACAACGGATTATTTGCACCTCGCCGCCAGGACTGGCTGAGCATCTCCAAGACGATGTCCAGCAGAGCGAAAAGAGACACTCACGGTCTAACACCTGCCTGTAAAGATGATGTTGAGTTACGGTCAGCCACCGCGCGAATATTTGCCTCCTCCTTCACACCAGGGCTGGCAGCCGCGCGGGCGCTGACACAAACAGAAAAGTTGGCGTGCTGGACAGTGAAACGGTTCAACGCAACTACCGCCATCCCCTCTCCAATGGTGGATGATACGGACAGGACAGCCTCCGACACTCAGTGTTGCAGAATCGGGCAGCCACTGACTTTTTGCTGCTGGCCCAGGGACACGGTTGCGAGGACTTTGAAGGAACGTGCTCTTTTAATTTGTCAGATCTCAGTGAGTTGATCCATAAAAGGTTGGACTGGCTCAAAGAACATGTGAATGGAATACGAGGGAATGTCAACCCGTTTGCTACCTGGTTGAAATCCCTGTTTGGTGACCTTTCCCCTTGGCTTGTATCCCTTATTAAGGAGGGTTTGAGATTGCTGATTATTGTACTGCTGATAATCGTTGTTGTCAAAATAGCTTATCGTTGTATTATGAAAGGGGTAACAAAAATGACAAATGGGGCCTTGCTTGTTGTCCTGGTTTCAGTTAGAACAGAGTGAATTTTCCTCCTAGTAGCTGGTAGGACGCTATGTTTTGGCTTAGGATGAGAAGAGTGCTGATAACACCGCGCTGTTTTAATTGCTGCAGAGCAGTGCTTATACTAAGCCAAGGACTTTTCAGCTCCTTGTTCTGTCCTGCCAACGGGCAGGCTGGGGGTGCAGCAGGAGCTGGGAGGGGACAGACCCAGGACAGGTGACCCAAACTGGCCAAAGGGGTATTCCATCCCATCTGGGGTCATGCTAAACAATATATAGGGGTGGCTAGCAAGGGGGAGGGGGCCAGACTGCTCGGGGTTAGGCTGGGCATCAGTCAGCGGGTGGTGAGCAATAGCATTGTGCATCATTTGTTTTGTACACATTATTAGTAGTAGTACTATTATCATCATTGTATTATTATTGTTATTGTTGTCATCGTTATTGTTATTATTGTTATTTTCCTGTCTTATTAAACTGTCTTTATCTTAACTCATGGGCTTCACTTTCCATTTCTCTCCCCCGTCCCAGAGAGGGAGGGGGGAGGGTGAGCGAACAGCTGCGTGGTGTTTGGCTGCCGGCCGGGTTAAACCACGACAGTCTTTTTGGCGCCCAACGTGGGGCCCGAAAGGTTGAGATAACGGCAGATCTGATCAGAGTGTGTTAAACTAAAATTGGTGTAAGGATTAGACCTGCTTAATAGTCACCTGTCATGATGCTGATTGCTTTAATCTCAACTCTGCTGCGCCTGTTTTCCAAGTTAAGTATTATAGTACATTATTTTCCGTATTTGCTCTCTGTAGTGTTGTTTATCCTCTCCGGGCCCTGGTTTCAGATCATTATGGTACTGAGTGTTATAGCAATGGCTTATGAGACGATAAGATATCTGGTCATGACTCTAACTTGGTATTTATACTCAGTAACATCGTGGACTCTGTACTTTGGAAACAGTATCTTGGGAACTATTAGCAATTATACCTATTGTTTTTCTCCGTTAGAGAGTCAATCTGTGGAGGGGAAAGGGGAAGATATTTTTTCTTACTTGATTACTCTCCCTTTCTCCTTCACCACCCCTGTATCCTCCTGGATCACTTTGCCTTCCTCCTTCACCACCCTCTTATCCCCTGAGCTTGTCACAATAGCTCTCCAAGATATTGAATATTTTTGGAATACTCAGAATACCATAGTCTTGTTGTTCTGCCTCATGAATGCACTTCAGATTCTGCTTAAAGTTAAACAACTACTTGGGAAGCTCATCCGGAGATCTGCCCGGAGGCAGGATAGTTGTGGGTGGCAGGGAGTATGGGTGGATATGGGCAGGCATCTAGAGCAGTTGGCACCCCCAGTGTGTTGGAAATTCACCCCTGAACAATGGCAAAATCCTCAAAAACTGGCAGAATGCTTGAAAAAAAGGTGTCATGATTCTGGCAGTTCCAAAGTAACACAAATCATTGTAACGTGCTGGGGCCTGGCTCATGCCTATCGAGCTGCCATTGATACTGCTATCAACTTAGTGACAGACCCTGCGGCCACTCCAAGCCCTGTGACAGATCCAACGGCCACTGTGACCCCTACGGTGGACTCTGCAGCCGCTCCAGTCCCAGTTCCTGCAGCCGCTCCAGTCCCAGCTCCTGCAGCCGCTCCAGTCCCAGCTCCTGCAGCCACTCCAGCCCCAGCTCCTGCCGCTGCTCCAGTCCCAGCTCCTGCCGCTGCTCCAGTCCCAGCTCCTGCAACTGCTCCAGCTCCAGCTCCTGCAGCCGCTCCAACTCCTGTGGCTGTGTCCGAGAAACGAGCTGTAGCAGTGCAAGTTGACCCTGCAGAGGGCATTCCAACCCCTGTGGCAGACCCTGTAACAAAGTCAGAGAAACGAGCAGTAGCAGTGCAAGCTGCCCCTGTAGAGAAGGTGAAAAAATGGTATAGAGATTCAGGTCGTTTAGAACGCAGAGAGTCTTCTGCCAATCCAGGTAAGGCTTCTGCCAAAACTAGGTATAGAGATGACGAAGATGACGACGACGCTGGGCCATCAAGGATTCAGGAGGAGGAAGATGAGGATGCCGAAAAAGCAACAGTAACTACCCGAAGCCTAAACGAACGTGAGCTACGAGATGTGCGAAAAGATTTTGGTCGCTGTATAGGTGAGCAGCTTGTCACCTGGCTGCTCCGGTGCTGGGACTCTGGAGCCAATTGTGTGGAATTAGACGGCAGGGAAGCCAAGCGGCTGGGATCCCTTGCTCGAGACGCCGGCATTGACAAAGCAATTGCAGATGGAGCACAATCCACCAGCCTCTGGAGGCGTCTCCTCTCAGCTGTGAGGGAAAGGTATCCCTTCAAGGAAGAACTTTTATGTCTACCGGGCAAGTGGACCACTATGGAGAAGGGAATCCAGTACCTGAGGGAATTAGGAAGTGATTTATGAGGATCCAGACCTCAGAGAAACATCCAAAGACCCAGATGAAGTCAAGTGTACACGACCCATGTGGCGGAAGTTTGTACGGAGTGCACCATCATCATATGCCAGCTCATTGGCAATAATGGCCTGGAAAGAGGATGAGGAACCCACAGTGGATGAAGCGGCTAAACAACTCCGGCAGTACGAAGAAAGTCTTTCCTCTTCCTTACAGGCCTGCGTCTCAGCTGTGGAGAAACTTTCTGAAGAGGTCCACCAACTTAAAGAGAATCTATCTTCCCCCCAACCTGAACCAACCAGTGTCCAACGACCAAAAGAGAACACTTGGGAGAAACTTTCTGAAAAGGTTCACCAACTTGAAGAGAGATTATTCTCCTCCGCACCTGTACAAAGCAGTGTCTCAGCTGTCAGGGGTAGGCGTTCACCCACACAAGGAAGACGATATGGTGGGTACTCACCCCGTGCCACCCTGTGGTTTTACTTACGAGACCATGGAGAGGACATGAGAAAATGGGATGGAAAATCTACTGCGACCCTAGAGGCACGGGTACGTGAGTTGCAAAAGAAAACAATCAGGAAAAAGGGATTCTCTGAAAAGTTTGCTGCTCCAACTTCCAGCAGACAGTCCTTCAAACACAGAAACGAAGAAGATTCTGACCAGGATTAGGGGGGCCCTGCCTCCAGCCAGGGGGAGGAAAGGGACAATCGAGTTTATTGGACTGTGTGGATTCGATGGCCTGGCACATCACGCGCACAGAAGTATAAGGCTTTAGTAGACACCGGTGCACAATGTACTATAATGCCATCGAGCTATAAAGGACCAGAGCCCATCTATATTTGTGGAGTGACAGGGGGATCTCAGCAGTTGACTGTATTGGAGGCTGAAGTGAGTCTGACTGGGAATGAGTGGGAAAAGCACCGCATTGTGACTGGCCCGGATGCTCCATGTATCCTTGGCATAGACTACCTTAGAAGAGGATATTGCAAGGACCCAAAAGGGTTCCGGTGGGCTTTTGGTATAGCTGCCTTAGAGACAGAGGACATTAAACAATTATCTACCTTGCCTGGTCTCTCAGAGGACCCCTCTGTTGTGGGGTTGCTGAGGGTCGAAGAACAGCAAGTGCCAATCGCTACCACAACTGTGCACCGGCGGCAATATCGCACTAACCGAGACTCCCTGATTCCCATCCATAAGCTAATTCGTCAATTGGAGAGCCAAGGAGTGATCAGCAAGACCCATTCACCTTTCAAGAGTCCCATATGGCCAGTGCGAAAGTCTAATGGCGAGTGGAGACTAACAGTGGACTATCGTGGACTGAACGAAGTCACGCCACCACTGAGTGCTGCAGTGCCGGACATGCTGGAACTTCAGTATGAACTTGAGTCAAAGGCAGCCAAGTGGTACGCCACAATTGATATCGCTAATGCATTTTTCTCTATCCCTCTAGCAGCAGAGTGCAGGCCACAATTTGCCTTCACTTGGAGGGGAGTCCAATATACTTGGAATCGGCTGCCCCAGGGGTGGAAACACAGCCCTACCATTTGCCATGGGGTGATCCAGTCTGCGCTAGAGCAGGGGGAAGCTCCTGAACACCTGCAGTACATCGATGACATGATTGTGTGGGGTGACACAGCAGAGGAAGTTTTCGAGAAAGGGAAGAAAATAGTCCAAATCCTTCTGAAAGCCGGTTTTGCCATAAAACAAAATAAAGTCAAAGGACCTGCACGAGAGATCCAGTTTTTAGGAATAAAATGGCAAGATGGACGTCCTCAAATCCCAATGGATGTGATCAACAAAATAACAGCTATGTCTCCACCAACTAACAAAAAAGAAACACAGACTTTCCTAGGTGTTGTGGGGTTTTGGAGAATGCACGTCCCAAATTACAGTCTAATTGTAAACCCGCTCTACCAAGTAACCCGTAAGAAGAATGAGTTTGAATGGGGCCCTGAACAGCGACAAGCCTTTGAACAAATCAAGCAGGAAATAGTCCATGCAGTAGCCCTTGGGCCAGTTCGAACAGGACCAGATGTAAAGAATGTGCTCTACACTGCAGCCGGGGAGAACCGCCCCACCTGGAGCCTCTGGCAGAAAGAACCTGGGGAAACTCGAGGTCGGCCTCTGGGGTTTTGGAGTCGGGGATACAGAGGATCTGAGGCCCGCTATACTCCAACTGAAAAGGAGATATTGGCAGCATATGAAGGAGTTCGATCTGCTTCGGAGGTGGTCGGTACTGAAGCGCAGCTCCTCCTAGCACCCCGATTGCCAGTACTAGGCTGGATGTTCAAGGGAAGGGTCCCCTCTACGCATCATGCAACTGATGCTACATGGAGCAAGTGGGTTGCACTGATTACTCAGCGGGCTCGAATAGGAAACCCCAGTCGCCCAGGAATATTGGAAGTGATCATGGACTGGCCAGAAGGCAAATACTTTGGGATATCATCAGAGGAGGAGGTGGGTCGTGCTGAAGAAGCCCCACTGTACAACCAGTTGCCAGAGAATGAGAAGAAATATGCCCTGTTCACTGATGGGTCCTGTCGTATTGTGGGGAAGCATCGGAGATGGAAGGCTGCTGTATGGAGTCCTACGCGACGAGTTGCAGAAGCTGCTGAGGGAGAAGGTGAATCGAGTCAGTTTGCAGAAGTGAAAGCCATTCAGCTGGCTTTAGACATTGCTGAACGAGAAAAATGGCCAGTTCTCTATCTCTACACCGATTCATGGATGGTAGCAAATGCCCTGTGGGGATGGTTACAGCAATGGAAGCAAAACAACTGGCAGCGTAGGGGCAAACCCATCTGGGCTGCTGCATTGTGGCAAGATATTGCTGCTCGGGTAGAGAACCTGGCTGTGAAAGTACGCCACGTAGATGCTCATGTGCCCAAGAATCGGGCTACTGAAGAACATCAAAACAACCAGCAGGTAGATCAGGCTGCTAAGATTGAAGTAGCTCAGGTGGACCTGGATTGGCAGCATAAAGGTGAATTATTTATAGCCCGATGGGCCCATGACACCTCAGGCCATCAAGGTAGAGATGCAACATACAGATGGGCTCGTGATCGAGGGGTGGACCTGACCATGGACGCTATAGCACAGGTTATTCATGACTGTGAAACATGTGCTGCAATCAAGCAAGCCAAACGGTCAAAGCCTCTTTGGTATGGAGGACGGTGGCTGAAATATAAATATGGAGAGGCCTGGCAGATTGATTACATCACACTCCCTCAAACTCGCAATGGCAAGCGCCACGTACTTACAATGGTGGAAGCAACCACCGGATGGCTGGAAACATATCCTGTGCCTCATGCCACCGCCCGGAACACCATCCTGGGCCTTGAAAAGCAAGTCCTATGGCGACATGGCACCCCAGAAAGAATAGAATCAGACAATGGGACTCACTTCCGAAACAACGTTATAGACACTTGGGCCAAAGAACATGGTATTGAGTGGGTGTATCACATCCCCTATCATGCACCAGCCTCCGGGAAAGTTGAACGATACAATGGCCTGTTAAAGACTACCTTGAAAGCAATGGGCGCTGGGACGTTCAAAAACTGGGATACGCATTTGGCAAAGGCCACCTGGTTAGTCAATACTAGGGGATCTACCAACCGAGCTGGACCTGCCCAATCCAACCTGTTACGTACTGTAGATGGGGATAAAGTTCCTGTAGTGCATGTAAAAAATATGCTGGGTAAAACAGTCTGGGCTACTCCTGCCTCAGGAAAAGGCAAACCTATTCGTGGAATTGTTTTCGCTCAGGGACCTGGATACACTTGGTGGGTGATGCAAAAGAACGGAGAGGTCCGGTGTGTACCTCAAGGAGATTTAATACTGGGTGAGAATAGCCCATGAACTGAATTGTACCATGTTAATTAGTATATTATACTGTATGTTATCACTACCATGATTACTATAGGTGACTAATTAGAATGTATGGAAAAGAGTGTAACCTGAGCATGACATAAATGGTATGGAATAAGGGGTGGATAGATGTCCTGGTTTCAGTTAGAACAGAATTAATTTTCTTCCTAGTAGCTGGTGGAATGCTGTGTTTTGGCTTAGGATGAGAAGAGTGCTGATAACACCCCGATGCTTTAATTGTTGCAGAGCAGTGCTTATACTAAGCCAAGGACATCTCAGCCTTTTGCTCTGTCCTGCCAATGGGCAGGCTGGGGGTGCAGTAAGAGCTGGGAGGGGACAGACCCAGGACAGGTGACCCAAACTAGCCAAAGGGGTATTCCATCCCATCTGGGGTCATGCTAAACAATATATAGGGGTGGCTAGCCGGGGGGAGGGGGCCGGACTGCTCGGGGTTAGGCTGGGCATCGGTCAGCGAGTGGTGAGCAATAGCATTGTGCATCACTCGTTTGTACATACTATTATTACTTTCATATTATCACTATTGTATCATTATTATTATTATTGTTATTATTATTTTTGTTATTATTATTTTCCTGTCTTATTAAACTGTCTTTATCTCAACTCACGGGTTTCACTTTCCATTTCTCTCCCCCGTCCCAGAGAGGGAGGGGGGAGGGTGAGCGAACGGCTGCGTGGTGTTTAGCTGCCGGCCGGGTTAAACCACGACAGCACCTGATGGTACCACACTGCAGCCAGCGCCAAGGGACATCTTGGGCCTCTTGGCTGCATTTTGGGGCGATGCCATCAGCAAGCAGCCTCGGCGTGGGTGGGCTGGGGCAGCCGCGCGGGTCGGGGAAAGCTCGGCCTGCCCGGAGCAGCCCCTTGACCAGTGTCTGCCAGCTCGTCCCTGGTGAACCGCACGCTGTGTGATGCCCACATGCAGAAGGGCCGCGCTTTCCGTGTGATCGTGGTGGACAGCCGGCCGCGGCTGGAGGGCCGGGAGACGCTGCGCCGGCTGGTGCGCAAGGGCATTCACTGCACCTATGTGATGATCAACGCCATTTCCTACGTGCTGCCTGAGGTGAGGAGTGAAGCGGGGCCGTGCTGAGGGCGGTGGCAGGCCAGGGATGAGACTGAAGCGTGACAGAAGATACTGACACGCCTGCGCTGCTCCAACAGGTGTCCAAAGTGCTGCTAGGAGCCCATGCGCTGCTGGCCAACGGCTCAGTCATGTCCCGGGTGGGGACATCCCAGATCGCGCTGGTCTCCAAGGCTTACAACGTGCCCGTGCTGGTGTGCTGCGAGACCTACAAGTTCTGCGAGCGGGTGCAGACAGACTCCTTTGTCTCCAACGAGCTGGGTATGGTTTCTGTCCCCTTCTTCCCGCCCGGGATCTGCTCCCTGCTCCTGCTGCTGGCCAGGACAGGACTTGCTGAACCGTCCTGCCGGTCCTCTCCCTGAACCCTCGAGGGGGACCCCGGCCCGGGAGGGGCAGATGCGGGGGGCCGCGGGCGGCAGCGCGGTCCCTGCCGCCGATCCCGCAGCGTCTCCTCTCCCCGCAGATGACCCCGACGACCTGATCGTGCTCCGCAAGGGGCAGGCCCAGCTGGGCGGCTGGTCAGAGAACAAGTCCTTGCGCCTCCTCAACCTGGTCTACGACGTGACACCGCCCGACCTGGTGGATCTGGTCATCACAGACCTGGGCATGATCCCCTGCACCTCGGTGCCCGTCGTCCTGCGCGTCAAGAACGTGGATCAGCAGTAGGGGCGGCAGCACGGACCCTAATAAAGCAGGCCCCGTGTTAACGCTGCGTCTGACCTCTGTGGTGCGGCAGAAGCCGCGTCGCCCCGCGTCATCCCGGGCTCGGCTCGGCTCTGTCCTGGGGCATGCGGTCCTTCTGCCCGGCTCTGCCCTGCCCCTCTCCTCCTCCCGCGCCAGGCTGCGGCCGGGAAGGGCCTTCCCCGTCCCCTTTGTCCGATAAAAAGTTCGGATTTGTCACCCGGCGTGGGGTGCGCCGATCCACGCGCTAGGTCGAGATGCTGCTGCGAGTGCGAGACCCTCCGATTTCGGCGCGGGGAAGCAAGTGATCGCCTCAATATGAGTGGTGACACGAGCTTCGACTTTATTGCGCAGATACCTTTGTATTTATACACACAGCCACAATTATGCCTACCGGTCACTATCCTCTTGGCTAAGCCCAAAAGTGTTGCAAAAAACACTGTTTCTCCTACTTGCGGTTACAGCCCATAAGCTACTCCCTTCCCTTCCCGGGCCTCAGACCCACCTGTTTCTCTCAAGGACAGACTGCTCCTTGGATATTTTCACAAGAACGCTTCTCCTCCGGCCTACTCCATGGCTATAAGCTCTGTATTTCCTTTGCCTTGCTTGTACAATTCCTCTAGGGACACGTGCCCTTGCTCTTTGAGCCATTCTTCAACAATTCCCCCTTTTTCTTTTTGCACGAGTGTCATGGTTTAACCCGGCCGGCAGCTAAACAACACACAGCCATTCGCTCACCCTCCCCCCTCCCTCTCTGGGATGGGGGAGAGAAATGGAAAGTGAATCCTGTGAGTTGAGATAAAGACAGTTTAATAAGACAGGAAAATAACATCAATAACAATAATAACAATAACAACAGTAAAAATAATAATACAATGATGATAATAGTACTACTAATAATAATGTGTACAAACAAGTGATGCACAATGCAATTGCTCACCACCCGCTGACCGATGCCCAGCCTAACCCCGAGCAGTCTGGCCCCCTCCCCCGGCTAGCCACCCCTATATATTGTTCAGCATGACCCCAGATGGGATGGAATACCCCTTTGGCCAGTTTGGGTCACCTGTCCTGGGTCTGTCCCCTCCCAGCTCCTGCTGCACCCCCAGCCTGCCTGCTGGCAGGACTGAGCAAGAAGCTGAAACGTCCGTGGCTTGGTGTAAGCACTGCTCTGCAGCAATTAAAACAGCGCGGTGTTATCAGCACTCTTCTCATCCTAAGCCAAAACATAGCGTCCTACCAGCTACTAGGAGGAAAATTCACTCTGTTCTAACTGAAACCAGGACAACAAGCAAGGCCCCATTTGTCATTTTTGTTACCCCTTTCATAATACAACGATAAGCTATTTTGACAACAACGATTATCAGCAGTACAATAAGCAGCATTCTCAAACCCTCCTTAATAAGGGGTACAAGCCAAGGGGAAAGGTCACCAAACAGGGATTTCAACCAGGTAGCAAACGGGTTAACATTCCCTCGTATTCCATTCACGTGTTCTTTGAGCCAATCCAACCTTTTATGGATCAACTCACTGAGATCTGACAAATTAAAAGAGCACGTTCCTTCAAAGTCCTCGCAACAGCGTCCTTGGGCCAGCAGCAAAAAGTCAGTGGCTGCCCGATTCTGCAACACTGCGTGTCGGAGACTGTCCGTATCATCCACCATTGGAGAGGGGATGGCGGTAGTTGCGTTGAACCGTTTCACTGTCCAGCACGCCAACTTTTCTGTTTGAGTCAGCGCCCGCGCGGCTGCCAGCCCTGGTGTGAAGGAGGAGGCAAATATTCGCGCGGTGGCTGACCGTAACTCAACATCATCTTTACAGGCAGGTGTTAGACCGTGAGTGTCTCTTTTCGCTCTGCTGGACATCGTCTTGGAGATGCTCAGCCAGTCCTGGCGGCGAGGTGCAAATAATCCGTTGTATCGCTAGGGAGCCGTGCCCTCGCTCTTTGAGCCATTCCTCAGCAATGCTGCTTATTTCGGAACTGCACAAGCCCAGGTACCGGGTGCTTTCCCCCAGAGCTGGCACACCTGAGGATTTTCCGTGCCGCTCGTCGCACGATCCCTTATCGGTACCGTTACGTGTCCGCACCATCCCCTGGCCTCCGCTCGCCTCCATCAATAGCAGGCTGCTGCCACGACAGAGTCGCTCTGCGCGTCCTCGGAGAGGAGAGGAAGGGTCCCTCGTTGGGACGGGCTCTCCCAGCCTCGGGGTGCGAGTTTTGCTGTTGGAGCGGGACCGGCTCGCAGACAGTCGGCCTCAGAGTACTCCAGACCTTTGGTTTTCAGCCCCCCGTTCGCACGGTGTCGATCTGTGACGTACTCCAGGGAACAGCGGGACGCGTCCCCCAGGAACGTCCCCAGACCGCGCTTCCCGCTCAGCAGGGCCTCGGTCAATCGTCCTTGAGCCATCTCCAAGGCCTGGCTCATCCTGCCCTGTCCTCAAAGGACGAGCTCCATCTCCTTGGCGCAAAACCAGAGCTAACCGCACGCCGGTGTGGGCCCGTGCTCTTGGACCGGGGCAACGGGGCCGGGCCGCTCCCGGGCCGGGCTCCGCAAGCCCCAGCGCCAGGCTCCGGCGGGCCCGGGGAGCTCGGGCCCGGGGGCGGGGCCGCGGGGAGCAGGGACCTGAGGGGCGGGGCCTGGAGGCGAGGCGGGCGTGTCCGTGCCGCCCGGAGGGGGCGTGTCCATGTAGCCCATGGGGGCGTGTCCATGTAGCCCATGGGGGCGTGTCCATGTAGCCCATGGGGGCGTGTCCATGCAGATCAGGCGCCGCGCCGCATGCCGGGACCGAGCCCACGCCACGCGGGGCCCCCCTGGAGACCCCCGTGGGCGCGGAGCGGGCTCGGAACGGGGCCGGAGCTCGGGGCGGGGAGGGGGCGTGGGGAGGGCCCGGGGTGGGCTTTGGGGGCTGGTGTCCGTGTGCTGGGGGTGCGTGCGCTGTGGTGGGGCCGGGTGGTCGGGGAGGTGGGGGCATACTTACCTGGCAGGGGAGACACCATGATCAGGCAGGTGGTTTTCCCAGGGCGAGGCTCATCCCCTGCACTCCGGGTGTGCTGACCCCTGCGATTTCCCCAAATGCGGGAAACTCGACTGCATAATTTGTGGTAGTGGGGGACTGCGTTCGCGCTCTCCCCTGGTTCCGAGGTTCAAAGGCACAGCCGGTGATCGCTGTAGCATCGTTGACGATCGCTGCATCGCTCACGATCGCTGCATCGCTCACGATCGCTGCATCGTTCACGAACGATCACTGCATCGTTGACGAACGATCGCTGCATCGTTGACGAACGATCGCTGCATCGCTCACGATCGCTGCATCGTTGACGATCGCTGCATCGCTCACGAACGATCGCTGCATCGCTCACGATCGCTGCATCGTTGACGATCGCTGCATCGTTGACTGACGATCGCTGCATCGTTGACTGACGATCGCTGCATCGTTGACGATCGCTGCATCGCTCACGATCGCTGCATCGTTGACGAACGATCGCTGCATCGTTGACGATCGCTGCATCGCTCACGAACGATCGCTGCATCGTTGACGATCGCTGCATCGTTCACGAACGATCGCTGCACCGTTGACTGACGATCGCTGCATCGTTCACGAACGATCGCTGCATCGCTCACGATCGCTGCATCGTTCACGAACGATCGCTGCATCGCTCACGATCGCTGCATCGTTGACGAACGATCGCTGCATCGTTGACGATCGCTGCATCGCTCACGATCGCTGCATCGTTGACGAACGATCGCTGCATCGTTGACGATCGCTGCAGCGATCACCGGCTGTGTCTTTGAACCTCGGAACCAGGGGAGAGCGCGAACGCAGTCCCCCACTACCACAAATTATGCAGTCCAGTTTCCCCCACCTCCCCGACCACCCGGCCCCACCACAGCGCACGCACCCCCAGCACACGGACACCAGCCCCCAAAGCCCACCCCGGGCCCTCCCCACGCCCCCTCCCCGCCCCGAGCTCCGGCCCCGTTCCGAGCCCGCTCCGCGCCCACGGGGGTCTCCAGGGGGGCCCCGCGTGGCGTGGGCTCGGTCCCGGCATGCGGCGCGGCGCCTGATCTGCATGGACACGCCCCCCTGATCTGCATGGACACGCCCCCCTGATCTGCATGGACACGCCCCCTGATCTGCATGGACACGCCCCCATGGGCTACATGGACACGCCCCCCACGCTCACAGGCCACGCCCCTCCCCCGCTCTGGCCACAGCTGAGGCCCCGCCCCCGCAGCCTTCGCCCCGCCCACAGCCCCGCGCTCTCCTCGGCCCCGCCCCTCCCCGCCCGGCCCCAGCTCGGTCCCGCGGTCCCGGCCCCTGCCCCCCCCCTCGCACCGGGAGGGGGCTGAGGGGTCCCGGGGGCAGCGCGGCCGCAGCTCGAGCCCCCGCAGGATGCCCGCGAGCCCCAGAGCAGCAGCAGCACGCAGCGAGACGCAGAGCGGGGGTTCTGCAGGGGCAGCAGTTTGTGCGGGGGAAATCCTCGCTAAGGGAGACAGGAGGAGCACTGCGAGGTCGGGAAAAACACAAATCACGGGCGCTCTGCTCACGAGAGAAGAAGGAAAAAAAAGGAAAAGGAGAAATTAGCGGGTGGCCAAATCACATTGCACATGTAGGGTACAGGAGGGCATCGGGCGGGCGCTGAACTTGCAGGACTCAGCTGGTCAGGAAATGGGAGAAATCAGGTGCCGGGCAATGGGGGATATAAGGTTAGGATAAACTCCCACTGTGCGCTTCTGCTCGCAAGATGCCCACAGTGCAATCACAAATGAGACAGCTTTGCAGAAGGTCCTGTCTGAAGAAAATTATTGAGATTTTTCCCACAGCAGTCCCAGTCACTCTCGGCCCCTGTGCTGTGGGGTCCCACCCATGGGATGCAGTCCTTGACGAACTGATCCGGCGTGGGCTTCCCACAGGCAGCAGCTCCTCAAGAACTGCTCCAGATATGGGTCCGTACCACGGGGTCCATCCCTCAGGAGAAAACTGCTCCAACCTGGCTCCCCCACGGGCAGCAGCTCCTGCCAGGTCACCTGCTCCTGCGTGGTCTCCTCCATGGGCTGCAGCGCGGAACCCTGCTCCACCGTGGTACTCCATGGGCTGCAGGGGGACATCCTGCTTCACCATGGGCCTCACCACAGGCCGCAGGGGACTTCTGCTCCGGCGCCTGGAGCACCTCTCCCCCTCCTTCTGCACTGACCTTGGCGCCTGCAAGGCTTTTACAGAGAAATGACTGGCTGAGGGGGTGGTGTCTGGACCAGGGATTTGGGTATTTTGATCTTGGGCCGTCCTTTGAGAGGTTGGGTATGTGGGCTATGGACAGACACCAAGTGGGGCGCAAGCGTGTTGGGGAGCAAGCTCTCTGGGCTGATTACCAGGGCTTTAAACTAGGTTTGATGGGGGAAGGGAGGGGAGCTAAAGGTGACAGAGAAGGGCTGGGGGAAGTCATCACTGCTGTCACTGTTGAAGACAGGGAAAAACTTCTGAGCTCTCCCATAGGATTGTCTGAGGGCTCCTCAGAGAAGGTGGCGTTCCCGATCCCCCGTCCAGTATCTTCTTCTTGCATCCCCCCAGCGGTAACTGCACCTGCTGCTTCCCTAAAGTGCCTGTACACCAATGCACGGAGCATGGGAAACAAACAGGATGAGCTCGAGATCTGTGTTCGGTCGCGGGGCCACGATCTCGGTACGATCACTGAGAGCTGGGGGAGAGTGAGGGGCAAGTGGAGAGCTTGTGGGTGAGAATTAAGGGGTGGGCTGGTATGGGAGACACGGTGGTAGGGGTCTACTACAGGTCTCCAGATCCGGAGGAGGAGGTCGATGAGGCCTTCTACCAGCAGCTGCTAGTAGCCTCACGATCACGAGCGCTGGTCCTCATGGGGGCCTTCAGTTACCCAGACATCTGCTGGGTAAGTGACTCGGCCAGGCACGAGCAGTCCAAAGGGTTCCTACAATGTGTTGAGGACAATTTTCTGATGCAGGTGGTGGAGGAGCCGACGAGGCAGAGGGTGCTCCTGGACCTCGTTCTTAGCAACAGGGATGGCCTTGTTAGCGATGTGAAGGTTGGGGGCAGCTTGGGATGCAGCAACCATGAGATGGTGGAGTTCTAGATGGAACTAGGCAAAGGAAGTAAGGCTAAAAGCAGGATTGCTACCCTGGACTTCCAAAGAATCAAATTCGACCTCTTCCTTCTTCGACCTGCTTGGGAGTATCTCATGGGCTAGGTTGCTAGAAGGCAAGGGTGCTTGTGAGAGCTGGGCTACATTTAAGCAGCACTTCTTCCATGCTCAGGGTCGGTGCATCCCAAAGAATAGGAAATCGAGGAAGGGGGGCAGGAAGCCCACGTGGATGAGCAAGGAGCTCATCAATAAGATCAAAAGGAAGAGAATGGTCTATGAAATGTGGAAAAAGGGCCTGTCCTCTTGGGAGAAGGATAGGAGTGTTGTCAGGGCCTGCAGGGATGCAATGAGGAAGGCTAAAGCCCACCTAGAGATGAGGCTTGCAAAAGAAGATAAAGGATAATAAGAAGGGTTTTTTCAAGTATGTAAACAGCAAGAGGAAGACCAGAGATAATGTGGGTCCCTTGCTGAATGAGGGGGGTGTCCTGGTCACAGGAGATGCTGAGAAGGCAGAGATACTGAAAGCTTTCTTTGCTTCAGTCTTTGCTCCAAGGACACTTCCCCGAGACTGCTCGCCTCCGACAAGAGGACAAAGGGTCTGGGAAATGGAGGGCTCCCCCCTGGTGGACATGGGAGTGGTTCAGGAGTGTCTGAGTGGGCTCAAAGCACACAAATCCATGGGTCCCGATGGGATGCATCCACGTGTGCTAAGGGAGCTGGCAGAGGTGATCGCCGAACCGCTCTTTATCATCTTTGAAAGGTCCTGGAGAACAGGAGAGGTGCCTGAGGACTGGAGGATAGCCAATGTCACTCTGGTCTTCAAGAAGGGCAAGAAGGAGGATACAGGAAACTACAGGCCAGTCAGTCTCACCTCTGTCCCTGGAAAGGTGTTGGAGCAGCTTGTTCTGGAGGCCATCTCCAAGCATTTGGAAGAGAAGAAGGTTATGGGGAGTAGTCAGCATGGATTCACCAAGGGGAAGTTGTGCTCGACCAAACTCATTGCCTTCTATGATGGCATCACCAGCTGGGGAGATGGGGGGGAGAGCGGTGGATGTCATCTACCTTGACTTTAGCAAGGCTTTTGATACTGTCTCCCATGACATCTTGCTGGCAAAGCTGAGAAAGTGTGGGGTGGATGAGTGGGCAGTAAGGTGGGTTGAGAACTGGCTGAGCTCAGAGGGTGGCCAGCAGGTCAAGGGAGGTGATCCTCCCCCTCTATTCTGCCCTGGTCAGGCCTCACCTGGAGTACTGTGTCCAGTTCTGGGCTCCCCGGTACAAAAAAGACAGGGATCTCCTGGAAAGAGTCCAGCAGAGGGCCACAAAGATGAGACGGGGCCTGGAGCATCTTCCCTGTGAGGAAAGGCTGAGACCTGGGGCTGGTCAGCATGGAGAAGAGAAGACCGAGAGGGGATCTCAGCAATGTGTATAAATACCTGAGGGGTGGGAGGCAGAGGGATTTGGCCAACCTCTTTTCAGTGGTTTGCGGGGACAGGACAAGGGGTAATGGCCACAAAATGAAGCCCAGGCAGTTCCACACCAACATGCGAAGGAACTTCTTCACGGTGAGGGTGATGGAGCTCTGGGACAGGCTGCCCAGGGAGGCTGTGGGGTCTCCTTCTCTGGAGATACTCAAGGCCCATCTGGACACCTACCTGGGCAGCCTGCTCTGGGGAACTGCTCTGGCGGGGGGTTGGAGCCGATGGTCTCTGGGGGTCCCTGCCACCCCCTAGAGCTCTGTGACTCTGCGAGCTGCTGCTGCCGAGCTCCCCGTCTCCCCGTCAGGGGCGGCTCAGGCGAAGGAAAGGAGCAAAAGCCGGGCCAGGCCGTGCGGGAGCAGAGGCAGGAGGCGATTCCGGCCCCGGCCCGCCCCACGCCCCGTGCTCCCCGCACCCCGGCCGCAGCCAGGCCGGGCCCAGGCCCGCGGAGCTTCCCCTGCAGCGGCGCCCTGAGGGGCGGGGCCTGGAGGCGAGGTGGGCGTGTCCGTGCCGCCCGGAGGGGGCGTGTCCATGCAGATCAGGGGGGGCGTGTCCATGCAGATCAGGGGGCGTGTCCATGCAGATCAGGGGGCGTGTCCATGTAGCCCATGGGGGCGTGTCCATGCAGATCAGGGGCCGCGCCGCATGCCGGGACCGAGCCCACGCCACGCGGGGCCCCCCTGGAGACCCCCGTGGGCGCGGAGCGGGCTCGGAACGGGGCCGGAGCTCGGGGCGGGGAGGGGGCGTGGGGAGGGCCCGGGGTGGGCTTTGGGGGCTGGTGTCCGTGTGCTGGGGGTGCGTGCGCTGTGGTGGGGCCGGGTGGTCGGGGAGGTGGGGGAAACTGGACTGCATAATTTGTGGTAGTGGGGGACTGCGTTCGCGCTCTCCCCTGGTTCCGAGGTTCAAAGACACAGCCAGTGATCGCTGCAGCGATCGTGAGCGATGCAGCGATCGTCAACGATGCAGCGATCGTTCGTCAACGATGCAGCGATCGTTCGTCAACGATGCAGTGATCGTTCGTGAACGATGCAGCGATCGTCAACGATGCAGCGATCGTCAGTCAACGATGCAGCGATCGTCAGTCAACGATGCAGCGATCGTTCGTGAACGATGCAGCGATCGTCAACGATGCTACAGCGATCACCGGCTGTGCCTTTGAACCTCGGAACCAGGGGAGAGCGCGAACGCAGTCCCCCACTACCACAAATTATGCAGTCGAGTTTCCCGCATTTGGGGAAATCGCAGGGGTCAGCACACCCGGAGTGCAGGGGATGAGCCTCGCCCTGGGAAAACCACCTGCCTGATCATGGTGTCTCCCCTGCCAGGTAAGTATGCCCCCACCTCCCCGACCACCCGGCCCCACCACAGCGCACGCACCCCCAGCACACGGACACCAGCCCCCAAAGCCCACCCCGGGCCCTCCCCACGCCCCCTCCCCGCCCCGAGCTCCGGCCCCGTTCCGAGCCCGCTCCGCGCCCACGGGGGTCTCCAGGGGGGCCCCGCGTGGCGTGGGCTCGGTCCCGGCATGCGGCGCGGCGCCCGATCTGCATGGACACGCCCCCATGGGCTACATGGACACGCCCCCATGGGCTACATGGACACGCCCCCATGGGCTACATGGACACGCCCCCATGGGCTACATGGACACGCCCCCATGGGCTACATGGACACGCCCCCTCCGGGCGGCACGGACACGCCCGCCTCGCCTCCAGGCCCCGCCCCTCAGGTCCCTGCTCCCCGCGGCCCCGCCCCCGGGCCCGAGCTCCCCGGGCCCGCCGGAGCCTGGCGCTGGGGCTTGCGGAGCCCGGCCCGGGAGCGGCCCGGCCCCGTTGCCCCGGTCCAAGAGCACGGGCCCACACCGGCGTGCGGTTAGCTCTGGTTTTGCGCCAAGGAGATGGAGCTCGTCCTTTGAGGACAGGGCAGGATGAGCCAGGCCTTGGAGATGGCTCAAGGACGATTGACCGAGGCCCTGCTGAGCGGGAAGCGCGGTCTGGGGACGTTCCTGGGGGACGCGTCCCGCTGTTCCCTGGAGTACGTCACAGATCGACACCGTGCGAACGGAGGGCTGAAAACCAAAGGTCTGGAGTACTCTGAGGCCGACTGTCTGCGAGCCGGTCCCGCTCCAACAGCAAAACTCGCACCCCGAGGCTGGGAGAGCCCGTCCCAACGAGGGACCCTTCCTCTCCTCTCCGAGGACGCGCAGAGCGACTCTGTCGTGGCAGCAGCCTGCTATTGATGGAGGCGAGCGGAGGCCAGGGGATGGTGCGGACACGTAACGGTACCGATAAGGGATCGTGCGACGAGCGGCACGGAAAATCCTCAGGTGTGCCAGCTCTGGGGGAAAGCACCCGGTACCTGGGCTTGTGCAGTTCCGAAATAAGCAGCATTGCTGAGGAATGGCTCAAAGAGCGAGGGCACGGCTCCCTAGCGATACAACGGATTATTTGCACCTCGCCGCCAGGACTGGCTGAGCATCTCCAAGACGATGTCCAGCAGAGCGAAAAGAGACACTCACGGTCTAACACCTGCCTGTAAAGATGATGTTGAGTTACGGTCAGCCACCGCGCGAATATTTGCCTCCTCCTTCACACCAGGGCTGGCAGCCGCGCGGGCGCTGACTCAAACAGAAAAGTTGGCGTGCTGGACAGTGAAACGGTTCAACGCAACTACCGCCATCCCCTCTCCAATGGTGGATGATACGGACAGGACAGTCTCCGACACGCAGTGTTGCAGAATCGGGCAGCCACTGACTCTTTGCTGCTGGCCCAAGGACGCTGTTGCGAGGACTGTGAAGGAACGTGCTCTTTTAATTTGTCAGATCTCAGTGAGTTGATCCATAAAAGGTTGGATTGGCTCAAAGAACACGTGAATGGAATACGAGGGAATGTTAACCCGTTTGCTACCTGGTTGAAATCCCTGTTTGGTGACCTTTCCCCTTGGCTTGTATCCCTTATTAAGGAGGGTTTGAGATTGCTGCTTATTGTACTGCTGATAATCGTTGTTGTCAAAATAGCTTATCGTTGTATTATGAAAGGGGTAACAAAAATGACAAATGGGGCCTTGCTTGTTGTCCTGGTTTCAGTTAGAACAGAGTGAATTTTCCTCCTAGTAGCTGGTAGGACGCTATGTTTTGGCTTAGGATGAGAAGAGTGCTGATAACACCGCGCTGTTTTAATTGCTGCAGAGCAGTGCTTACACTAAGCCAAGGACTTTTCAGCTCCTTGTTCTGTCCTGCCAACGGGCAGGCTGGGGGTGCAGCAGGAGCTGGGAGGGGACAGACCCAGGACAGGTGACCCAAACTGGCCAAAGGGGTATTCCATCCCATCTGGGGTCATGCTGAACAATATATAGGGGTGGCTAGCCGGGAGGAGGGGGCCGGACTGCTCGGGGTTAGGCTGGGCATCGGTCAGCGGGTGGTGAGCAATAGCATTGTGCATCATTTGTTTTGTACACATTATTAGTAGTAGTACTATTATCATCATTGTATTATTATTGTTATTGTTGTCATCGTTATTGTTATTATTGTTATTTTCCTGTCTTATTAAACTGTCTTTATCTTAACTCATGGGCTTCACTTTCCATTTCTCTCCCCCGTCCCAGAGAGGGAGGGGGGAGGGTGAGCGAACGGCTGCGTGGTGTTTGGCTGCCGGCCGGGTTAAACCACGACAGTCTTTTTGGCGCCCAACGTGGGGCCCGAAAGGTTGAGATAACGGCAGATCTGATCAGAGTGTGTTAAACTAAAATTGGTGTAAGGATTAGACCTGCTTAATAGTCACCTGTCATGATGCTGATTGCTTTAATCTCAACTCTGCTGCGCCTGTTTTCCAAATTAAGTATTATAGTACATTATTTTCCGTATTTGCTCTCTGTAGTGTTGTTTATCCTCTCCGCCCCTGGTTTCAGATCATTATGGTACTGAGTGTTATAGCAATGGCTTATGAGACGATAAGATATCTGGTCATGACTCTAACTTGGTATTTATACTCAGTAACATCGTGGACTCTGTACTTTGGAAACAGCATCTTGGGAACTATTAGCAATTATACCTATTGTTTTTCTCCGTTAGAGAGTCAATCTGTGGAGGGGAAAGGGGAAGATATTTTTTCTTACTTGATTACTCTCCCTTTCTCCTTCACCACCCCTGTATCCTCCTGGATCACTTTGCCTTCCTCCTTCACCACCCTCTTATCCCCTGAGCTTGTCACAATAGCTCTCCAAGATATTGAATATTTTTGGAATACTCAGAATACCATAGTCTTGTTGTTCTGCCTCATGAATGCACTTCAGATTCTGCTTAAAGTTAAACAACTACTTGGGAAGCTCATCCGGAGATCTGCCCGGAGGCAGTATAGTTGTGGGTGGCAGGGAGTATGGGTGGATATGGGCAGGCATCTAGAGCAGTTGGCACCCCCAGTGTGTTGGAAATTCACCCCTGAACAATGGCAAAATCCTCAAAAACTGGCAGAATGCTTGAAAAAAAGGTGTCATGATTCTGGCAGTTCTAAAGTAACACAAATCATTGTAACGTGCTGGGGCCTGGCTCATGCCTATCGAGCTGCCATTGATACTGCTATCAACTTAGTGACAGACCCTGCGGCCACTCCAAGCCCTGTGACAGATCCAACGGCCACTGTGACCCCTACGGTGGACTCGGCAGCTGCTCCAGATCCGGTTCCTGCAACTGCTCCAGCCCCAGCTCCTGCAGCCGCTCCAGTCCCAGCTCCTGCCGCTGCTCCAGTCCCAGCTCCTGCCGCTGCTCCAGTCCCAGCTCCTGCAGCCGCTCCAGCTCCAGCTCCTGCAGCCGCTCCAGCTCCAGCTCCTGCAGCCGCTCCAGCTCCAGCTCCTGCAGCCGCTCCAGTCCCAGTTCCTGCAACTGCTCCAGTTCCAGCTCCTGCCGCTACTCCAGTCCCAGTTCCTGCAACTGCTCCAGTCCCAGCTCCTGAAGCTGCTCCAGCCCCAGCTCCTGCCGCTGCTCCAGTCCCAGCTCCTGCAGCCGCTCCAGCCCCAGCTCCTGCAACTGCTCCAGTCCCAGCTCCTGCAGCCGCTCCAGCCCCAGCTCCTGCAACTGCTCCAGCTCCAGCTCCTGTAGCCGCTCCAGCCCCAGCTCCTGCAACTGCTCCAGCTCCAGCTCCTGCAGCCGCTCCAACTCCTGTGGCTGTGTCAGAGAAACGAGCTGTAGCAGTGCAAGTTGATCCTGCAGAGGGTATTCCAACCCCTGTGGCAGACCCTGTAACAAAGTCAGAGAAACGAGCAGTAGCAGTGCAAGCTGCCCCTGTAGAGAAGGTGAAAAAATGGTATAGAGATTCAGGTCGTTTAGAACGCAGAGAGTCTTCTGCCAATCCAGGTAAGGCTTCTGCCAAAACTAGGTATAGAGATGACGAAGATGACGACAACGCTGGGCCATCAAGGATTCAGGAGGAGGAAGATGAGGATGCCGAAAAAGCAACAGTAACTACCCGAAGCCTAAACGAACGTGAGCTACAAGATGTGCGAAAACATTTTGGCCGCTGTATAGGTGAGCAGCTTGTCACCTGGCTGCTCCGGTGCTGGGACTCTGGAGCCAATTGTGTGGAATTAGACGGCAGGGAAGCCAAGCGGCTGGGATCCCTTGCTCGAGACGCCGGCATTGACAAAGCAATTGCAGATGGAGCACAATCCACCAGCCTCTGGAGGCGTCTCCTCTCAGCTGTGAGGGAAAGGTATCCCTTCAAGGAAGAACTTTTATGTCTACCAGGCAAGTGGACCACTATGGAGAAGGGAATCCAGTACCTGAGGGAATTAGGAAGTGATTTATGAGGATCCAGACCTCAGACAAACATCCAAAGACCCAGATGAAGTCAAGTGTACACGACCCATGTGGCGGAAGTTTGTACGGAGTGCACCATCATCATATGCCAGCTCATTGGCAATAATGGCCTGGAAAGAGGATGAGGAACCCACAGTGGATGAAGCGGCTAAACAACTCCGGCAGTACGAAGAAAGTCTTTCCTCTTCCTTACAGGCCTGCGTCTCAGCTGTGGAGAAACTTTCTGAAGAGGTCCACCAACTTAAAGAGAATCTATCTTCCCCCCAACCTGAACCAACCAGTGTCCAACGACCAAAAGAGAACACTTGGGAGAAACTTTCTGAAAAGGTTCACCAACTTGAAGAGAGATTATTCTCCTCCGTACCTGTACAAAGCAGTGTCTCAGCTGTCAGGGGTAGGCATTCACCCACACAAGGAAGACGATATGGTGGGTACTCACCCCGTGCCACCCTGTGGTTTTACTTACGAGACCATGGAGAGGACATGAGAAAATGGGATGGAAAATCTACTGCGACCCTAGAGGCACGGGTACGTGAGTTGCAAAAGAAAACAATCAGGAAAAAGGGATTCTCTGAAAAGTTTGCTGCTCCAACTTCCAGCAGACAGTCCTTCAAACACAGAAACGAAGAAGATTCTGACCAGGATTAGGGGGGCCCTGCCTCCAGCCAGGGGGAGGAAAGGGACAATCGAGTTTATTGGACTGTGTGGATTCGATGGCCTGGCACATCATGCGCACAGAAGTATAAGGCTTTAGTAGACACCGGTGCACAATGTACTATAATGCCATCGAGCTATAAAGGACCAGAGCCCATCTATATTTGTGGAGTGACAGGGGGATCTCAGCAGTTGACTGTATTGGAGGCTGAAGTGAGTCTGACTGGGAATGAGTGGGAAAAGCACCGCATTGTGACTGGCCCGGATGCTCCATGTATCCTTGGCATAGACTATCTTAGAAGAGGATATTGCAAGGACCCAAAAGGGTTCCGGTGGGCTTTTGGTATAGCTGCCTTAGAGACAGAGGACATTAAACAATTATCTACCTTGCCTGGTCTCTCAGAGGACCCCTCTGTTGTGGGGTTGCTGAGGGTCGAAGAACAGCAAGTGCCAATCGCTACCACAACTGTGCACCGGCGGCAATATCGCACTAACCGAGACTCCCTGATTCCCATCCATAAGCTAATTCGTCAATTGGAGAGCCAAGGAGTGATCAGCAAGACCCATTCACCTTTCAATAGTCCCATATGGCCAGTGCGAAAGTCTAATGGCGAGTGGAGACTAACAGTGGACTATCGTGGCCTGAATGAAGTGACGCCACCACTGAGTGCTGCAGTGCCGGACATGCTGGAACTTCAGTATGAACTTGAGTCAAAGGCAGCCAAGTGGTACGCCACAATTGATATCGCTAATGCATTTTTCTCTATCCCTCTAGCAGCAGAGTGCAGGCCACAATTTGCCTTCACTTGGAGGGGAGTCCAATATACTTGGAATCGGCTGCCCCAGGGGTGGAAACACAGCCCTACCATTTGCCATGGACTGATCCAGTCTGCGCTAGAGCAGGGGGAAGCTCCTGAACACCTGCAGTACATCGATGACATTATTGTGTGGGGTGACACAGCAGAGGAAGTTTTCGAGAAAGGGAAGAAAATAGTCCAAATCCTTCTGAAAGCCGGTTTTGCCATAAAACAAAATAAAGTCAAAGGACCTGCACGAGAGATCCAGTTTTTAGGAATAAAATGGCAAGATGGACGTCATCAAATCCCAATGGATGTGATCAACAAAATAACAGCTATGTCTCCACCAACTAACAAAAAAGAAACACAGACTTTCCTAGGTGTTGTGGGGTTTTGGAGAATGCACATCCCAAATTACAGTCTGATTGTAAACCCGCTCTACCAAGTAACCCGTAAGAAGAATGAGTTTGAATGGGGCCCTGAACAGCGACAAGCCTTTGAACAAATCAAGCAGGAAATAGTCCATGCAGTAGCCCTTGGGCCAGTTCGAACAGGACCAGATGTAAAGAATGTGCTCTACCCTGCAGCCGGGGAGAATGGCCCCACCTGGAGCCTCTGGCAGAAAGAACCTGGGGAAACTCGAGGTCGGCCTCTGGGGTTTTGGAGTCGGGGATACAGAGGATCTGAGGCCTGCTATACTCCAACTGAAAAGGAGCATATGAAGGAGTTTGATCTGCTTCGGAGGTGGTCGGTACTGAAGCGCAGCTCCTCCTAGCACCCCGATTGCCGGTACTAGGCTGGATGTTCAAGGGAAGGGTCCCCTCTACGCATCATGCAACTGATGCTACATGGAGCAAGTGGGTTGCACTGATTACTCAGCGGGCTCGAATAGGAAACCCCAGTCGCCCAGGAATATTGGAAGTGATCATGGACTGGCCAGAAGGCAAATACTTTGGGATATCATCAGAGGAGGAGGTGGGTCGTGCTGAAGAAGCCCCACTGTACAACCAGTTGCCAGAGAATGAAAAGAAATATGCCCTGTTCACTGATGGGTCCTGTCGTATTGTGGGGAAGCATCGGAGATGGAAGGCTGCTGTATGGAGTCCTACGCGACGAGTTGCAGAAGCTGCTGAGGGAGAAGGTGAATCGAGTCAGTTTGCAGAAGTGAAAGCCATTCAGCTGGCTTTAGACATTGCTGAACGAGAAAAATGGCCAGTTCTCTATCTCTACACCGATTCATGGATGGTAGCAAATGCCCTGTGGGGATGGTTACAGCAATGGAAGCAAAACAACTGGCAGCGTAGGGGCAAACCCATCTGGGCTGCTGCATTGTGGCAAGATATTGCTGCTCGGGTAGAGAACCTGGCTGTGAAAGTACGCCACGTAGATGCTCATGTGCCCAAGAATCGGGCTACTGAAGAACATCAAAACAACCAGCAGGTAGATCAGGCTGCTAAGATTGAAGTAGCTCAGGTGGACCTGGATTGGCAGCATAAAGGTGAATTATTTATAGCCCGATGGGCCCATGACACCTCAGGCCATCAAGGTAGAGATGCAACATACAGATGGGCTCGTGATCGAGGGGTGGACCTGACCATGGACGCTATAGCACAGGTTATTCATGACTGTGAAACATGTGCTGCAATCAAGCAAGCCAAACGGTCAAAGCCTCTTTGGTATGGAGGACGGTGGCTGAAATATAAATATGGAGAGGCCTGGCAGATTGATTACATCACACTCCCTCAAACTCGCAATGGCAAGCGCCACGTACTTACAATGGTGGAAGCAACCACCGGATGGCTGGAAACATATCCTGTGCCTCATGCCACCGCCCGGAACACCATCCTGGGCCTTGAAAAGCAAGTCCTATGGCGACATGGCACCCCAGAAAGAATAGAATCAGACAATGGGACTCACTTCCGAAACAACCTTATAGACACTTGGGCCAAAGAACATGGTATTGAATGGGTGTATCACATCCCCTATCATGCACCAGCCTCCGGGAAAGTTGAACGATACAATGGCCTGTTAAAGACTACCTTGAAAGGAATGGGCGCTGGGACGTTCAAAAACTGGGATACGCATTTGGCAAAGGCCACCTGGTTAGTCAATACTAGGGGATCTACCAACCGAGCTGGACCTGCCCAATCAAACCTGTTACGTACTGTAGATGGGGATAAAGTTCCTGTAGTGCATGTAAAAAATATGCTGGGTAAAACAGTCTGGGCTACTCCTGCCTCAGGAAAAGGCAAACCTATTCGTGGAATTGTTTTCGCTCAGGGACCTGGATACACTTGGTGGGTGATGCAAAAGAACGGAGAGGTCCGGTGTGTACCTCAAGGAGATTTAATACTGGGTGAGAATAGCCCATGAACTAAATTGTACCATGTTAATTAGTATATTATACTGTATGTTATCACTACCATGATTACTATAGGTGACTAATTAGAATGTATGGAAAAGAGTGTAACCTGAGCATGACATAAATGGTATGGAATAAGGGGTGGATAGATGTCCTGGTTTCAGTTAGAACAGAATTAATTTTCTTCCTAGTAGCTGGTGGAATGCTGTGTTTTGGCTTAGGATGAGAAGAGTGCTGATAACACCCCGATGCTTTAATTGTTGCAGAGCAGTGCTTATACTAAGCCAAGGACATCTCAGCCTTTTGCTCTGTCCTGCCAATGGGCAGGCTGGGGGTGCAGTAAGAGCTGGGAGGGGACAGACACAGGACAGGTGACCCAAACTGGCCAAAGGGGTATTCCATCCCATCTGGGGTCATGCTAAACAATATATAGGGGTGGCTAGCCGGGGGGAGGGGGCCGGACTGCTCGGGGTTAGGCTGGGCATCGGTCAGCGAGTGGTGAGCAATAGCATTGTGCATCACTCGTTTGTACATACTATTATTACTTTCATATTATCACTATTGTATCATTATTATTATTGTTGTTATTATTATTTTTGTTATTGTTATTTTCCTGTCTTATTAAACTGTCTTTATCTCAACTCACGGGCTTCACTTTCCATTTCTCTCCCCCGTCCCAGAGAGGGAGGGGGGAGGGTGAGCGAACGGCTGCGTGGTGTTTGGCTGCCGGCCGGGTTAAACCACGACAGCACCTGATGGTACCACACTGCAGCCAGCGCCAAGGGACATCCTGGGCCTCTTGGCTGCATTTTGGGGCGATGCCATCAGCAAGCAACCTCGGCGTGGGTGGGCTGGGGCAGCCGCGCGGGTCGGGGAAAGCTCGGCCTGCCCGGAGCAGCCCCTTGACCAGTGTCTGCCAGCTCGTCCCTGGTGAACCGCACGCTGTGTGATGCCCACATGCAGAAGGGCCGCGCTTTCCGTGTGATCGTGGTGGACAGCCGGCCGCGGCTGGAGGGCCGGGAGACGCTGCGCCGGCTGGTGCGCAAGGGCATTCACTGCACCTATGTGATGATCAACGCCATTTCCTACGTGCTGCCTGAGGTGAGGAGTGAAGCGGGGCCGTGCTGAGGGCGGTGGCAGGCCAGGGATGAGACTGAAGCGTGACAGAAGATACTGACACGCCTGCGCTGCTCCAACAGGTGTCCAAAGTGCTGCTAGGAGCCCATGCGCTGCTGGCCAACGGCTCAGTCATGTCCCGGGTGGGGACATCCCAGATCGCGCTGGTCTCCAAGGCTTACAACGTGCCCGTGCTGGTGTGCTGCGAGACCTACAAGTTCTGCGAGCGGGTGCAGACAGACTCCTTTGTCTCCAACGAGCTGGGTATGGTTTCTGTCCCCTTCTTCCCGCCCGGGATCTGCTCCCTGCTCCTGCTGCTGGCCAGGACAGGACTTGCTGAACCGTCCTGCCGGTCCTCTCCCTGAACCCTCGAGGGGGACCCCGGCCCGGGAGGGGCAGATGCGGGGGGCCGCGGGCGGCAGCGCGGTCCCTGCCGCCGATCCCGCAGCGTCTCCTCTCCCCGCAGATGACCCCGACGACCTGATCGTGCTCCGCAAGGGGCAGGCCCAGCTGGGCGGCTGGTCAGAGAACAAGTCCTTGCGCCTCCTCAACCTGGTCTACGACGTGACACCGCCCGACCTGGTGGATCTGGTCATCACAGACCTGGGCATGATCCCCTGCACCTCGGTGCCCGTCGTCCTGCGCGTCAAGAACGTGGATCAGCAGTAGGGGCGGCAGCACGGACCCTAATAAAGCAGGCCCCGTGTTAACGCTGCGTCTGACCTCTGTGGTGCGGCAGAAGCCGCGTCGCCCCGCGTCATCCCGGGCTCGGCTCGGCTCTGTCCTGGGGCATGCGGTCCTTCTGCCCGGCTCTGCCCTGCCCCTCTCCTCCTCCCGCGCCAGGCTGCGGCCGGGAAGGGCCTTCCCCGTCCCCGTTGTCCGATAAAAAGTTCGGATTTGTCACCCGGCGTGGGGTGCGCCGATCCACGCGCTAGGTCGAGATGCTGCTGCGAGTGCGAGACCCTCCGATTTCGGCGCGGGGAAGCAAGTGATCGCCTCAATATGAGGGGTGACACGAGCTTCGACTTTATTGCGCAGATACCTGTGTATTTATACACACAGCCACAATTATGCCTACCGGTCACTATCCTCTTGGCTAAGCCCAAAAGTGTTGCAAAAAACACTGTTTCTCCTACTTGCGGTTACAGCCCATAAGCTACTCCCTTACCTTCCCGGGCCTCAGACCCACCTGTTTCTCTCAAGGACAGACTGCTCCTTGGATATTTTCACAAGAATGCTTCTCCTCCGGCCTACTCCATGGCTATAAGCTCTGTATTTCCTTTGCCTTGCTTGTACAATTCCTCTAGGGACGCGTGCCCTTGCTCTTTGAGCCATTCTTCAACAATTCCCCCTTTTTCTTTTTGCACAAGTGTCGTGGTTTAACCCAGCCGGCAGCCAAACACCACGCAGCCGTTCGCTCACCCTCCCCCCTCCCTCTCTGGGACGGGGGAGAGAAATGGAAAGTGAAGCCCGTGAGTTGAGATAAAGACAGTTTAATAAGACAGGAAAATAACAATAATAACAATAACAACAGTAACAATAATAGTACAATGATGATAATAGTACAATGATGATGATACTACTGCTACTAATAATGTGTACAAACAAGTGATGCACAATGCAATTGCTCACCACCCGCTGACCGATGCCCAGCCTAACCCCGAGCAGTCCGGCCCCCTCCCCCCGGCTAGCCACCCCTATATATTGTTTATCATGACCCCAGATGGGATGGAATACCCCTTTGGCCAGTTTGGGTCACCTGTCCTGGGTCTGTCCCCTCCCAGCTCTTACTGCACCCCCAGCCTGCCCATTGGCAGGACAGAGCAAAAGGCTGAGATGTCCTTGGCTTAGTATAAGCACTGCTCTGCAACAATTAAAGCATCGGGGTGTTATCAGCACTCTTCTCATCCTAAGCCAAAACATAGCGTCCTACCAGCTACTAGGAGGAAAATTCACTCTGTTCTAACTGAAACCAGGACAACAAGCAAGGCCCCATTCGTCATTTTTGTTACCCCTTTCACAATACAAAATAAGCTATTATATATATATATATATATATATATATATTATTATATTCACAATTTCAAAATAAGCTATTTTGACAACAACGATTATCAGCAGTACAATAAGCAGCAATCTCAAACCCTCCTTAATAAGGGGTACAAGCCAAGGGGAAAGGTCACCAAACAGGGATTTAAACCAGGTAGCAAACGGGTTAACATTCCCTCGTATTCCATTCACGTGTTCTTTGAGCCAATCCAACCTTTTATGGATCAACTCACTGTGATCTGACAAATTAAAAGAGCACGTTCCTTCAAAGTCCTCGCAACCGCGTCCCTGGGCCAGCAGCAAAAAGTCAGTGGCTGCCCGATTCTGCAACACTGCGTGTCGGAGACTGTCCTGTCCGTATCATCCACCATTGGAGAGGGGATGGCGGTAGTTGCGTTGAACCGTTTCACTGTCCAGCACGCCAACTTTTCTGTTTGTGTCAGCGCCCGCGCGGCTGCCAGCCCTGGTGTGAAGGAGGAGGCAAATATTCGCGCGGTGGCTGACCATAACTCAACATCATCTTTACAGGCAGGTGTTAGACCGTGAGTGTCTCTTTTCGCTCTGCTGGACATCGTCTTGGAGATGCTCAGCCAGTCCTGGCGGCGAGGTGCAAATAATCCGTTGTATCGCTAGGGAGCCGTGCCCTCGCTCTTTGAGCCATTCCTCAGCAATGCTGCTTATTTCGGAACTGCACAAGCCCAGGTACCGGGTGCTTTCCCCCAGAGCTGGCACACCTGAGGATTTTCCGTGCCGCTCGTCGCACGATCCCTTATCGGTACCGTTACGTGTCCGCACCATCCCCTGGCCTCCGCTCGCCTCCATCAATAGCAGGCTGCTGCCACGACAGAGTCGCTCTGCGCGTCCTCGGAGAGGAGAGGAAGGGTCCCTCGTTGGGACGGGCTCTCCCAGCCTCGGGGTGCGAGTTTTGCTGTTGGAGCGGGACGGGCTCGCAGACAGTCGGCCTCAGAGTACTCCAGACCTTTGGTTTTCAGCCCCCCGTTCGCACGGTGTCGATCTGTGACGTACTCCAGGGAACAGCGGGACGCGTCCCCCAGGAACGTCCCCAGACCGCGCTTCCCGCTCAGCAGGGCCTCGGTCAATCGTCCTTGAGCCATCTCCAAGGCCTGGCTCATCCTGCCCTGTCCTCAAAGGACGAGCTCCATCTCCTTGGCGCAAAACCAGAGCTAACCGCACGCCGGTGTGGGCCCGTGCTCTTGGACCGGGGCAACGGGGCCGGGCCGCTCCCGGGCCGGGCTCCGCAAGCCCCAGCGCCAGGCTCCGGCGGGCCCGGGGAGCTCGGGCCCGGGGGCGGGGCCGCGGGGAGCAGGGACCTGAGGGGCGGGGCCTGGAGGCGAGGCGGGCGTGTCCGTGCCGCCCGGAGGGGGCGTGTCCGTGCCGCCCGGAGGGGGCGTGTCCGTGCCGCCCGGAGGGGGCGTGTCCGTGCCGCCCGGAGGGGGCGTGTCCATGTAGCCCAGGGGGGCGTGTCCATGTAGCCCAGGGGGGCGTGTCCATGTAGCCCAGGGGGGCGTGTCCATGTAGCCCAGGGGGGCGTGTCCATGTAGCCCAGGGGGGCGTGTCCATGTAGCCCAGGGGGGCGTGTCCATGTAGCCCAGGGGGGCGTGTCCATGTAGCCCAGGGGGGCGTGTCCATGTAGCCCATGGGGGCGTGTCCATGCAGATCGGGCGCCGCGCCGCATGCCGGGACCGAGCCCACGCCACGCGGGGCCCCCCTGGAGACCCCCGTGGGCGCGGAGCGGGCTCGGAACGGGGCCGGAGCTCGGGGCGGGGAGGGGGCGTGGGGAGGGCCCGGGGTGGGCTTTGGGGGCTGGTGTCCGTGTGCTGGGGGTGCGTGCGCTGTGGTGGGGCCGGGTGGTCGGGGAGGTGGGGGCATACTTACCTGGCAGGGGAGACACCATGATCAGGCAGGTGGTTTTCCCAGGGCGAGGCTCATCCCCTGCACTCCGGGTGTGCTGACCCCTGCGATTTCCCCAAATGCGGGAAACTCGACTGCATAATTTGTGGTAGTGGGGGACTGCGTTCGCGCTCTCCCCTGGTTCCGAGGTTCAAAGGCACAGCCGGTGATCGCTGTATCGTTGACTGACGATCGCTGCATCGTTGACGGACGCTCGCTGCATCGTTGACTGACGATCGCTGCATCGTTGACGGACGATCGCTGCATCGTTGACTGACGATCGCTGCATCGCTCACGAACGATCGCTGCATCGCTCACGATCGCTGCATCGTTGACGATCGCTGCATCGTTGACGATCGCTGCATCGTTCACGAACGATCGCTGCATCGCTCACAATCGCTACAGCGATCACTGGCTGTGTCTTTGAGCTTCGGCTCCTGTCCCGCGTGGGCTGCCCGGTGAGCGCAGCGCCAGCTCCTGGCGAGCTCCCGCTTTGCCTGGGGGGAAAGGAGCGGGCGTGGGTCCAGGGGAAGGTCCCACGGGAGCCCCCTCCCCTCGCCGTGGGCCTGGGCCCGCCGCCAGCTGCCCACGCACCCACAGCCCCCCCAGCCAGCAGCACCTACCTGCCGAGCTGCAGCACAGAACTGACTTTGCCTTTCCTTGTTGGCTTTCTTTTTGCCCCTCGATGATCTCACTTCTCCTTCCTGTAAGCCACGGCATGATTAATGCTGGGTTCCAGAAGGATCCAGAAGGATCCTGGCTGTTCTGCTGGTGCATCGCCAAGTGGGGCAGGAGGCAGCCACGGACCCTGCCGTGACTCCCAGGAGCCGCGGAGGAAGCGCGGTTTCAGCGTGGGGTCCCTCCCGCGGGGTGCCGTCCTTCCCGAACTGAGCCCGCGGGGGCTGCCCACAGGCAGCAGCAGCTCTTCAAGTACCGCTCCCACGCGGCTCCGTCCCACGGGGTCCATCCCCCAGGAGCAAACTGCTCCAGGCTCCAGCACGGTTCCCCCGCGGGCGGCAGCTCCCCCCAGCCCCCTGCTCCTGCGTGGGCTCCTCTCTCCGTTCTGCAGCTCCGGCCCACCGGGGCCTCTCCACGGCACGCAGCGCGCTCCGAGCCCCGCGCGTCCACGGCGATCGACTCAGTCCATCGCTGCATCGGTCACCAGCGATGCATCGCTCACGATCGCTGCATCGTTGACGATCGCTACAGCGGTCACCAACTCTGTCTTTGAACTTCGGAACCAGGGGAGAGCGCGAACGCAGTCCCCCACTACCACAAATTATGCAGTCGAGTTTCCCGCATTTGGGGAAATCGCAGGGGTCAGCACACCCGGAGTGCAGGGGATGAGCCTCGCCCTGGGAAAACCACCTGCCTGATCATGGTGTCTCCCCTGCCAGGTAAGTATGCCCCCACCTCCCCGACCACCCGGCCCCACCACAGCGCACGCACCCCCAGCACACGGACACCAGCCCCCAAAGCCCACCCCGGGCCCTCCCCACGCCCCCTCCCCGCCCCGAGCTCCGGCCCCGTTCCGAGCCCGCTCCGCGCCCACGGGGGTCTCCAGGGGGGCCCCGCGTGGCGTGGGCTCGGTCCCGGCATGCGGCGCGGCCCCCGATCTGCATGGACACGCCCCTTGATCTGCATGGACACGCCCCCATGGGCTGCATGGACACGCCCCCCTGATCTGCATGGACACGCCCCCCTGATCTGCATGGACACGCCCCCTGATCTGCGTGGACACGCCCCCCTGATCTGCATGGACACGCCCCCTGATCTGCATGGACACGCCCCCTCCGGCCGGCACGGACACGCCCACCTCGCCTCCAGGCCCCGCCCCTCCGGGCGCCGCTGCCGGGAAGCTCCGCGGGCCCGGGCCCGGCCTGGCTGCGGCCGGGGTGCGGGGAGCACGGGGCCGGGGCCGGGCCCGGGGCCGGAATCGCCTCCTGCCTCTGCTCCCGCACGGTCTGGCCCGGCTTTTGCTCCTTTCCTTCGCCTGAGCCGCCCCTGACGGGGAGACGGGGAGCTCGGCAGCAGCAGCTCGCAGAGTCACAGAGCTCTAGGGGGTGGCAGGGACCCCCAGAGACCATCGGCTCCAGCCCCCCGCCAGAGCAGTTCCCCAGAGCAGGCTGCCCAGGGAGGCGTCCACACGGGCCTTGGATAGCTCCAGAGAAGGAGACTCCAGAGCCCCAGAGCGCGTCCTGCGAGCAGCACCCCACAGCAGGGCCCGCACGCAGCCAGACGCAGAGCGGGGGTTCTGCAGGGGCAGCAGTTTGTGCGGGGGAAATCCTTGCTAAGGGAGACAGGAGGAGCACTGCGAGATCGGGAAAAACACAAATCACGGGCGCTCTGGTCACGAGAGAAGAAGGAAAAAGAAGGAAAAGGAGAAATTAGCGGGTGGCCAAATCACATTGAACGTGTAGGGTACAGGAGGGCATCGGGTGGGTGGTGAACTTGCAGGACTCAAGTGAGGAAAGGGGAGAAATCAGGTGCTGGGTGTTATACATGAAGTCTCAACTCAATCTGAATTTTGTAATATTTATAAAACAAATATTTCTAAAAGGTATAAAAGGCAAGTAAACAGCGCTGGGTGTGCAGGGAGTCTGCGCTCCACCAACATGCACACACGGACATCAAACATTCTAAATATACAGAACATGGCTTTACATACTAAACCCGGCTATGCCTGTACATACGTACAATCAGAAAAGAACAATCCTTTAAGTTCCATGACTTAATAAACTCGAGTACGCTTATACATGTGTATGATCAGAAAAGATAACAAACAATCCTGTAAGTTCCATGACTTAACAGTCTCCATTTTCCATTCCCTTTGAACAATATGTCTCGCTTTAAGTTGACAAGCAACTCGGTCTTCAGGCCTTATGTATCCCGTTCTTCCCGGATCGAAGAAAAGCAGATCCATCTCCTTTTCAAGGCCAATAGGGCCCGGGTCAAAAGGCACCTCCAGGTCAGCAGGGGTTGTAACAGAAAAGCCTTCGATGGCTGCAGCAGCAGAGGGGCCGATGGCGTAGCAGTGGGATCAGTAAATGAGCCCGCAGCTCCCTCACTGCCTGGCAAACCATGCATTTCTGACTGGTCCCACACGGCTCTTTAAGGCCTCAGAGACTGCTCGCCAGGTGCCGAGGAATCCCACCACAACCTTGTCGTTTCTAGTTGCAGTCCCACACCTTGACCTCAGTTTGGTCCCATATTTCAGGCTCAAAAACTGTCCGATTGTTAATAAGGAGAACAAGCTGTAAGGTTACCAGGACAGTCTTCGTTCCTAAGGACGTGTGATTCCCCATAATGTGCAACTGCTTACCAGTGAGAGGCAGTTGTGTGCCGGGTCCGCTTCTCTCAGCTCAAGCTTCTCTCCAGCTCCGGTGCGCCTGTTTCCAGCGACTTTCTGTACGAGCTTCTCTGAGCAGTTTGCTGAGTTTGTCTGAACCCATCTTCATGAGGCAATCAATGTGCCTGTTCCCGTCCTGGTCTCCATTCTGCCAGCCTGTTCCTCTTCACTTCTTTTTCCTGCTTCTTTACTGATGTAACTTCATCGTGCTGCCTTTTTTTTAATCTTGAGGGCAGGCTCCCCTCTTACACCCTTGTCTCCACAGCAGTTCTTTTCAAAACAACTTTTCATTGGTCAAACAACTTTGAATATAACAACAACAGCAAACACCCAGAAACTTCCATGCCTTAACGGCTGGAGAACAAGAAACCGGAGACTGCATGGAGTCTCCTGAATCACCCTTCTTTGTTCCCTCTAAACTCTTTTGCATTCCGGATGGCCTCATCGTTAAGAGTCTAATGTTATCTCAACCACAGGGCTTTCCAACCCCCATGGACACATTCCCAAATCTCCCCCTTCTTTATTAATATCAACCATTTTCTCGACTCGAATTACCACTCCGTATATAACACAGGTAATAGGGGATATAAGGTTAGGATAAACTCCTACTGTGCGCTTCTGCTCGCAAGATGCCCACAATGCAATCACAAATGAGACAGCTTTGCAGAAGGTCCTGTCTGAAGAAAATTATTGAGATTTTTCCCACAGCAGTCCCAGTCATTCAAGGTGTAGAAGCCCCTAGGACCGGCTGGCCCAGCCCTCAGCCCAGCAGTGATGAGCCCACCACTAAACCAGTTCCACACCAACACGTTTCCTGCAGACCTCCAAGGATGGCGACTCGCCCCCTGCCCTGGGCAGCCCATCCCAGCACCGCACAGCCCCCTTGTTATAAGTTGCCCCCTTAATTAATTTTCAGAGAGCATTGCATTAATAATAGAAAGGAGTTTATTGAGTAAGCAACAGCAAGCAAAACAGCGCTGGGTGGCCGGGGAGTCTCAGCTCCACCAACAGCGCGCACCTCACCCCCCCCCCAGGGTCCCTTTTTATATCTTGGTGATTTCAGGATTACGCAGCACATCCTGGTATATTCTGCGACTGCGCGCACTGTTGCTAGGGGGTCGTCTCTGTCCCTCTGGTGGTCGTGAAGATGAAGGCCGTAGTCTTCCTCAGCGTTGTGGTTCAACTTCTTTCTTTATTTGGTCATGTTGGCCCAGCGTGAGACAGGAAGGCAGGATGTTGATACACTAGTTAGCAACTTATCAGGAGATGGTTACATGAGCTTTGCAGCAGGGTCTTTGAACAAAAGAGGCAACTGAGATGCAGAAGAAGAGAAGGGGAGGGGGTTCTCTTTTTTGTTACATTAAGCAAAGGAATTTTCATAGTGTCTAGCCAAGTATTATACAGCTCCTTTCTTCAGCAGGGAGCTTTTGCAACTCCCACTCCTCAAACGGAACTCCTTGTTTTTATAATACAAGAGACAATGAACAAACATTTGTTGTGTATTACACCCCTCAGTAAAGCAATGTCTCCTAATTTCCATCCTAAACCTCTCCTGGTGCAACTTGAGGCCATTTCCTCTCATCTCATCACTTGGTGCTTGGGAGAAGAGCCCAATCCCCACCTCACTACAGCCTCCTGTAAGGTAATTGTAAAGTGCAGTAAGGTTCCTCCTGAGCCGCCTCTTCTTCTGCAGCCCCAGCTCCCTCAGCCGCCCCTCACAGGACTTGTGCCCCAGGCCCTTCCCCAGCTTCGTAGCCCTGCTCTGGCCACGCTCCAGGGCCTCGATGTCCTTCTGGTAGTGAGGGGCCCAAAGCTGAACCCAGCACTCGAGGTTTGGCCTCCCCAGAGCAGAGCCCAGGGGGACGATCTCCTCCCTGGCCCTGCTGGCTGCACTGCTTCTGACACAGCCAGGATGCCCTTGGCCTTCTTGGCCCCCTGGGCACGCTGCCGGCTCGTGTTCAGCCATCTCTCAACCAATACCACCAGTTCTCCTTCCACTGGCAACTCTCCGGTTGTTCTGTAGTGTTGCATGGGGTTGTTGTGCCCCATGTGCAGGGCCCGGCACTCGGCCTTGGTGAACTTTGTGCAGTTGGCCTCGGCCTCTCCAGATCCCTCTGCAGAGCTCTCCTACCCTCGAACAGATCAGCATTTGTGCCTAACTTGGTGTCGTCTGCAAACTTACCGAGGGCGCACTCGATGCCCTCGTCCGGACCATTGCTGAAGATACCGAACTGCCCCCAGCACCGAGCCCTGGGGGGGCCACCAGTGGCCGGCCTCCAGCTGGATTTACCTGCACTCACCACGGCTCTTTGGGCCCAGCCACCCGGCCCGTTGGTTACCCAGAGGGGCGCATGCCCGAGTACACAAGGAGTCACCGGCACCCCCTGCACCACCTCCTGGGAGCGGGGCTGTGGCGTGCGGGAAGGGCTCGTCACCGACGGCCCCATCACAAAGCTGGGGACCGGGGTCTGCCTAGGCGAGTGCTCAGGGTCTGCAGGGATGCTCTCACAGAGGCTCACGCAGAGCAGCTCTCTTTGGGTGCACAGCGAGCTGCTTTGGGCGTCTCTGCCACAAACACGGGACGGGCGCAGGCAAGGCACTTCCTTGCCAATGGCCAGCTGAATTCTGCCCGCCTGGTCCTCCTCCTCAGGAGAACAGGGGGAGAACACGATGGAAAAAATCTCGCAGGTTGAGCGAGAACCCGGGGATCAGAGGATCACAGAACGGGGTTGGAAGGGACCTCAGCGATCACCCAGCCCCAGCCCCCTGCCATGGGCAATACACCTCCCCGCAGCCCAGGTTGCCCCCAGCCCTGTGCAGCACGGAGAGGCCTTGGTCAAAGCCTGCATGGTTTGCTTAGAGACATGAACTGGCTGGGGAATGACCTGCTGGAGAGGAGCTCTGAGGAGAAGGACCTGGGGGTCCTGGTGGATGACAGGTTGGCCGTGAGCTAGCACTGTGCCCTGGTGGCCAAGAAGGCCAAGGGGATCCTGACGTGCATAAAAAGGAGTGTGGCCAGCAGGTCAAGGGAGGTGATCCTCCCCCTCTACTCTGCCCTGCTCAGGCCTCACCTGGAGTACTGTGTCCAGTTCTGGGCTCCCCGGTACAAAAAAGACAGGGATCTCCTGGAAAGAGTCCAGCAGAGGGCCACAAAGATGAGACGGGGCCTGGAGCATCTTCCCTGTGAGGAAAGGCTGAGACCTGGGGCTGGTCAGCCTGGAGAAGAGAAGACCGAGAGGGGATCTCAGCAATGTGTATAAATACCTGAGGGGTGGGAGGCAGAGGGATTTGGCCAACCTCTTTTCAGTGGTTTGCGGGGACAGGACAAGGGGCAATGGGCACAAAATGAACCCCAGGGAGGCTGTGGGGTCTCCTTCTCTGGAGCTATCCAAGGCCCGTGTGGACGCCTCCCTGGGCAGCCTGCTCTAGGGAACTGCTCTGGCGGGGGGCTGGAGCCGATGGTCTCTGGGGGTCCCTGCCACCCCCTAGAGCTCTGTGACTCTGCGAGCTGCTGCTGCCGAGCTCCCCGTCTCCCCGTCAGGGGCGGCTCAGGCGAAGGAAAGGAGCAAAAGCCGGGCCAGGCCGTGCGGGAGCAGAGGCAGGAGGCGATTCCGGCCCCGGCCCGCCCCACGCCCCGTGCTCCCCGCACCCCGGCCGCAGCCAGGCCGGGCCCAGGCCCGCGGAGCTTCCCGGCAGCGGCGCCCGGAGGGGCGGGGCCTGGAGGCGAGGTGGGCGTGTCCGTGCCGGCCGGAGGGGGCGTGTCCATGCAGATCAGGGGGCGTGTCCATGCAGATCGGGGACCGCGCCGCATGCCGGGACCGAGCCCACGCCACGCGGGGCCCCCCTGGAGACCCCCGTGGGCGCGGAGCGGGCTCGGAACGGGGCCGGAGCTCGGGGCGGGGAGGGGGCGTGGGGAGGGCCCGGGGTGGGCTTTGGGGGCTGGTGTCCGTGTGCTGGGGGTGCGTGCGCTGTGGTGGGGCCGGGTGGTCGGGGAGGTGGGGGCATACTTACCTGGCAGGGGAGACACCATGATCAGGCAGGTGGTTTTCCCAGGGCGAGGCTCATCCCCTGCACTCCGGGTGTGCTGACCCCTGCGATTTCTCCAAATGCGGGAAACTCGACTGCATAATTTGTGGTAGTGGGGGACTGCGTTCGCGCTCTCCCCTGGTTCCGAGGTTCAAAGGCACAGCCGGTGATCGCTGTATCGTTGACTGACGATCGCTGCATCGTTGACTGACGATCGCTGCATCGTTGACTGACGATCGCTGCATCGCTCACGAACGATCGCTGCATCGCTCACGATCGCTGCATCGTTGACGATCGCTGCATCGTTGACGATCGCTGCATCGTTCACGAACGATCGCTGCATCGCTCACAATCGCTACAGCGATCACTGGCTGTGTCTTTGAGCTTCGGCTCCTGTCCCGCGTGGGCTGCCCGGTGAGCGCAGCGCCAGCTCCTGGCGAGCTCCCGCTTTGCCTGGGGGGAAAGGAGCGGGCGTGGGTCCAGGGGAAGGTCCCACGGGAGCCCCCTCCCCTCGCCGTGGGCCTGGGCCCGCCGCCAGCTGCCCACGCACCCACAGCCCCCCCAGCCAGCAGCACCTACCTGCCGAGCTGCAGCACAGAACTGACTTTGCCTTTCCTTGTTGGCTTTCTTTTTGCCCCTCGATGATCTCACTTCTCCTTCCTGTAAGCCACGGCATGATTAATGCTGGGTTCCAGAAGGATCCAGAAGGATCCTGGCTGTTCTGCTGGTGCATCGCCAAGTGGGGCAGGAGGCAGCCACGGACCCTGCCGTGACTCCCAGGAGCCGCGGAGGAAGCGCGGTTTCAGCGTGGGGTCCCTCCCGCGGGGTGCCGTCCTTCCCGAACTGAGCCCGCGGGGGCTGCCCACAGGCAGCAGCAGCTCTTCAAGTACCGCTCCCACGCGGCTCCGTCCCACGGGGTCCATCCCCCAGGAGCAAACTGCTCCAGGCTCCAGCACGGTTCCCCCGCGGGCGGCAGCTCCCCCCAGCCCCCTGCTCCTGCGTGGGCTCCTCTCTCCGTTCTGCAGCTCCGGCCCACCGGGGCCTCTCCACGGCACGCAGCGCGCTCCGAGCCCCGCGCGTCCACGGCGATCGACTCAGTCCATCGCTGCATCGGTCACCAGCGATGCATCGCTCACGATCGCTGCATCGTTGACGATCGCTACAGCGGTCACCAACTCTGTCTTTGAACTTCGGAACCAGGGGAGAGCGCGAACGCAGTCCCCCACTACCACAAATTATGCAGTCGAGTTTCCCGCATTTGGGGAAATCGCAGGGGTCAGCACACCCGGAGTGCAGGGGATGAGCCTCGCCCTGGGAAAACCACCTGCCTGATCATGGTGTCTCCCCTGCCAGGTAAGTATGCCCCCACCTCCCCGACCACCCGGCCCCACCACAGCGCACGCACCCCCAGCACACGGACACCAGCCCCCAAAGCCCACCCCGGGCCCTCCCCACGCCCCCTCCCCGCCCCGAGCTCCGGCCCCGTTCCGAGCCCGCTCCGCGCCCACGGGGGTCTCCAGGGGGGCCCCGCGTGGCGTGGGCTCGGTCCCGGCATGCGGCGCGGCGCCTGATCTGCATGGACACGCCCCCATGGGCTACATGGACACGCCCCCTCCGGGCGGCACGGACACGCCCCCATGGGCTACATGGACACGCCCCCTCCGGGCGGCACGGACACGCCCCCTCCGGGCGGCACGGACACGCCCGCCTCGCCTCCAGGCCCCGCCCCTCAGGTCCCTGCTCCCCGCGGCCCCGCCCCCGGGCCCGAGCTCCCCGGGCCCGCCGGAGCCTGGCGCTGGGGCTTGCGGAGCCCGGCCCGGGAGCGGCCCGGCCCCGTTGCCCCGGTCCAAGAGCACGGGCCCACACCGGCGTGCGGTTAGCTCTGGTTTTGCGCCAAGGAGATGGAGCTCGTCCTTTGAGGACAGGGCAGGATGAGCCAGGCCTTGGAGATGGCTCAAGGACGATTGACCGAGGCCCTGCTGAGCGGGAAGCGCGGTCTGGGGACGTTCCTGGGGGACGCGTCCCGCTGTTCCCTGGAGTACGTCACAGATCGACACCGTGCGAACGGGGGGCTGAAAACCAAAGGTCTGGAGTACTCTGAGGCCGACTGTCTGCGAGCCCGTCCCGCTCCAACAGCAAAACTCGCACCCCGAGGCTGGGAGAGCCCGTCCCAACGAGGGACCCTTCCTCTCCTCTCCGAGGACGCGCAGAGCGACTCTGTCGTGGCAGCAGCCTGCTATTGATGGAGGCGAGCGGAGGCCAGGGGATGGTGCGGACACGTAACGGTACCGATAAGGGATCGTGCGACGAGCGGCACGGAAAATCCTCCGGTGTGCCAGCTCTGGGGGAAAGCACCCGGTACCTGGGCTTGTGCAGTTCCGAAATAAGCAGCATTGCTGAGGAATGGCTCAAAGAGCGAGGGCACGGCTCCCTAGAGATGTAACAGATTATTTGCACCTCGCCGCCAGGACTGGCTGAGCATCTCCAAGACGATGTCCAGCAGAGCGAAAAGAGACACTCACGGTCTAACACCTGCCTGTAAAGATGATGTTGAGTTACGGTCAGCCACCGCGCGAATATTTGCCTCCTCCTTCACACCAGGGCTGGCAGCCGCGCGGGCGCTGACTCAAACAGAAAAGTTGGCGTGCTGGACAGTGAAACGGTTCAACGCAACTACCGCCATCCCCTCTCCAATGGTGGATGATACGGACAGTCTCCGACACGCAGTGTTGCAGAATCGGGCAGCCACTGACTTTTTGCTCCTGGCCCAAGGACGCTGTTGCGAGGACTTTGAAGGAACGTGCTCTTTTAATTTGTCAGATCTCAGTGAGTTGATCCATAAAAGGTTGGATTGGCTCAAAGAACACGTGAATGGAATACGAGGGAATGTTAACCCGTTTGCTACCTGGTTGAAATCCCTGTTTGGTGACCTTTCCCCTTGGCTTGTATCCCTTATTAAGGAGGGTTTGAGATTGCTGCTTATTGTACTGCTGATAATCGTTGTTGTCAAAATAGCTTATCGTTGTGTTATGAAAGGGGTAACAAAAATGACAAATGGGGCCTTGCTTGTTGTCCTGGTTTCAGTTAGAACAGAGTGAATTTTCCTCCTAGTAGCTGGTAGGACGCTATGTTTTGGCTTAGGATGAGAAGAGTGCTGATAACACCTGATAATACCTGAAGAGTGCTGATAACTGTGTTTTAATTGCTGCAGAGCAGTGCTTATACTAAGCCAAGGACTTTTCAGCTCCTTGTTCTGTCCTGCCAACGGGCAGGCTGGGGGTGCAGCAGGAGCTGGGAGGGGACAGACCCAGGACAGGTGACCCAAACTGGCCAAAGGGGTATTCCATCCCATCTGGGGTCATGCTGAACAATATATAGGGGTGGCTAGCCGGGGGAGGGGGCCGGACTGCTCGGGGTTAGGCTGGGCATCGGTCAGCGGGTGGTGAGCAATTGCATTGTGCATCACTTGTTTTGTACACATTATTATTAGTAGTACTATTATCATCATTGTATTATTATTTTTACTGTTGTTATTGTTATTATTGTTATTGATGTTATTTTCCTGTCTTATTAAACTGTCTTTATCTCAACTCACAGGATTCACTTTCCATTTCTCTCCCCCATCCCAGAGAGGGAGGGGGGAGGGTGAGCGAATGGCTGTGTGTTGTTTAGCTGCCGGCCGGGTTAAACCATGACACTCGTGCAAAAAGAAAAAGGGGGAATTGTTGAAGAATGGCTCAAAGAGCAAGGGCACGTGTCCCTAGAGGAATTGTACAAGCAAGGCAAAGGAAATACAGAGCTTATAGCCATGGAGTAGGCCGGAGGAGAAGCGTTCTTGTGAAAATATCCAAGGAGCAGTCTGTCCTTGAGAGAAACAGGTGGGTCTGAGGCCCGGGAAGGTAAGGGAGTAGCTTATGGGCTGTAACCGCAAGTAGGAGAAACAGTGTTTTTTGCAACACTTTTGGGCTTAGCCAAGAGGATAGTGACCAGTAGGCATAATTGTGGCTGTGTGTATAAATACACAGGTATCTGCGCAATAAAGTCGAAGCTCGTGTCACCACTCATATTGAGGCGATCACTTGCTTCCCCGCGCCGAAATCGGAGGGTCTCGCACTCGCAGCAGCATCTCGACCTAGCGCGTGGATCGGCGCACCCCACGCCGGGTGACAAATCCGAACTTTTTATCGGACAACGGGGACGGGGAAGGCCCTTCCCGGCCGCAGCCTGGCGCGGGAGGAGGAGAGGGGCAGGGCAGAGCCGGGCAGAAGGACCGCATGCCCCAGGACAGAGCCGAGCCGAGCCCGGGATGACGCGGGGCGACGCGGCTTCTGCCGCACCACAGAGGTCAGACGCAGCGTTAACACGGGGCCTGCTTTATTAGGGTCCGTGCTGCCGCCCCTACTGCTGATCCACGTTCTTGACGCGCAGGACGACGGGCACCGAGGTGCAGGGGATCATGCCCAGGTCTGTGATGACCAGATCCACCAGGTCGGGCGGTGTCACGTCGTAGACCAGGTTGAGGAGGCGCAAGGACTTGTTCTCTGACCAGCCGCCCAGCTGGGCCTGCCCCTTGCGGAGCACGATCAGGTCGTCGGGGTCATCTGCGGGGAGAGGAGACGCTGCGGGATCGGCGGCAGGGACCGCGCTGCCGCCCGCGGCCCCCCGCATCTGCCCCTCCCGGGCCGGGGTCCCCCTCGAGGGTTCAGGGAGAGGACCGGCAGGACGGTTCAGCAAGTCCTGTCCTGGCCAGCAGCAGGAGCAGGGAGCAGATCCCGGGCGGGAAGAAGGGGACAGAAACCATACCCAGCTCGTTGGAGACAAAGGAGTCTGTCTGCACCCGCTCGCAGAACTTGTAGGTCTCGCAGCACACCAGCACGGGCACGTTGTAAGCCTTGGAGACCAGCGCGATCTGGGATGTCCCCACCCGGGACATGACTGAGCCGTTGGCCAGCAGCGCATGGGCTCCTAGCAGCACTTTGGACACCTGTTGGAGCAGCGCAGGCGTGTCAGTATCTTCTGTCACGCTTCAGTCTCATCCCTGGCCTGCCACCGCCCTCAGCACGGCCCCGCTTCACTCCTCACCTCAGGCAGCACGTAGGAAATGGCGTTGATCATCACATAGGTGCAGTGAATGCCCTTGCGCACCAGCCGGCGCAGCGTCTCCCGGCCCTCCAGCCGCGGCCGGCTGTCCACCACGATCACACGGAAAGCGCGGCCCTTCTGCATGTGGGCATCACACAGCGTGCGGTTCACCAGGGACGAGCTGGCAGACACTGGTCAAGGGGCTGCTCCGGGCAGGCCGAGCTTTCCCCGACCCGCGCGGCTGCCCCAGCCCACCCACGCCGAGGTTGCTTGCTGATGGCATCGCCCCAAAATGCAGCCAAGAGGCCCAAGATGTCCCTTGGCGCTGGCTGCAGTGTGGTACCATCAGGTGCCAGCTGGGCAGTTCTGTGTTAGCATGGGGTCCTGCCCCGGGGACAGCCCTACCTAAATGTGTCTGACTCCCAGGGCTGGCTGTAGCACAGTGGGTGCTGCCACACGGGCCTCCAGGCACATCCTGCCCAAAGGAATCCAGGAGGTGTCTGTGTTACCTGGGGCAAGAGTTGGAATCCCACCGAGTACCTGATGGGCTGGCATTGCCTAGAGATAAGCCTGGGCAGAGCTGCAGCCTGCCCTCACCATTCCCAGTCCCATCCTTCCAGGCACCACCTCACTACACTCCTCGGGCCCCCTCCCTGTCTTCGCACAGAAAATCACCCCCGTGTCTCAGCGCTCTTTGGAAGCAGTGCTGACCTCCCCCTGTCCACAACCACAACAAACGGCTCCCCCTGCACACCCTCTCCAAATGTCCTCGTTATGCACCAGGCCTGCGCTGGAGCCTCCCTCTGCTCCTTCATCTGCCGATCGCCCAGGAAGCGCACACAGACGCTTTTGCCACAGCAGCATCTAGTTCCCTTTTCCACGTTCACTTTCCAGGACATTCTCCCCCTAAGGAGGAACCAGCTTCCTTACTTCTGCTTCCTGACACATGATTTGCTGCAGTCTGTTCAAAATGCCAGTAAACAGCCGAGGCTGCTCTGCAAATGCTCTGTATTTAAGAAATGGCAAATCTGGGTTTCTTGAAACATTTCAGTCTAGACATACATGTGTGCAAGCAGAGGACAGTGCTGAGCCCTGAACAAGAACAGCAAAGGCTCATTAACGAGCCTTCTATAGGCTTTGCTGATGGCAACGGTTTTAGGCCTGCTGCCAGGTAAGGTGTTGTCAGCTGCTACAGGTCTGCAGGTCTGGGAGTTTGGTTTACTCAAAATGGAAAGCAGCACAAACCTGAGCATTCACAAGCTGAGTTCTTATTCATTCGCACAGCTACGTTCATCAGTACAGACTGGGATTAGGCTCTGTGATCAGACCTTCCTCAATGCCCCTCTAATGAGTCTGAGTTCCATCCCTCCCAGCACACAGGGAAGTCAGAACAAGGTCAGCAGAGCGCCCTCCCCAGCGGGGCCCTTCAGGGATGCCTGCTCGCAGCCTCACCAGCCAACACTGCCCGCTGAGCTCTGCTGGCATGGTTTGGTGTTTGTCCCAGCTGCTGCCAGGCAGAAAGTGCTTCGGCACTGCCTCCTGACGCCAGCTCATCAACCTGCCCGTCTTCCAGGATGGGACAAGTCCCAGCTAGTGCTTTGGAAAAAGCAGAGCGCTCAGCAATATTCTCTCATCCAGTTGGTGAGGGCTGATCCCGGGGCCATGCTGTGCTTCAAGCCAACACCCTCACATATCCTTTGTTCTATCCCACCGGTCGTGAACTTCTCCCTTGTGTGTGCTCCCCACCACAGCTGAGTTCTGACCAACACCCCTTGACTACCTACTCCGTGCTTATTTCTTGGTGCTGCCCCTATTTTCCCCTCAGCAAAAGAAGACCTAGAACCACAAACCCTCCCTACCTCTTGGACAATGCTGAAATTCTCCCACCACTGAAAAACTGCTTTTGCAAGAGCTTCCTATGTTCATTCCACTGCTTTGTCTCTATCTTCCACCCCGTGGCCTGGCTGCCCCTTCTTACCATCCGTACACCAGGATGACATCGCGGTCATTTATCTTCTCAAAGGCAGATTTTGAAATGGCTTCAGCCGCCAAAACAATTTTCTCCCGCAGATAGTTGTCAATAGTGCTCTGCAGCTTCTCCTTTGCCTGGGGAGACAGTACCAGCACATACAGCACGGCCTGGCCACGCTGCAGCCACTCGGCTGTCCTTTGCCACCTGGGAGGGCAGTGGGCTCAGCAGAGAGCCCCATCCTGCTCCCAGACAGTCTGTTTGCTGAATGGCACCTTCCCGCAGTAAGGGCTCTGTGGGGCACGTGGGGCCTGCTCCTGCTCCAGTGCGAGCTTACTAGCACCCCACAGTACCTCACTGTAACATCAGGACCTCCCCAGCTGCGCTCATTGCTTCCCCTGCATCTCCCAGGTCAGTCACTCTGGGCATCCACCCCACGGAGATTTTACTGCCCAGATCTCACCAGCCTGACTTCTCGCAGCCTGTTGGCCACACTGTCATGTAGGTGTTCAGCTCCTGATGTACAGCCACCACCCTGCCCCTGCTCCACAGCCAAGAGGTTCCTGCAGAGCCTTTTGTGCTGGATGCAGCTGAGCATTGAAAAACACTTTCTTCCTCATCCGTGACATTACTGATGCTGCCAAACAATGCTCAGACTGTGCTGGTGGGCAAGGACAGCTCATGGTGCCTACGTGCTGCAGCCTTTGTGGCCTCCCTGTGGTGGACAGCGCCAGCTGCACCAGTCTGGGAGGCCTCCAGCCCTCCAAGAGTCATTCCTTGTTGCAATAGGCGCAATGCTGGTTGCCAGCCAGGCCTGTGGTGGAGCGCTGTGCTCACTGTGACCACGTGCTTCTCCTGCTGCAGCTTCCCGTTTTACATCCCTGGTCCTGATGGGCTCCAGTCCCACCAGCCTACAGATGTTTGGTGTTCGCTGTGGTGCACCCCAGCCCCTTTGGAACCCGCTGGACTGTGCTTGCAGGCAGAGGGGGAGCAGGTCTGGCTGCAGTCCCTTCTCAGGCTGTGGCTGGCGACACTCATGGCCAGTAGCCTTCTGGATTCTCTGCAGCACTGTCTGCATCCTGTCACCTCCCCCTGCTTGAACCGTGACAGGGCTGTGCTTCCACCCTGGGCTTACAGCCAGAGGGCTGGAGCCTGCTGCTCATGCGTGGTCACTCACCTCCTCCTCTCTCAGGGTGTCAGGGAGGCACGAAATCTCCTTCTTGAGGAACTTAATGGCATTGCCCATGCTGACTGAGAGGGGCCGGCATTGGTTCAGGAAGCTGTAGACAGAATCATAGAATCATAGAATGGCCTGTGTTGAAAAGGACCTTAAAGATCATCTACTTTCAACCCCCTGCTCTGGGCAGGGTTGCCAACCACTAGAGCAGGCTGCCCAGAGACACATCTAGCCTGGCCTTGAATGCCTCCATGGATGGGGCATCCAAAACCTCCCTGGACTACCTGTTCCAGTGCCTCACCACCCTCTGAGTGAACAACGTTCTCTTAATTTCCAACCCAAATTTCCCCTTAGTTTAAAATCATTCCCCCTTGTCCTATCACTACCAACACATGTAAACAGGCAATCCCCTTCCTGTTTATATGCTCCCTTGAACTTCTGGAAGGCCGCAATGAGGTCTTCCCGGAGTCTTCTCTTCTCCAAGCTAAACAAGCCCAATTCCCTCAACCTTTCTGTGTAGGAGGTGCTCCAGCCCTCTGATCATCTTAGTGGCCCTCCTCTGGACCCGTTCCAAGAGCTCCACATCCTTCTTGTGCTGGGGGCCCCAGGCCTGCACACAGTATTCTAGTTGTGGTCTCACCAGAGCAGAGGGGGACAATCACCTCCCTCTCCCTGCTGGCCACCCCTTTTTTAATGCAGCCCAGGACATAGTTGGCCTTCCGGGTTGCAAGAGAGGAAATGTACTTAGCTTACTTAGCTTCAGGGTAGCTTGGAGGACAATGATGGTGAGAGGGAGGATGCAGCTGGGCTGGGGATGGCAGCCAGAGAGGCAGAACCAGAGCCCCAGGAAAGCCAGCCAAAGCTTGGGTAGAACAGCAACCTGGAGAGACGTCTGATGGACCACACTCAGTGGAGCTTCAGTCCCTCTGCCCTGGCACCGAGACCACTCACCTGATGTGTGGCTTTAGCTTGGCCACCAGGTCCCGTGACAGCTCCTCGTTAGGGGGAGTGGAGTAATCTCGAATCAGCTGAAACAGTAAGAAAGAATGTGAGTTCAGTGCACCTGCCCCTTCTGGCCAGGCACTGCATGTGCCCACCCTCTCTGAGGAGGCTGCAGACCAGGCACAAGTGTGTACTGTGCAGCTTGGCACACTTTTACGGGGCGAGCAAAGGATGCTCCAGGAACTCAAATCTGCAACAGCTGCAGCACCAGAACAGGAGCCTGGCAGCATGGATGCCCCAGGCCAAAAGGGAGAGGTCTGAAGAGGACTGAGCACAGTCATAGCCCCAACAGCTGGGGAACACGAAGAGATGCCTGTACCTGGTGCAATGCCCCTGCTGCCTCATGGGCATGGGGCTCTGACATACCTGTTTGAAGACTTCCAGCAGGGCAATGCATCGGGCATTGGAACCATTGATGATTCCCTGGGAGTACTGGAGGCCAAGGCGCACCACAGCTGGGTGAATTACTGTGGAGGGGATGCTGCAGGGACAAAGGTGAGAACTGTCAGCTCTGGTACTCTACAGCCCAGGAAAGGCTAACCCATGGCCAGACTTCTCCCCAAGCAATCCAAGGGATGCCCCAAGAAGAGATCTGTCAGCCCAGCCCTGCTTGCTCTGTGACCTGAGACATCAGGCCAGCCCCACTGCCCCTGTTCCACTGCCCCACACTCCCCGAGGACAGCGCTCTTCCTCTCACAGGCAGGACATCAGCTGCCCCTGCTGCTACTCCTCGCAGCAGGTGAAGAGGCCGCCCCATCCACACCACATGCAGAACAAGGACACCCCTTCCCTAGGGCCATTTTACAAACAAGCTGGATGAAGCAGAGCCAAGCAGTTGCCAGGGGCCTGGGCTGGGGAGGCCACATACCTCATCTGCTGCGTCAGCGGCTTCTTCCGGCTGTACTGGTGCAAATGGGAGAACAGGTTGACCTTGGTGCCATAGTCCTGCCTCAGAGGTACCTGTCACCAAACAGCGCTGATGATGACTTTACTTGTTCAAGGCTTCCATAGAGCCCTGCTCACTCCAGAACCACCGATCACACCCAGTGCTTATTGGCAGCACACCAGAGGTTTCCTCTGCCCAGCAGAGACCAAGTCCTACTCCCCACCATGCACGAGCCTGACCCGCACCACATAAACCTGCGGCACGACTGCCCTGTAGCACGCGGCCTGGTATCCAGCCCTCCTCCTACCTGCTGACGCTCCAGCTTCTTGGCTAGTTTCCTCAGGGCAGCAGGGTCATCCACCTGCACGTGCTCTGGCAGCCGCTTCACCACTGTGAGAACGATGAAGAGGGTGGCGTGAAGCAGTACCACCCTGGTGCAGCCCCCAGCTCAGCCGTGCTGCCCCAGCACTCAGGAAACAAAGGGTTCCAAGGAAAGGGGCAATGGGAACGGCACAAGGATCAGACAGGCACATCCTGCAGGACCCCAGCCCACTCCCTCCCCGCTCACCCACCTGCCCTCTGCACCCCAGCCGTGACAACATCGTTACCTGTTGGGGGCTCAGTGGGGGTCAGCCTGGGCTTGGCTGGTGGGGCTGCCTGGCCCAGCTCTGCTTTCTTGGCCTGCTTCTGGGCGCGCTCAGCCTCCTGCTTGGCCCGGCGCTCCGCTCGCAGCTCTGCTTTGCTCTTGCCCCCCGTGGGCTTCTCACCATCGTTGGGGCCATCGGCCAAGGGTGGTGAGGACGAGGGGTGAGGAGTGACTGCAGGAGACAGAAGGGGGGAAGTCTGCGCCCAGCCTCCGTCACTGGGGGATGCAGCCCCGCACGGGGGGCAGCCCGCGGTGGGGAGACTCCTCCGCGCAGGGGCAGACCCCCTGCCTTTGGGGGTGTGCGGGAATAAGCCCTGTGCTCTCCAGCACCTCCCCGACCCCGTACAACGACACGGGGACCATCAGGCCAGCCCCGCTGCCAGGCCAGCGGCCCCTCCGTAACCCCGACCCCGCACGGCTGCGAGCAAGGAGAGCTCCAGCCCGCAGCGCGGTGGGTGCCGGCGGTGCCGCGATGGCCGCCCCTGCCCGGGGACGCTCCCGGCCTGGGCTCGGGGTGCCCGGGGGGGGGGGGGCGGGGGGCGCTCACCGCGGGGCTGCCCGGGCTCGGGCGCTGCTCCCTGCTCGGGGGGCTCCGCCGCCGGCCCCTTCTCGCTCCTCTTCTTCTTCTTCTGCTGCTTCTTCTCCTTGCGCAGCTGCAGCTTCTCCTCGCGGGACAGCTCCGGGACCTGCGGGCACACACTGCTGCGGCCCGGCCCCGCACCGAGCCCCGGCCCCGGCCCCGCACCGAGCCCCGGCCCCGGCCCCGGCCCCGGCCCCGGCCCCGGCCCCGCTCACCTGCGCTGCGGCCGGCCCCGGCGCGGCAGCCTCGGAGCCCGCACCTGGAACGAGAGCAGCGTGAGAGGGGCCCCGGCGGCGGGGCAGAAGCCGGGGGGGGGCCGCGGGGCGCGGGGCCCGTCCCGCAGCCGCCGCCGGGGGGGCCCGGTCCCGCCGCAGCCCCGCGCTCACCGCCCGGCGCCGCCCGCTCCGCCATGGCGCCCCCCCCGCAGCGCCCCCCCCCGGCCGGAGGGCGCCGCCGCTCCCCGCCCGCCCGTGACGTCACGGCCCCGCCGCGTGACGCGCGGTGACGTCACGCGGGGCCCGAGCCCGGGGCCGCGCCCCCCCCCCCCGCGGTGGCTCCGGGGCCGGGGGCGCCGGGCGCAGGGGGGCGGCGCCGGGAGCCCCGGAGGCCGGGGAGTCACCGGGACCGGGGGCGGCCCAGGCCCCGCCGGGTGCCCCCCCCCCCTCAGCCCCCCCCCCGGGCCCGCGGGCGCTGTAGCGGGGCGGGGCGGGGCGGGGCGGCCCCGGCGGGCGGTTCTCGGCCGCGCCATCGCGCGGGCCCCGCGGGGCGGCGCCGCGGAGCGCCCGGCCCGAGATGGCGGCGCGCGGCCGGTAGCGGCGGGCGCGCGACCCCGCCCGGCCCCGGCCCCGGCCCGGCCCCGCCATGCACTTCTCCATCCCCGAGACCGAGACCCGCGCCGGCGACGGCGGCGCCGCCTACGTGGTGAGCGGGGCCGCGGGGCGGCGCGGGGCGGGCCCCCCGCCCGGTTCCGGCAGCGCCCCGGCGGGGACGGCGGGCGGCCGGGGACCGGGACCGGGGCCGGGGCCGCCGCAGCCCCCCCCCAACCGCCCCCTCCGAGCCGCCGCCCCGCTGCCGGGCCGCTGCTGCCAACCGCGGGGGGGGCGGTGCCGCCCGGCGCTCCCCGGCCGAGGTCGGCCCCTTCCCGGGGGGAGCCGGGCCGGGCCCCCGGGGCGCTCCGGCGGTGCCCGGGCCTTCCCCGTCGCCCGTGCGGGCGGCTGGCCCCGTGCCCTGCGGGGGGCTCGGTGCGGCGGGGGGGGGGGGAGGCGCTGCCCGTGCCCGTGCCCGTGCCCGCGGCGCAGCCCGGCCCCGGCCCCGCTTCCTGTTTTGCTCCGTGCGCCGTGAACGCGCCCGGCCCCGCGGCTGCTCCGGGAGCGCGGCCCTGGGGGGTCCAGGGGGGGCCGCCCCCAGGCGGGGGCCGTGGCAGCGCCCCCGGGTGTCCGGGGCCCCCCCCGCGGCTTGGCGGAGAGCAGCGAGTGCAGGACCCCGTGTCCGGTGCTGCCCCCCCCGATCGCATCCTGGCGGTCCTGGGGCCGCAGGGTCCCTTCCTGCCCCAGCGCAGGCCCTGCCCGGGGCCCCGTGCCGCAGACAGCCCCGGTCTCTGCTCCGCGGGCCGTGGGAACGGCGCCTGCCCCCTTGGGAGAGGTCCCGCTCCGGGGGGGTCTCTGAGGGCGTCCCAGCAACACGAGGCAGCGCGCCTGGGGACGTGGGCGGTCAGGAGCCACAGGAGGGGCTGTGGGGGACCTGGACAAGAGCGATCGCTGGCGTCTGCGGCTGCACAAAGGTCGCAGGAGCAAGATGCACGGGTGTTAGGCCCTGTGCTCTCCCATGGACTTTGCCCTCAGGTGCTGCGATGACTCCTTAGGCAGGCAAAGACCTCGTCTCCTGCATCAGCAGATTGATCACTGAGTCTGGGCAGGAGCTGGTGGACCCCCAGGGAGCCCTGCTGGCACAGGTCCCACCAGGTGATGCTGGTACCACCCAGCATCAGCCACGGTCTCCAAGCCCTCTGCAGAGACCTGGCCTGAGGAACAGGGCTGTTGCGTTCGTGTCAGAAGGTGTTATAAGGAAGCCAGCATGAGCTCCAGCAAGTGCAGAGCTGCTGTGTCCTGGAGAGGCGCCTCCACTGACCTCGGGCAGCCCCGGCTTTCCTCTGGGCTGGTGCTCTCTGGGGTGGAACTGCTGCAGAGGTGTGCCAGCCTCTGTCCTGGGCTAGGGGCTGGAGGTGTTACAGAATCAGAGAGTGGCTTGGGTTGGAATGGACCTCATCCAATGCTACCCCCTGCCATGGGCACGACCCCTGCCCCCAGCCCCGGCTGCCCCCAGCCCCATCCAGCCTGGCCTTGGGCACCCCCAGGGATGGGGCACCCACAGCTCCTGGGGCAGCCTGTGCCAGGGCCTCGCCACCCTCAGAGAGAAGAATTTCTTTCTAATGTTTAACCTAAATCTTCCCTCTTCTAATTTAAAACTGTTACCCCTTGTCCAATCACTATCTGCCTGTGTAAAAAGTCACTCTCCATCTTTTTTATAAGCCTCCTTTAAGTACTGAAAGGCCACAATGAGGTCTCCCCAGCACCTTTTCTTCTCCAGACTGAACATTCCCAGTGCTCTCAGCCTTTCTTCCTAGGAGAGGGGCTCCAGCCCTCCGATCATCTTCATGACCCTCCTCTGGACCCACTCCAACAGGTCCAAGCCTTTCTTGTGCCGTGCGCAGGAATTACTGAATTTACAGCAGCATGTCCTGCTGGCAGCTGTACGCCAAACTTTCAGTTTTCAAACAACCAGTGCCCCCGTAGTGCTGTGGCAGGCAGCACACGAGGAAGGAGCCCCCTGCCCCATGGTGAGGGCTGGCCATGGCCACGCACCCCCAGGAAGCAGTGCAGTGAGCCTGGGCCAACGGCCCCTGGTGGTGGCAGTGTCCTGGCCATGTGGCATCTGCTCTCTGCTGTCATGTTGCTGAGCTCACCTCCTTCGGATGGCTTGTGGGAGCGTGGAAAACAGAAGTAACCTCCTGCCTCTTCTTGCTGCTGAGAGAGGGAAGGGCCTGCTGCTGGGGACACCCATGTCTGTGGGGCTGCCCGGTGGCTCCATGCTCTCCCTGTGGTTGGACAGATGCAGGGTTGCACACTCCTGGTGTCAGGCAGACACATCCCTTGAATGCTCTTGTGCTCCTTTAGTTTTGACTACATTTACCGAGCTGCACGTCTGTGCTGTCACTGACATATCTTTTGAGGAGCAGTGACACGAGAGCCCTTCAGTGCCTTTATTGTACTTATCTGTGCAAGTTCTGGGAGTTTGTCTGATCCTGTCCTTGCTGATGTGCAGTCCTTGACTGCTGGCAGCAGCCTCTCCTGGTCCTGGATGTGCTGGAGACGCTGTAAGAGAGTGTGCCCGGGGGCTGCTTATTGCGTGCATCAGCATGGTTCCGGGGTGCACAGGGCTGCTCATAGCCCCGTCCAGGCTGCCCATGAGAGCTGGGCAAGTCCTGGGCCCTTCAGGGGAAAGATGCCTGAGAGGCAGAGAAAAGTGCTTGTTGGGCAGTGCCTGGAGAAGGTTGAGCGCTGGGCAGCGTGGTGTGGGAGCCTGGCTGGCTGTCAGCGTGGGTGCCTGGGCTAGGTCAGGGCCTGCAAGAGTAACTTGGCCCTCACAGCGGTGCTGGGCCCGGCATGGGGTGTGCGAGGGGGATGTCTGGGCCTGGCTCTTCTTGTGTCAGGGCTGAGCTGCCCCGCTGGGTCAGTCCCTGCCACACATTTCCCCAGCGCCTGCTGGGACCGTGTCCAGGGCAGCACAAGGCTGGGCTGCAGAACTTCATGGTGCCTGTCTGCAAAGCGGAGTCATCGTGGCTGTGCCTGGCCTCCCTGGGGCTGCAGGCTCGCTGGGCCCCTGTGCAGTGAGTCCACTGACTCCGAGCCAGGAATGGCTGAGCCCTTCCAGACAGCATGTCCATGCCAACCCGCTGTGGTATTCTGTCTCTCTGGCCACCTGGGCTCTTTCTACATCCTTGAGTGCAGCAGAAAGGAGCCACTTGGTCTCTGGGGCTGGCGTTTATGCTGGCACCCCTGAGGGGAATCCCCCTTTGTTGGTGTCCTTGGGAGTGTTGCCTCTTCCTGTACAGGCTCCTCTTTTTGGGAGGGGGGAGGGAGGAGGCTTTGTGCTTGGCAGATCCCAGGGCCCTTCCATCCCTACCATGAGGCTGCGATCCTTGGTTTTGACTTGTGCCTCTCCCCGCAGGCCTACAACATCCATGTGAATGGGGTGTTGCACTGCCGAGTGCGCTACAGCCAGCTCCTGGGGCTGCACGAGCAGGTAGGGAGCCTTGGTGCTGCTGTGGGGCTGCCTGTGGGACTGCTCCGTGGTGCCCTGTGTCCCTGCAGGCAGGGTATCGGGTCCCACGGGGTTGGGGACAGGAATGTCTGGGTGCTGCAGGAAGGCAGCGCACGCTGCTGCAGAGCAGGGGTGCTGGGCTCTGTGCTGGCTGTGGGTGGGCACATGCTGCCTGGTGTTGGCACAGGGTTGGCCAAGACACCGCTTTCTGTGCCCTGGCACTTGGCACAGGCTTCTGCTCACGCTCTGTGACAGTCTGCCTTGACTCTTCCAAGTTGCTAGATGAGGAATGGGTGATGAGCTGCCTGCTCCCCTTGCCAGAGCCCTGGAAATCAGCCAGGTTTGGGGGCTGGGGCAGTCACCGTCTCCCTGGAGGCTCTCACAGCACTCTGCTCTCTTCCCAGCTAAGGAAGGAGTATGGCGCTAATGTAGTACCAGCCTTTCCCCCAAAGAAGATCTTCACGCTCACCCCAGCAGAGGTGGAGCAACGACGGGAACAGCTGGAGAAATACATGCAGGCTGGTAAGCTGGGTCTGCCCCATGTGTACTGTGGCTCAGGGCATGGTGGCACTGCCTGGATCGCTCCCTGTGGCCACCTGGGTCTGGCTTTGGCCTCTTCCTACGCACAGTGCTGAGCATGCTGCTGCCTGTCTTGGTGTTTGCAGCTGTGCAATGATAATAGCCAGCATTGTCCCCTGAATGTCAGCAAGCAAGAAGTGGTACCACTGGGGCTGCTTCTCGGTCTCCAGCCCCTTCCCTTTCCCTGCACTAGCAAAAGTGAAGACCTGCTGGAGCCTCTGTCTCCAGGGGATCCATGGCTGTCCATGGGCACCCTGCCCCCAGCACACACCTAGTCTGGGTGCCATCGCTGAGGGACTGTAGAACAGATGGGAACTGGCACGGCTCCCTGCCCCTTTCTACCTAATGCCCGACTCCTTGCTTGTCTTCCACCCCAGTGCGGCAGGACCCGACGCTGGGAGTCAGTGAGACCTTCAACAGCTTTCTGCGCAAGGCCCAGCAGGTGAGGAGGGAGCTGCTGGGAGCCCACGTGGGGTGTGCGGGCTGCCCCGTCTGGGGTGGCTCATGGCACTGCCCTCGGACCGGGGGCAGGGGTGGATGGGGCCAGGCTGCCGATCCTCTCTCTCTGCAGGAGACGCAGCAGATACCGACAGAGGAGGTGGTGCTGGAAGTGCTGCTCTCCAATGGCCAAAAGGTCAAGGTCACCATCCTCACCTCGGACCAGACGGAGGATGTCCTTGAGGTGCGGGAGGTCTTGTGCCGGGCAGGACCAGCCCATCCTGCTGAGTCCCGTGATTTTGCACATTTGCAGGAGGAGTCCCCTCAGCCCAGCAGGCCGTGAGGAAGCTCCCTTGCCCTTCCTGCCTTGTCCCTGCCTCAGAGCAGGGCTGTCCTCAGGGGGCTGAGGAGCAGCGGAGCTGAAAATTGTGTGCTGATGTCCTTATGTCCCTCCATGAGCCCACCTCAGTGTTGCGAGGCCCGCAGTTTGTTTTGTAGTGGCAGTGATCCCCTGGCCCCACTTGTCCATTTGCTCTCCCTGCCCTGTCCCCAGCTCAGCAGAGGTCCTGGCTCCCTTCGTAGGGAGTTCCCCTTAAATTGCGTGGGCTGGATCTCACCATGGGGCTCCAGGGGGAGGACGCGGAGGTGCCGTCTCTGTGTGGGAAATCATCACCTCCTGCTCTTGCTCTCAGGCTGTGGCCTCCAAGCTGGATCTGCCCGATGACCTGATCGGCTACTTCAGCCTCTTCCTGGTGAGAGAGACAAAGGATGGAGCTTTCTCCTGTGAGTAGAGCACGTTGAGGGAAGCCCCACAGGGGCCGCGTGGGCCATCTGCCCAGGGGGGGGAGAGCAGCACCTTGCCCCAGAGCGAGAGTCCTGTGCCTGGAGCAGGTGGCCCTGCGCTGGGTGGTGGGGGTCCGGGGGGCTCCCCCAGCACCGAGCTGCTGCTGAGCTGCTGTTCCCTGCAGTTGTACGGAAGCTGCAGGAGTTTGAGCTGCCGTATGTGTCTGTCACCAGCCTGCACAACTCCGAGTTCAGGATCATCTTGCGCAAGAGGTGAGCTGCAGGGCTGGCAGGGCAGCTGCCCTGGGTGGTGGGGTGGTGTCCAGGGACTCCCTGCTCTGTGGAGAGACCCCCTCCTTTCTTGCCACTGCTGTCCCTCTGGTGCTTTGACCCCCGGGAACATACCTGGGTGTCCCCATTGACACGGGGGAGGGGGCTGCCCTGCTGGGTTTGGCCCATTTCTGCTTTTCCCAGATGTGGCCCTGCCTGCCTGTGGCAGCTGGTACAGAGGAGGAGGAGAGGAGGAACGTGGCAGCTGAAGGCTGCCTGAGGGAGCTGGCTGTGAGAGCCAGCCCAGCTCCTTGTCCCTGCATGTGGGGCGGTGTTCTCATCGCTGTTCGGAGCTGGGGAAGAAGCTGACTCATGCGCTTCCCTTTTAGCTACTGGGACTCCTCCTATGATGATGATGTAATGGAGCATCGCGTGGGGCTCAACTTGCTGTATGCACAGGTGAGAGTCAGTGTGGCCCAGCTGGGTGAGGAGGGGGGCGTTGCACCCCTCAGCTACCGCTCCACGAGTCTCAGGTGGCCTTTGGTCCAGCTGCTCAGCAGCCTCTGCTTCTTTGTAGACGGTGTCAGACATCGAGCACGGATGGATCCTTGTTAACAAGGAACAGCACCGGCAGCTCAAGTCTCTGCAGGAAAAAGTCTCCAAGAAGGAGGTAGGGGAGGGCACGATGCTGTGGCTGGGGCAGTTCCAGGCTCTGGACTGGCTCTGCTCCCCCGTGTGAACCCGTGATGCTGAGTTTGGTGCCTGTTCCCTGACCAGCAGAAGCGCGGTGGGAGGGTGGCTGTCAGTGCTGACTTTCCCTGGCTCTGCCCACAGTTTATCCGCCTGGCGCAGACCCTGAAGTACTACGGCTATCTCAAGTTCGATCCCTGCGTCACAGACTTCCCTGAGAAGGGATGTCACGTCGTTGTCAGTGCTGGCAACAATGAGCTCAACTTCCAAGTGCGGCTGCCAAATGAGCAGATAAAGGAAGGCAGCTTCAAGGTCACGCGCATGCGGTGCTGGCGAGTCACATCCTCAGTGAGTGCTGCTTGGGGCTCTGGGTGGCCAGGAGGGCTGCTTGGGTCTGTTGGGACCCCGCTGTGCCGGGCTGCTCCAGCAGCTCTCCTGGCTGGAAGCCTGGGGAACGTCTCAGTGGTGGTTTGGGGCTGAGGGCCTCATGGCATGAAGATGTGTGAGGGGAGCCACTGCTGACGGGAACTGACAGTGGTGAAAAACCAGCACGAGCTGTGCAGGGTGGCCAGGGCCAGCCCCTGCAGCTGGTTGCTGGCCAGTTTCCCTCTGGAAACGCCCAGCCTCAGCATGTGTCTGTGCAGGTGCCGATGAGCAACGGTCCTTCAGGGAGCAGCCCAGGGAAGTCAGAGGTGAAGCTGGAGCTGGCTTTTGAGTATCTCATGAGCAAGGACCGGCTGCAGTGGGTCACCATCACCAGTCCACAGGTAGGGCTGCCTGCACACCAGGCCAGCAGTGGAAAAGGATGGGAGCAAGGGGGCAGCTACGAGGGAGAGGGCAGGACTGGGCTCAGTGAGGTGTCGGGAGGGTCATGAGGTGCGTGAGGCCAGGCACTGCGAGCCTCGTGACACCTCTCCCTTACAGGCCATCATGCTGAGCATCTGCCTGCAGTCCATGGTGGATGAGCTGATGGTGAAAAAGTCTGGCGGCAGCATCCGCAAGGTAAGAGCTTGGTCTGGATGTTTGTCTCTGCAGCTCCCCATGTTGTCCCTGTTACTCCACGGGGTTTAGGCTTGGCCCTGCCTGCCCTCCTCAGGCAGGGGCCAGCTGACAGATCCCCGGGGTGACAACTTCTGGAGCTGTCCATGGGGACCTGGCCACTAAGTTGAGCTTCTCCCCTGCAGATGTTTCGCCGGCGGGCAAATGGGGCCCTGCGGCGCTCGGACAGTCAGCAAGCCGTGAAGTCTCCCCCGTTGCTGGTGAGTGGGACTGCTGCCGCAGTAGGGAAGATAAAAGCAAACACAGGCTTAGCTGGGTACCAGAGCCGGAGAGGCGCCACCAGCAGGGCTGTGCTGCCTTGCTCCTGTAGCCCTGGGAAAAGAAAGGGGGTCCTGGGCGCGTCCACAGGAGCCAGAGCCCCTGGGGAGGGAGGGGATCAGGGCTGGGCAGCCCCTGACCTCCTCTTGGGAGGGTTAACAGTGGCTGAGGGGCAGGGGGACAGAAGAGCAGTGGGGACGGGGGTGGCATGTATCGTTGCCTGACCATGCTGTCCCTGCAGGACTCACCTGATGCCTCCCGGGAGCCAATGGCCAAACTCTCGGTGAGTTGCACGTGGGCACAGCGGGTGCCATCATCCCAAGACCAAGCCAGAGGGGAGTAGGGGTCCTCCCTAACACATCTTCCCCTTTCCGCAGAGCAAGCTCACCTCTGTCAGCCTGCGAGGGATCAGCCACTCCAGCTCTGCTAACGATGTGGGCGCTAACGACTTCCATGGCAATTATGCCTTTGAGGGCATCGGTGATGAAGATCTGTAGCCGCTCCCCCTTCCTAGGACAGCACTGGCCTGAGGGCCCAAGGGCCTTCGCTGAGGAATGTACGACCTGCAGACAGGTTGCAATCAACGTGCCTCTCACCTGCTACCATCCACCTTCCCTTGCTCCCCAAGGGCTGGGGATTGCATCCCAAACCCACCATTGCCTTCAGGCTGGGGGCAGCTGAGCTCCTCCTGCTGCTGGCTTCCCGCAGGGGCAGCCTGTGCTGGTGCCCAGCTGGGCGAGGGCTCGTTCCCAGAGCGGCACCAGCCTCACCCGAGCAGCGCGCCCAGGCTGAGCCCTGGAGCGGGTGTCGTGGAGCCTGGCCCCAGCTCCAGAGGGGCAGAGCCGCCCTCTTCTCCCACCCTGGGAGTACCTGGGCCCGTGCCAGGCCTGGCCCGCTGCACCAGTGGGAGCAAGCAGCTACGTGGGAGGGTGGCTGCCCTGGGGGGTGGTGGCAGCAGCCCGGTGGCACCGAGCGGCCCTTGTGAGGCTCCATAATGCCAAATTAGCATTTAGGTTTCTGCTCTGAGACAGACTGCAGTAAACTGTCTCCGGTGGGGCTCTGCGCAGAGCCCTGTCTCTAACCCGCTCATAGGCTCCAGTGTAATCTAGGCTTGTAACCACGTATCTTTTGCTGCTCCGACCGACCAGAGCATTAATGGACAGTAACCAATGTTTACATACTGCAATGATGATTAAAATGGATCCTGATTGGTATTGGGCTGTCTGTTGTGGGGGTGGCAGCTGGCCCTCCCCTCCCACCTCGGCAGCCCCCCGTCTGTTCTCTTCTCAAGCAGAACAAGGTCCCTATGGAGAATACCAGATAACAAAACCGACTGTTTAATGCTTTTATACACAATATAAATTACACTGACTGGCATGGCAACAGCCACAGAACCAGTCCTGTTCCCCCCTCCCCCCTTTCCCCGGGCTCTGGCAGAGGAAGGCTCTGACAGGCAGGAACAGGCAGGTGCCACTCCGCGCAGTGCCTGGGGGCACAGCACCGCCGCAGCTGGGGCAGGCACCCAAGCCCGGCAGAACCGCTGGTCGTGGCTTCGCCCTGCCCAGGAAGGTTAGGGCTGCAGGAGACCCTGGCACGGCTGCTGGCCCTGCTTAAGGCTGCCCTGAGCCCCAGCAGAGTTTGCTGCCCATCTCTCCCCCAGGGAGGGTAGGGGCCACAGACAGCAAGGGGCTGGGATGCCCCGTGACCCCCAGGGCCCGGCGCGGGGCCAAGCCCCTGCAGCCGGGCTAAGTGCTGTCTCAGGGCAGGGCCGTGCCCACGGCAGGAGGTGCCAGGAGGGCTTTGGCATTGCGCGGGTTGACCCAGCTCTCAGCCGTGTGGCCGTGGATCTTCTGGTGACGCTTGTAGTTGTCCCAGTGGCCAGTGGTGTAGGAGCAGTCCCGGCACTGGAAGGGCTTCTCACCCGTGTGCCGCAGCATGTGTCGCTTCAGGTTCATGCTCTGGTTGCAGCTGTAGCTGCAGAGGCTGCACTGGAAGGGCTTGTCACCCGAGTGGATGCGCCCGTGGCGCTTGAGGTTGGCCAGGTTGCCGCAGGCGTAGTCGCAGAGCTGGCACTTGTAGGGCTTCTCGCCCGTGTGCACGCGCTGGTGCCGCTTCAGGTTGTCGAGGTGGGCGGAGGCATAGGGGCAGAGCGGGCAGGCAAACGGCTTCTCCCCGCTGTGCGTCTTCATGTGCCGTGCCAAGTGGTTGGGGTAGTGAGTGACAAAGGGGCAGAGGCTGCAGGCAAAGCCTTTGTCCCCAGTGCCTTTGCGGGGGCTGGAGCCCGGTTCAGTGCCCAGCACCGCCAGGCTGCAGCGGCCACAGACCTGCTCGGCCAGGCCCTCGTCCTGCGCGAACCCATCATCCAGCACCAGCCCGCACATGCGGCACGTGAAGGGAAAGAGCAGCTCGGGCAGCGCGGCCGACTCCTCGCCCCGCAGCCGAGCGCAGCCGGGCAGGAAGGGGCCGGTGCCGCTACCCATGTGCAGGTTCAGCTCCGGCAGCAGCGGCTCTGCAGGACAAACACAAGCAGGGCTGTCAGCAGGCGGCACAGTGCTGGCAGGGCTCAACTCTGCAAGGAGCCCCAGCTCCAAGGGTGATGATGCCCTGGCACGGGGCTGGCGGCACACGGCCCCCGGCCCAGCACAGGCTCTGTGCGCCTGAGGGCGAGCGCTGGGACTGGCATAACAGAAGAGGGCAGGGCGTGCTCCCTGCCCGTCCCCAGCAGTTCCCCCCCCGACCCCGCTTTACCTGGCTCCTTGTCCTGCTGGTGTGGCCCTTCACCTTCAGGCAGGCGGTGGCTGAGCATGTGCCGCTTCAGGTTGCGGCTCTGGTTGCAGCGGTAGTCGCAGGCGGCACACTGGAAGGGCTTGTCCTGGCTGTGGACCCGCTCGTGGCGTTTGAGGTTGCCCAGGCTGCTGCAGGCAAAGCTGCAGCCCGTGCAGCGGTAGGGCTTCTCCCCCGTGTGTGTGCGCAGGTGGCGGGTCAGGTTCACCAGCTGGGCCGAGGCGTAGGCACACTGCGGGCATGCGAACGGCTTCTCCCCGTTGTGTGTCTTCATGTGGCGCTTGAGGTGGCTGGAGTAGTGGGAGGCGAAGGGGCAGAGCTGGCAGGAGTAGACAATGCGCTGGTTGCGGTTGCCCTCGGTGCCGGCACACTGCATGCAGCTCTGCCCCAGGCTGGCGGCCAGCTGCAGCCCGCACTGGCGGCAGGGCAGCGCCGCGGGGCCGGGCTCGCCGCCCTCCTCAGGGTCGCTCTCCACGCTCAGCTGCTGGTACCCAGAGGAGCAGTCGTCGTCGCTCAGCGTGTACGCCGGGATGGCGATCTTCCCCACCAGGGCCTCTGCTGAGAAGAGGGCGGGGATGGGATAGGATCAGGGGCCCGGCTGGCCCAGGCACAGCCCTGTTCTGGTGCCTCTGGTCTCAAGAGGGCTGCTTCTAGGAAGGGGACTGCAGCCAGGCGGGTGCCAGTGGCTCTGCCCACCCTAGCGGCACCCAGGAGTCCATAAGAGCCCCAACGCTCAGGGCAAGTAGCCCCATAACCACAGCCTGCCCCAACGTCCTGCCCCGGGGCCTGTCCCAGTCCCTCAGAAAAGCCTGCCACCACCACACCATGGCTGGCCAGGTGGTGGTGAAGTGTCAGGCACAGCACCACCCAGGAAGGATGGGCTGGCACCCAAAGCACTCGCTCAGGGCTCCCCCTCAGCTGTGGTGCTGCCAAAGCCCCAGGGGGTCGCTGGTTCCGCCTCCATGGCCAGCACCAGGCAGCAAAATGGATCTCCCCTGGCCCCGCTCAGTGCTGCTGCCCCACAGAGGTGGGAGGATGGATCAGTAGTGGGCTCTCAGAGAGCATTTCCACTTACCAGCTGGACAGGGATGTGTCCTCCCGCAGCTCACCGGGTAACCCCTGTGCCCCAGCAAGGGATGACAGCAGCGGAGCCACTGCCCTACAGCCCTCCAGATCTGGCCTGGACACACGGGGCCCTCAGATGTGTCCACAGGCTGGTACCCAAGGCAGAAGGGCAGGGACACGTGGCAAAGCCTTGCCACCATCAACCTCAAGCCATCTCCAGCTGTCCCCGTGCTGTGCCTGACCCACGGTCACTGTGAGACACTGCAGGACCCAGCAGCTGCTCTCTGCCATCCACATCGCTGCCACCCACCCAGCAGGGTCCAACTCCCAGGGCCCCTAGGCAAGGGGTGAGGCTGCTCCCAGGCCACAGGAAAGGGTGCGCTCCAGGCTCCCCAGTATTTCCCAGTCCCCGTTTCACAAGCACTGGAAGAGCTGACACCAGACCAGAGCGTTCTGCAGCTGCCTTACTGTCAGGGGAATACCACGGGCCTGCCCGCAGCTCCGTGCTGAGGGGCTCCCTGCAAGCTCAGTGCGTGCAGCCCTGCAGTGCCTTGCTGTCCCTGGAGCACCGTTCCCCGAGCGAGGCTGTGCCAGCACTGCCCTGCTGCCACAACGCACCCACAGGGCTGAGGACTGCCAGCGATGGCTCTTCTGGCACCCCCAGCAGGCCTCTGGCTGCCTGGCACCGCTCCCCAGCCGGGGCTGGAGCAGGAGGGGGGGCTTTCCTGGTTGCAAAACTGCCGCAGCTTTACAAGCAGCAGCACAGGCAGTGTCCGGCACCGCTGAGACAGCTTTGTCCCAGCATGGGGCCGTGAGCATGCGCTGCGGGGAGGTGCAGCCCTCAGAGCAGAACCCATCTGCCAGGCAGCTGGGACCAAGCCTCAGCACGAGAGCCGGAGCTGCCGGTGCGGCCCAGCACAGCTCCCAGCGCGCAGAGCACAGCGTCCCACACCCAGAGCGCAGCCCTCGGGGGAACAGGCAGGCAGGCAGGGGTAGAGGAAGCGGGCGGTTTGCACTGCTCTCCACTGAGCGCGTCCCCACGATATTCACTGCTCATCATCCGAGGGCAGCGAGCTGCTCTCACTGCTCCCCGTGAGGCACCACAGCGGGGCTGGATCAGTGTCACCTCCGGATCAGTGTCACCTCCTCTGCCCAGCTGCATCGCAGCCGACACCGACCTGGGTGCAGAGGCTGGGCTGATGCTGAGCAGCTGCAAAGGAGACGGGGGCAAAGCAGGGGGCAGAGGCAGGGATGTGGCGCTGCGGGGAGCAGAAGCTGGAGGAAGGACAGCCCGCGCCCCGTGCCCCACTCCCCGCCCCGAGCAGCTGTGGGGGGCGGTGGCATCGCCCCACGGCCACGTCTCGGGCAGGACCCAGGCAGGCAGCAGCCCCCAGCCTGGGGATGCCACAGCCCCGGGAGCGGAGCCCAGGGGAGCAGCCAGGGGGAGCCTCCCCGCTTCACGCGGCAGCCGCGGGCCCCACGGGTGCCCCCGAGGTGAACCGGGGCTCCCGGGGCTGGGCGGCGCTGCCCCTGGGGACCCCCGGCGGCGGCGGCAGAGCACGGCCGCGGCGGGGCAGCCGCCCGGGCCCGGCGTCCCCGCGGCCCTCCAGCCGGCCGTGGGGCGGGACCGGGAGCGGTAACGGGACGGAGCGTCCCCGCGGGGCCCAGCCCCCCCGCGCCGCGGGCGGCGCTCCCGGAGGTTCCCGGAGGTTCCCGGGGGGCCGCGGGGAGCGCGCCCGGGGAGCGCCGCCGCCGGATGGCGGCCGCCGGCGGGGGGACGCCGTCGGGGGCCGTTGCCACGAGCGACGGCGGCCGGGGCGCGGCGCCGCCCGCCCCGCCCCGCCCCGGGGCCGCCGCCGGGAGCGCCGCGGCGGGGGAGCACCGGGGCCGGCGGGGGAGGGGCGGCGGCGGCGGCCGTCAGCGGGCCCGGTCGGGGCGGCGGCACGCACCTGGCGGTCCCTTCTCGCAGGCCAGGCCGCGGCCCAGCAGCAGGTCGCCGGGCAGCACCAGCGCCGCTCCCGCCGTCTCCTCGGGGCCGTCCTCGGCGTCCGCTGCAACACACCGAGCGCCGCGGGTCACCGCCGGGGCCCGGCCGCCGCCGCCCCCCGGCCCCGCCGCGCACTCACCCTTCACCGGCTGCGGGTGGCTCTGCTTGCGCCGGGGCATCGTGGCCGGCCCCGGCCCCGGCCCGGCCCCGCCGCCCGCCCGCCCGCGGCCCGCCAGCCGCCCCCGCCAGCCCGGGGCGGCCGCCGCCGCCCCGCCTCGACCGGCCACTTCCGCTTCCGGCCGCCGCGGGGCAGGGCCGGCACCGGAAGCGGCGCGGTGCCCCGGAAGCGCGCGGGGCGCCCCCGGAAGCGTGCGCCCGGTCCGCCGCCCCCCCCGGTCCGCCGCTGCTCCGCCGCCCCGCTGCCGGCACCGGGAGGGAGCGGGGGGAGGAGGAGGAGGGGGGCGGGGGCCGCGCCTCCGGCATGCGGCGGGGGGGGCCCGGCCGGGCGCGGGCCGGGCGGCGGCGGAGGCAGGTGGGGGCCGGGGAGCGGGGGGCGCCCCGGGGGCAGCGCTGGGGCGGGGCGGGGCGGCGGGGCCGGGGGGTCCAGGGCCGGGGGGGGGCTGGGGGGGGGCTCCGGGGGGCTCCCGGTGCCGGGACAGGGCCGGGGCCGGAGCTCCTCGGGGCCGTGGCTCCCCCGTGGCCGTTGCCCTCCCGGTGTCACCCCCAGGGCCGCAGCGGAGCCCCCTCCCTGCTGAGCCCCGCGGGGCCGCGGGTGGTGCTGCCCATGGCAGCTCCCTGCTCCTGCCGGCACAGCCCCTGGTTCGCAGCCGCCCTTCCCAGCAAAGCTCCCGTTTGTGTGGCCCAGATCCCGCTGGAGGTCTGCAGGGACGTGGCCACTGAGCCATGGGGGGGGCCTGCTGGGTCCTGCTGCGACAGCTCCTGGTGCGGCCCTGTGGCACCCCAGCAGGGCTCAGCCCCTCTCACGCTGTCACATTTCTCTCCCTGTGGTTGGGGTGTCCCTGCTCTGCACTTGGACGAACCTGTACTTACGTGCTCGTCCTTCTGACGTCCAGGTCTCTGCAGCAGGCCCTGTCCCCAGCTGCAGGACTTGTTCTGCTTTCTCCATGGTTCAGTTAACGGAGCTGTGACACACCTGAGTGACCCTTGCTGTGCAAGCTGCTGCTGCGGCAGTAGCTACAGCAGTAGCAGACTGTACTCAGCAGTAGATGAGGCTGTTCACGGACAACTTTTATTTATCTGCAGGTCCTGGAGGGAGTTGCGTGTGTTGGACTTTGTGGCTGTCTCAGGGAAGCTGTGGCCGTGCCATGTCAGCGATGAGTCCCCACTGACAGGTACCTCAGGGCCAGAGGCAGGGCTGCTTGGAGCCCTGGTGGTGCTTTGTTTGTCTTGTGCAGCCCCAGCAGTTCGGTCAGGATGTTCAGGTGCTGCTGTGGGGACGGCAGGCACGGGCTGTCCCCTCGTGGTCAGGCTGCGGTGGCTGCAGCTGCTGCTGCTCTGGTGCCAGCTCTGGCTGCTCTGCTGGGCAAAGCCCGTGGTGGTGGCAGCAGTCGTCCGAGATGCTGCCCTCCCTGCTGGCTGAGCTCATCCCTCCCTGCTCTCTTCCTGCAGTACCTCTCACTCTCTAACAACTTTAAAAATCAAACTGAAGTCAAGTTTCCATCGGGTCTCCAGTTAACAGCTGCCTAGAAAACACTTTGTTACCTGGGGTGCCGCAGTGCGGTGCCATGCGTGTCCCCAGCAGAACAGATGTAAACAGACTCCTCGCTCTTACCTGGGTCATCACTGACACCTGCCTCTCCCAGTGGCAGTGTTTTTGCTGATCTGTCTGTGCTGAAAGGGAAAAAAAGAAGAAAAAAAAAGGCAGAAGCTGCTAGAGGAGGAAGGATTCAGCAGTGCCATGGGGTTATAAAATACAGGGTGCAAATTCCTGGAGTGTAGAGAGCAAGGAGAGCAGTGGACTGACTGGTCCTGGTGTGTAGAGGGGTTATGCTGTGGCTCCAGACTAATGTGAACTCTAAGTAAGGGAAAACTGTGACAGATTTACCTCATTTCTCCTGTCATCATCTCCTTGCTGGTCACTGAATGAACTGGCTCTTGGGTCCCTTGGCTCAGCTGCCCATTTTACAAACAGAAGGGGAGGCTGAGGTCTGTGCTGCAGGGCTTGTGCCAGGGCAATGCCCTGGGCCCACGAGGGACAAGTGGCTGGTTGTGGGGCAGCCTGGAGCCTGACAAATGCTGCGGATCCCTCAGCTTTTCCTGGAGCTGTTGCTATATATTTTTTTTTTTTACATGGTGCAGCTGTGTGGACAGCCCTAGGGCTGGCACAGTGGGGAGGGTGAAGCCACAGCTTGGTTTCTGTGCCTGAAGGGTGTCGGGATCTGCTGGGTGCTGAGGGTTCATTCCTGCATCCAGGGCCCCTGTGTTCACTCTCACGTGCGGTTTCTTTGCAGGCTGACGGGCACGGGCTGCAGCTGGAGATGGTTAGGCCGTTGCCTGTGGGGATGCTGGCTCCAAGGCCCGGGTAGGACACAGCTTGGCCTGCCATGGGGGCTGTGCCGGGGTTGCCACCGCCCCGCTAGCCTGACGGCAGCCTGACGTGCCACCATGGAGCGACCTGCGCGGGTGCCCCAGCCCCCCCACGTCCTGGACTTCTGTGGGCAGAAGCCGGAGGTCAGCGGGGAGATGTCACCAGAGCCAGAGCAAGAATCAGGGGACCCTGAGGAGACGCACGTCGCGCTGCCCCTGGGTGAGGATGGGGAGCTGGTGGAGTGCCCCCTCTGCCTGCTGCCCCAGCCTCCTGAGGCCTTTCCCACCCTCGCCTCCTGTGCCCACCGCTCGTGCCAGGCGTGCCTGGAGCAGTACCTGCGCATTGCTGTCAGTGAGAGCCGCGTGCAGGTGGCCTGCCCGCATTGCCCCGCCGCGCTGCAGCCTGCCGATGTCCACCGCCTGCTGGCCGAGCCCGCCCTGCGTGACAAGTACGAGGAGTTCCTCCTGCGGCGGCTGCTGGTGGCCGACCCGGGCACCCGCTGGTGTCCTGCGCCAGACTGCAGGTGACTGCTGGCCCCTCGCGTGGAGCTGGGAGCAGGGCACGGTGTGGGTCCCCCGTTCCCACGCTGGTGGAGGCGATGGGCTTTCCTGGCTGGGAGTTGGCGTGCAGCACATTGTGCCTGTGTTCTGTGAGCCTTTCACGGGCTCAGTCCCGTTGTGACATGATTCCGTGCAGTGTTGGGCCTGTTCTGAGAGATGTTCTGGTCCTGACTGTGGCCGTGTAGCCTGTGCAGCTGATTGTTAGGACTGGAGTGCTTGGCCACGTTGGGCCTGTCTGTGAGGCCCTAGGAGAATTCTGTGGATGCGAGGCAGGGAAGGCTTTGCTGCGGTCATTTTGCTGATGAGAGTGGCACATAGCTCTCGAATGCAGGCTGCTGCTCAGACACAGCACAGATCTGGGACCTGCCAGCACACAGCCTGTCAGTTCTGGGGAGGGGAATGACCGTGTGCCATACTGGGATGTGGCAGGGGGCCTGTGGGCACTGCTGGTCCCCCCACGCTGACTGTCTTCTCCCTACAGCTACGCTGTCATCGCCTATGGCTGTGCCGAGTGTCCTCGCCTCACCTGTGGGCGTGAGGGATGTGGCACCGAGTTCTGCTACCACTGCCGTCAGCCCTGGCACCCTGACGGTCCCTGTGCACCAGCACCGCTGACCTCCAGCCTGGCCAGCCCCTCGGCACAGCTTGATCACCCAGAGGAGTCGGCCAACGGTGAGACCCTGGTCTGGGATGGGAGCAGGCAGTGCAGGGATACGGCACGCCTGAGCAGTGTAACTGGGTGCTCTGCTGCCTTCCTGCCCCTGGGGATCCTGGAGCTGTGACCCAGTGTTTCCCACCAGCTGCCTCTGCATGGAGGTGTAGCCTCTGTGCCAGCTGCTTGAGCTGGGGATGGGAAGGACCCAGCTATGCTGGCAGTGCCTGGCTCCCCCAGACACCCATGGGACGGGCTGCAGTCTAGGACAGGGGGTGGGGGAGAGCGGCACTGTCCTGCTCCCGCCGCATTCCAGCCCATCTCCCTTCCCCCTGCCAGTTGAGGCTGAGGACATCAAAGTCTGTCCCCGCTGCAGTGCTTTCATCATGAAGATCAATGATGGGAGCTGCAACCGCATGAACTGCACGGTGTGTGGCTGCCTCTTCTGCTGGCTCTGCCTGCAGGAGATCTCTGACGTGCACTTCTTGAGGTCAGTGCAGGGCTGTGGTGCACTGGGAGCCGTGAGATGTGCTGGGGGACTGGTGTGAGGGTGCTGCCAGGAGCTGAGGGGTGGCCTGAGGAGATGGCAGTGGGCTGAGCTGGGGGGTCTGCTGCCAGGCTCACGGGGGTGCTATGATGTCAGGCTGGGGAGCTGCCAGGAGCTGTGGGGCTGGGCTGGAGAGCATGGGGGGGCAGTGAGGATCTGCAGAGAGCCACAGCCATGTGCTGCCGGGTGTGGGGCTGGTGGGTTGTAGCACTGATGGGGGGAGCAGCAGTGTCACAGAATTACAGGGGCTGGAAAGGACCTCAAGACATCATCGGGTCCAATCCCCGGTGCTGTCCATGTCCAATGTGTCCATGCTGCTGGGTCCGGCAGAGCTGTGGGCCTGGGGCTGGCTGTCAGCACCCCACAGGCAGGTGTTCCTGGTGGCAGCAGGAGTAGGGTGTGGGAACGTGGCTTTCTGCTGCCCTGGAGGGTCACAGGTCTAGGGCCGGGCTGTGCTGGCATCTGTCTGCCTCTGTGTAGGAACCATTGGCCCAATCCCACTCTGTCCTCACAGCCCCTCTGGATGCACCTTCTGGGGGAAAAGGCCGTGGTCACGAACCCGGAAGATCCTGTGGCAGCTGGGCATGGTGCTGGGGGCACCGATGGTGATCTCCATCGTCGCTGGCATTGCTGTGCCTGTCATTACCATCGGGCTTCCCATCTACATGGGTAGGAAGGTACTGGCCCTGGGGTTCCCATGGTCCTGCTCTCTGCTGAGCCTGGCAGCCCATGGCCAGAGGCCTGGACAGATTCACAGTGCTCAGCACTGCCACTGCGTGTCCCCACGCCACCATTTTTTCCCCACAGCCCCTCACTGTGGGGAACCTATCTGCTGTCCACCCCAACACCCCTTGCGAGGGAGGGTGTTCTCTACGTGGGGAGGTGGGGGCATGAACAGAGGTCTGTGTGGGCCAGGGTGGTGCCCGAGGACACCTGAGCTGTGCTGGCAGTGCTGTCATGGCTGTCCCTCTCTGGGGAGAGGGAGTGGTGGTCTGGGCAGTGGTGGCTGGAGCTCTGCTGGGGTGAGGAAGAGCAGGGACAGGGCCTGGGGACTGTGTGTCTCTGCAGAGCCCCTTCAGCTGCCTCGCTTCTCCTCAAGGTGCTGGGCCAGAGCCGGAGGAGCAGCTTGTCAGGGTGCCAGCAGTGCTTCTCTGTCACCAGCAGTGTCCTCCTCTCTCTGTTTGTGTCCCCGATCATCACAGCTGTCACAGTGGGTAAGTGTACCAGGACAGCGCTGGGGGCACTGCCCACGTGCTGGAGAGCGTGGGGCCAGTGCATAGGGGCCATCACAGTGGCGCATCTCGGGGGGGTGTCTGATGCACAGGGCTCCTTGGGCTTCCCTTGCGGGGAAGGACAGCTAGGGCTGCTGCTGAGGGCTAGGCAGTAGCTACGTGTCTGCCCACAGGCATTGGCGTGCCCCTGATGCTCACCTACGTCTACGGGGTGGTGGTGCTGTCACTGTGTCGGAGCCGCAGCGGGTGCGGGGGTGGCCGTGGCCAGCCTGGGGACCTTGGTGTGGTGGAACTGGAGAACCTGACCAAGTGTGAGTCCTGCACTGCCAGCTGTCCCCCTGGCCTGTGCTCTCCATGGTGGTGTGTGTGGGGGGGGGGGGGGGGGTGTGGCACACAGGCCATAGTCCTGTCTTGTGGCTCTGCAGCTGTGACAGCTCCAGGGCCAGGGCTCCCTGGGGACTTGTGTCTGTTCTGCCCTGAGTGGCTGGGAGGCTGCAGACTGGTTTCGTGGGGGACAGTGAGTGCTGTCCAAAGCATTTTGGGATCAGTTCATGTGCCTGTCTGCCAGGAGCCTGCTCCTGATGGTGAATGGTCCTTGTGGACACAGCGTTTAGCCCCATCTCTCCCTCTGCTAGTGAATGAGCTGTGGTCGGTGCTGCCCAGCCCCAAGGGGGTCGAGGATGGCGTCCCAGACACAACCACCTCCTTTCCCAGCAGCAGACATAGCCCACACCACAGGGCCGTATGGAAGGAGCAGGACAGCCAGTCAGCCAGCACAGTGGCCCTCGCAGGGAGCATGCTAAGTGAGGGCCAGGACGTGTCCTACAGGTGAGCAGTTGCTACGCTGAAGGGGACTGTGTGTGTGGGGGGGAATACTGACAAGTCCTTTGCTAACAGCCTTCCCCGTTCTTACTGTACTGGACAGGGACTCTGCAACGCTCCCCCGCTGGGCTGCTGCCCTAATCTGTGTTTGTCTGCAGGGAAGGCATCAACATCGAGGTAGAGGTGGCGATTGAAACGGTGCCACATCCTGCCCGAGAGCAGAGCCTATGCAGTGCACTGTCAGGCCAGAGTCTCTCTGGAGACTCCCTGGGAGGAACTAGCGACAGGTACAGTGTCACAGGCATCCCAGCGGAGTGAAGGTGACCGTGCAGCAGTGAGCTGGAAGATTCTTGAGACAGAGCACCCACCTCAGCTCCCATTGACACAAAGATCCATACCCTGTGTCAGACTTCTGTGCCCTCTGCATTGCATCACCAACCCCATGAACTGGGTCCTCTCCATCCCCAGGCTGGGCGGGCACTCACCGTGCACTCGGCCCTGCCTGCTCCGTGTACCCACCCCATTGCACCTCTACCCTGAAGGCAGGCTAAAGCACCATCACTGCTGAAATAAAACTACTCTCCAAACATCATAGGCTCCTGTTCAGGTTCCTTTCTGGTCCCCAGCACAGTTGGGGGTTTTTCATGTCCTGCACCAACTTCCCAACACATCCTATAATAAATCCTGTGCACTCCCCATCTTCTCTTTCCCTGCATGTATCCCCTACAACGAGGCAACCCCGCCCCTGTGCTCTCAAGATGATCCCAAGAGCACTTCACAATTCATGGTGATGGATTTCATGCCTGGACCAGGCTGATTATTCTCCTGGGACAGCCCTGGGAAGGGCCTAGGCAAGGGCTGCAGTTTCCCTCATCTGCTATTGCACTTCTATGTCCTGGATTTTTTGGAGATGGGCCCCTGATGGGCTGGTATTTCTCTTCTGATGGACCTGGGGTAGGTGGGTTAGGTTATTAATCAAGTTACTTCTGCCATCGTTTCTGTGTGCCTTTGTCCATGCAGATGAGCTTCTTACCTAACCTAGTATCCTAGGCTTCCCGGTCTCTTCAGTAATTGAGCCAGACCTTTCCAGGATCTGGCCCAGCCCACATCAAAACCTGGCTCTCAAAACCCTTAGCCTGCCCACCAGCAAACGCAGCTTGATGTTCATGAGCCATCACACATTGCCACACGCATCCCTGCTCAGTATTCATGCGCTCTGACCTCTCCCTTTTTGCTGGCACTCAGACCCACCCACAAGAAAGAGACCACTCAGTAAAATAGCTAGAAAAGATCACTTTGTGTTGTGTGTAAACAACAACTATCCCCTTTTATGCCCTTTTCCCACATTTGTTACACCCGAACCCTCTTCCTTCTCCCAAACATGCTGTAGCAGTCCTGCCTGCCCCACATGCCCCCATCCCCAGCATCCCATGCCCTGTAGGCAGCCACCCTCCTGTTGATGCTGGGGAGAGCTGCCTCTCAACCCCTGTGGACCTTGACTCTGCTGAGGTGACCAGGACCCCTCAGCACTGCTTCTTGTCTTGTTTGCATTCATGGAGATGAGCTATTACCACATAACATAATGGTCAGTCTTAGCAAAACTCCTGATTTTACCCTTTTAACGGAGTCACCAGGTTAATAAAAATAACTGTATATACAAAGGCCTTTGATATGGCACGACATACCACAAAGCATTTTGATTAAAAGTTTGCAAGACGAAACATCAAAAGAGCACACAGCAAATGGTCTAAAACCAGTTACATCTCAGTTCAAATTACTAATGTGAGATCATTGCTAATCAGAATCATTTTAGAACCAGTCTCTGTGGGGTCCCCTATGTCTAATATTAAAAACTCTCTTTAATGACCTGGGAGAACATTGAAAACCAAGCCCTCCAGAGACCGATTCCTCTCAGCAAGAACAAGACAGTCTGCCACCAACCAGGTCCAGTCAAAGTGGTTTTTACTCCACTGAGCAAACCTGCGCCTCTGGGCTCAGCCTCCCAGCAGGTATTTACCCTTCTGCATGAGGCTCTACAGCATCACTACTGTCACCATCCTAAAAAGAATGTGTGGAAACTAGAGGGACATCAGAAACAACAAATGTTGTTGGGACTGTAGAAGTTGTTTCTGTTACTATTCAACCTGTGACAATTCAAAATTTGGAGGTAGCGTGGCAAGCTGCACATTCATAGCACAGAGGAAGCACCAAGTACTGGTTGCCCCTTAACCACAGAAATCCTATCTAGCAGCAAATGAAAGATGCCCTGAAAAGAAGCCACCATTGCAAAGGAAGAATATCCTCTCCTTTGGTGCTTTGCTTGCACAGCAACATTCTTGGGGACCATACCACTTCATCCAGAAAGTTTATTTCTGAGCGCACAGTGAGGTTACGCAGCAAGTCTAACTGCAGAGCCTGTGCACTTGTGGCACTGAATTCACAATCCTGAGAAGGGCTGCAGGAGCCCAGCTTTGATGATATAGGGACCAAAACTGTTCAGCTCTGGGCACATCATGACTGGAGAGATACTTAACAGAGGGTCTTAAGCTCAGGACCACCTGGGAAGGGGCTTACGTTGTCACAAAAGATGGTGTAAGATATACCTGTACGGGCTGGTGAAGCATGGGCTGACTGAATTGTAGAACAAGTCTGGGACAACAAGCCAGGACCAGGAGGGTAAAGTTCATCTTCAAGAGGGAAGGTTTACAGTGAAAGGCATTGCAAAGGGCACATCCCTATGACACTGGAACCCTGGTGCATCTGGATGATGTTATGGCAGGTGACCTAGCCTGTAAACTCCATCCGTGCTCCCACCATATCAGGTGGAAGGTGAAGGGTACAGCAGCAGGGAACAACAGCTGACCTTTCCATCAGTGGTTTACAGCCAAGGGACTTCAGCTCTGCAGGAGCAGTTGTGGTATTGACACAAGCCATACAAGCTTTGTATCACCCAGCACACCAGCAGGCAGGAGTTGCCTTGTCATACCTTGAAGAGAACATGTAGCTAGATGGGGTGCATTACTCTGCATGTAGGTTGGTTAGCTCAGGAAGGTGACTGGTAGGCACTATTCAGCAGGCAGAAACCATCTCCAGAAACTTGTCTCCTGTCCTGTGCGCAACAGACTGTCCTCAGTTGAGCCATCTCAGGCTAAGTGGATAGGCAGCAGGTGCTTGGGCTCTGCAACCGCACAGTAGAAGCCAGCTTCTTCTTGTGAGCTGCAAACATGACCCCCCCAGTGCCCTGCGACACGAGGGAATAGAAACGTCCTCCTCCTCACCACATCTTCCTTACCCCCTCCCCACATCCAGGAAAGAACCACGGACCAGAAGTACAACTATGTTTTCTGGGCTTTTAGTTTGAAAAAAGTATTGATTGAAAGTGTACAACAGAATGAGGTGTGGCAGCAGCACCACAGCCAGATTGTTTCACAAATAAAAACAGAAAGGGCCTTAAATAATCGGGTGCAGATTAAAAAACCTCAACAGTGAAAAAGTTCTTCCCTCTGAACAGAAAGTCACAGGCACAGAAATGGCAACAACCACATGGAGACAATGGGGGGAGGGAACATCCTTCTTCTAACCACAGGGCTCTGTGCTAAGCGGCTGCCACCTATGGCGGGCTCCTGCGCCGTGGTTGGTGGCTGCTCCTGTGTGCAGTTCTGCCCTTGGCTCATTCTTTGGAATGGTTACAGATGAACAGTGTGACATGCCCTTGCTAACCAGACCCGCCCCCCACCCCCCAACCGGGACACTGACAAACAAGGCCTCTGCTAAGGCTAAAAAAAGGACAAGACTTTGGAGTCTTGAGTTCAGCATGTTTAAGAAACAAGAGTCTGGTGAGCGCACAACAAAGTCCTTGTGCGAGGCTTGCTATTCCAGCTTGGCCTTCTTCTTGTTATCACTGCCATTCTCCTCTGCTGGTGTTGCTGGTGCTGCCATGTCCTCCAGTTTCCGTTTCCCACTTTCAGCCGGTGGGTGCGTGTTACGGGGTTTAAAACTGATAATGATGCAGGTCATGTTATCGCAGCCAGTGCCATCCCCTGAGGTGTCTGGAGCCAAACACTGATCCAGCAGCTGAGGAGGGACAGGACAGGTTAGCAGAGTGCACAGACACACCTATGCCATTGGATCCATTCTATCAACTGACAACAGCTTAGTTAGGGGCTGCCAGGCCAGAATGGCAAGGGCTGGGCTCAAACGATGTTTACATCGTTTACAGAGAAGCAGCCTCAGCAACTCTGTTTTCTCAAAGCAGACAAACTCCTTCAGCTTGACAATAACCCAGAGGTCAGAGACACTAGCCAGGGTGACAAAGGAACCAAATTCTAACTCAGAGGTGGTTCTCTGATCCTGTACCTGCCAGTATTGCGGCCCAAGTGCTGCCAGATACCCCAAGCACTGAACAAACCAGTCTGATGGAACAGGAATGAAGTCAGGCACCAAGCTGGGATGCAGAAACACTGCGTGCTGAAAGGGATGGTGAAGCATCTGAAGGGATGTTATGGACCTTACCTCTTCCACAATGGAGGAGAGCGGCCTCAGGACTCCATTCTCATCCTTTTGGGTGATCTTGGACTGGATGAAATCCACCACTTCCTGGCTGCTCATCACATTCCTGTAGAACGGAAAAGTCAGAAGTGCTAGAAAAGGGAGCAGTCATACCACACTGTCCTGAGAGAGCTTCACTGTAGCAAGGAGCTGATGGTAACAAGACTGCATATTGAGGAACAGGAGGTTTCAAAGCTCAGCACACTGCGATGTTCCTCCATCTGAGAACAGCTCCTCAGAGAAAGAACTAACTCTTTGAGAAAATAAGGGCTGAAGCCATGCCCCTTGGAACTTCCTGAGACCCAGCTCACGAGAAGAACCAGGGTAGTGATGGCCTAAGAGGCACAACCGCTCCCTCATTACATACCAGATTCCATCACAGGCAATGACCATGAAGTCATGGTCATCGTTTATTGTCAGCACTTTGATGTCGGGCAAGGCAGAGATCATCTGTTCTTCTGGAGGCAGATTCCTGTTCCGCTTGTAGAAGTGATCACCTGTAGTGAAGAGGAGGATCACTTTGTGCTGTTACTGGGCTTAGGCAATGCTGCCTACTCCAAACAGTGAGAAACAGTTCTCTGCTGAAAAGCAGCCCTAATAGAATTTGCACGAGAGCTCGCACAGTGCGGACCTGGCTGTGATTGAGACCTGATTGAGAGAAATCTGCTGCACATCCAAGGCATCAGTTTAGGTGAGCCCACCACACTGTTCCCATACAAAGGCAAACAGGATCCTTCCTCGGTTCAGCATCTCCTCACCCCAAACCAGTTGACACTTCCCCACTTACTGGGGCAAGATCAGACCAACAGCACGTGATGTCTAACAAAACCAGCTGAAAACTGGCAGCAGCACTCAGATGAGCTAACCCATGACCTAGAGCAGGATTTGCAGCTCACCTGAATGCTTGGCTCTGCTACAATAATGATAGATGCTCATTTTTAAGAAGCTTGGGCTGTCCAGGGCCAGATATGTCAGGGTACAAACAGTGCTTAGGTGCTGCCTGAAGCATTGTAGCAAGGGGAATAGAACTTGTGCAATTAAAAGACAAGTCTGACTCCAGAACAAGTGGGCTCAAACTGGTATAAAGTTAGGTACTCGGTAAGCAACACACCAAGGTACTTCAACAGGCTCCTAACAATATAAGTAGAGAGAGGAAAACACTCTCTCTACTTGAAAGTCAAGTTGTTTTTCTGGGGACAGTTTATGTGGCATGGCTTCTGACAATCCAGTTGTGAGCACAACAGCCTTGGAGGCCTCACACACCACATCCTGTACTGAAGCCTGGCAGGTGTTGGGTGTCTCTCTCTACTGATATCTGCCATTTTCATGGCTATTTTCTCTAATTAGACTGAAATGTCACCATGTGAAATACTGAATACGTTCTAGACATCAACCAATTGAAAACTGTTCCTTAAACTTTTTCAGGGAGTGTAAATGATAGGACAAAGAGTAATGGCTTTAAACTAAAACAAGATAGATTAGTGCAGATATAAGGAAGACATTCTTTACTCTGGGGGTGGTGAGGCACTGGAACAGGTTGCCCTGAGAAGTCTTCAAGGCCTGGTTGGATGGGACTTTGAGCAACCTGATCTAGTGGGAGGTGTCCCTGCCCATGGCAGGGGGGTTGGATTTAGATGATCTTTAAGGTCCCTTCCAACCCAACCCATTCTATGACTCTATGACACTCAGTGGCTGGCAAGTGCTGGAAGCACGTATGTCCTGAGCACAGCACCCTGAGGCCAGGCACGCCAACATTCACACTTGGACTTGCTCACCAATTGCCCTGGAGAGGTTGAGACCACCATTCACTCTCCCATCCATGGTGACCTTGCCGCCAGCGTTCTTTATCCTGGCCAATTCTATCTCATCCTCTGGTTTGTGGTCATAGGACATGTCGACAGCTTTGCCACCTTCTGACACCACGCAGCGAGAATCTCCCGCATTAGCCACAATCAGCTGCTTGCCCCGGATAAGGGCCACGACAGCAGTTGTCCCACTGTCAGAGCCAGGCTGCAAGAAAAACATTTTTGCTTAGACTCCTTCCTATTGCTCTATCAGAGGTCATAAAGGAATTAGTACTACCCACCACATGCCCAGCAGTGTCCCAAACCCTGAGGTGTTGCATTTCAACCCTTCTTTCCATAAGCACACACAGAACAATGGAGAAAAGCCTGAGGGAAGCATGAAACAGCAGTAGCATGTTCACTGAGAGGCAGGGTCAAGCCATACCTTTGTTCGAGCCTCACAAAGCATCAAAGGGCTCAGGATACACCAATGTTCAACACACCTTGCTATATCCTCAGCTCTAATGCAGCAGTTCCAGCCCCAGCCCAACTGTCCTTGTTTCAACTAGGATAGAGTTAATTTTCCTCCTAGTAGCTGGTAGGACGCTGTGTTTTGAATTTAGGATGAAAATAATGTTGATAACATGCTGATGTTTTAATTGCTGCAGAGCAGTGCTTACACTAAGCCAAGGACTTTTCGGTTTCTCATGTTGTCCTGGAGCTGGGAGGGGACAGACCCAGGACAGCAGACCCCAGCTGGCCAAAGGGGTATTCCATACCACCTGATGTCATGCTGAACAATTAATATGGGGTGGCTGGCCGGGGAGGGTACTGCTGCTCACAGACAGGCTGGGCATTGGTCAGCGGGTGGTGAGCAATTGCATTGTGCATCACTTGTTTTGTGCACATTATTGTTAATAGTACTATTATCGTTATTATTTCCATTTATATTCTGTCCCAATAAACTGTATTTAGCTCAATCCACAAGCATTCACTTTTTTTTTTTTTCCTATTTTCTGCCTTGTTGCACTGGGGGGGGTGGGGGTGGGGAGGAGGGTGAGCAAACAGCTGTGTGGTGCTTAGCTGCCAGCTAGGTTAAACCACAACACCAGCTCAAGTAGACACCTCACTGCAAGCCAGGACATCTCTTCCAATAGAGAAGGCTGGCACCTTAGAAGCTGTAGCAGTCCTGCTGTCATACACTCCCTTCCATGCTAAACCATCCCCAGCAGTTTCTAAGCACAGCAAACCCTGCAGTGGAGTCAGCCTCTTCTAATCTCAACCTGCTGCCCAGATCCATGCCATATCCCTCAGTCTCTCACAAAGTCAGTCTGTCAGCAGCTGTATTCAGCCTCAGGAAAACAGAAAGGATGTTTATCCCCAGCTGAATGGAAATAACCCCCTAATACACACTCCCTCCTCCCCACGTGCCCTTGGCTCCACACTATGCTGCAGAACACAGGAACAAGGTGTGCACCTCCTCTTTCCCCTCCATGCCTGGTAACAACATTTCCTCCTCTTCATCCTCATCCTCCTCTGCTTCTTCAGTGTCATCTTCATCATCTTCATTCTCTGCCTCTTCACTACTGTAACCATCCTCATCTTCACTGCATTCCTACAAGAAACAAGAGACACCACCAGGAGTCACACAGGACACTCTTAGTGCCCTCCCCAGCCAGCTGGTCCCTCCAGTGTAATGACATGAGACTGGTTTGCCCCAGAGGACTGAAATGACCTGGTAAGTTTTCCCCAGTCCTGATGTCTATGAACAGAGCAGCTAGTTTCCAACTACCACAGTGAATGGAGGGATGGTGCATGCAGAAAGACCAATGGGTATCCACTGTGGCTGCTGCACAGATGAGTGTATGCTTCCCTCAGAGTTTAAAAGTTTAAACAACCCCCAATATTCCCATGAGATGGTCTCAAAGTATCAGTCTGAAAAACCTACTCCTAGGACACACCTAGGATGAGCCAGAGACTTGTAGCTTAAGTCCCACAGCAAGCAATGCATTCTGCCCAGCCAGAAGGCCACTCTGTCCCAGTGCTGTTTCCTACCTCACTGTCTTCCTCCTCTTCCTCAACCTCATCTGACTCATCCTCACTGTCCTCAAAAAATTTGGATTTGGTTGTGCGCTGGGGCTTTCCCGTAGAGGAGCAGGAGGGCCCGGCCTCCCCAGTAGAAGAGGTGACGGCCTCGTCACCTTTGCCTACTTCAGGCTTCTGCGGAGCAGGGCTGTTGCCTCCAGTGTTGGCTTTGTCTGAGGTGGAGGAAATACCCGTGATTTCTTCATCTGGCTTTCCATTCTTCCTCTCCTTGTGGTCGATAAGCTCCCCTGGGTCAGCCTCTCCATTCATATTTGACTCCCCATCATGCTGCTTGCCTGTCCCCTCTGTAGCGTTCTCCCCAGCTGGAGCTAAGGACTTTTGTTTGAGGTTCTTGGTGCAGTTTTGTCCATAACGTGTGAGAAGCTCTTCAATGGTCATTGTGGCTTCTTCATGCAGAAGAGCAGCTTCCTCATTATCCACTAAAAATGGAAAGGGGGAGTGGGGTGAGGACAAAGAGGATCAGAAAGCAAGACACATCACCATAGCAGCTGCTGTGCAACACACACTGGGTTCAGTGGTGAGTCGCCCTGACTGGAGGTTGCTATTTGCAGACATGTTTCAGCAATGCTCAACCTGCTGTTCAGTACCAGGCATGGACAAACATAGCCAGGCCTGCACTGTCCCACAGCTCCCAGGCGCTGCAGATGAACAATATGCAAATGGCAGAGGAAGGTCTTCCATCCACTGCCAAGGCAAGCAGCCTACAAGTTACCCCAGTGCCTCAGGCCACCGATGCTATCTTGCTGACTTGTAGGCAGCACAGAAGCATTTAAATTAGATGTGAAGTTGGACGGCAAAAAGAGTCATATTTCACCAGGCAGGCTCAAGTGAAGCTGTTGGGGAAGCAGACAGACCACTTTCATGTGCAGATTTGTTCATTAACACTGCAACATGAACAAGAAATTTTCATTAAAGCATTTGCTCCATAGGCCTCATGCAATTGCCTGGGATCCTTTTGCAATCTAGACACTTGCAATCAGATAATAAAATAGCTTTAGGTATGCAGTACACTAGACAGAAAATCGGATGACTCCCTAAACTATGAGCCAAGGACCAGAAACTCCACTGGTATCAGGTAACTTCCATCATTTAGTTGTTGACATCCCCCTGGTTATCCTCTTCTTTGCTGATTAATGTCAAAAGGAAAATAAACAGAAATATCCCAGACAGTCCTTAAAGTATAGGACAAAAAGGGAAAAAAACACAACCAAACAAAAAAAACCCTTTGCCCCTGTCAGATGGGAAACAATAACCAACAAACTCAGCATTTTCAGATCAACACACTGTTCACAGTGATTTACAGCTTTATATCTCCTTCAAGGTTAGTCACAAGCTACTCAGCCAAGAGCAGCACAGGATCCTACCCTGGGATTCACTTTCTATCTGGCTTCATGATCTGGCAACTACTTGCTCATGGAAAAAGCATATTTGCTTCTTTGCGAGAAAGAAGTACTGAAAAGAAACAATAATCTAATTCAATCCTGTCTCTAGTTTGTCTGCTACCAGCCTGACAGAGCTTAGCATCAGACACATACCATTTAATTTTTATAACTTAGCCCACTTCTTAGCTCAAGGATTTCTGACACATCCTAGCAGCTTGCACCCCATAGAGGACATCCTATGGAAAGCTCTGACAGGCTGTTTTGCTATCCATACGATTAAGCTACTAAATTAATCAAAATACCCCTAACAACGGTTCAAAGCAAGAGACAGTACTGACAGGTGGCAGCTCCAGCTGAAATTGAACTGGCTAATTTGGAGAATCGAACCTTCTGTTAATAAAGACCTGGTCCAATTTCTCTCAGTCCCTGGCCTAGAGCTGCAGTCTTACCTATTCAGTGGCATCTGACTTACCATCATCTTCATCAGCAACTTTCTCCTTCTCATCTTCATCATCTTGGGGTCGCCCAGCCATCTGGGAGAGCTCTTTAATCACCTCCTCAGTGGTGAGCTTGGCATCTATGGCTAAGAAAGCATCTTCCAGGGCCTAGATACGAACACAGACATAAGAGTGTGCATAATTTCATCTTCTGCCTACTGGAGTTCAGAAAGCTTTTGGAAAATCCTCTCAGAAACATGGTTTTAGTTTTGGGTGGTCCTGCATGGAATCAGTAGTTAGACTTGATGATTCTTGTTGGATCCTTTCAACTTGGAATATTCTATGATTCTACACCTGCTGTGATCAAGACTCTTCTAAAACTCACCATACAGAATTGGAGGCCAAATTTGTCAAGGCTGGTGGCACCTCTGGAGTCCATCTGGTGTCGTGTCTCCCCCCCCCCCCCCAAGTCAATCAGGGCCAATTCAGAGCCAGTGCCCAGGGACCACAGCTCTTGCTGTTCAGCCAATTTTCAGTCCACCTTAATGTCTGCACATGCAGCCCACAAATCAACAGCTTGTCTATAAGGATCATATGGGAGACAGTGTTAAAGGCCTTCTCGAAGTCTACAGGAGTCCTGAGGACAGGATAGCTTTCAATGCCACTGTAAGGAATGGTTCAGCAAGCAGGCTCCCCTGCTTAGCAGACAGGCTTACTGCAGTCAGTGAACATGTCCAGCGTGGAATCAGCAAAGCATGATGCTTAGGTGTCTTGGCCATAGAGTAAAAGCCACAAATTGATTTGAGTTTGCTTTGTAGGCTATCCTCAGACTAGATTTAGAAGAAAGTTCTAGAGCAACTGCCTTCCCCTCACCCACACTGCTGACAATCCAGCACCAACTCTGGGGATACCTGATGTAAGACCAGGTGTTACTGCTATGAGGGAGAATAACAATATATAGAGAGATCATTTGGCAGAAGCAAGACACAAACACCCTAATTTGTTCTAACCTTCCACCTCTGCCAAGAACTACCCCTGTCCCCAAACAACCACCACCATCCAGAAAACTACACTCAAAAAACCAATTCACAACCTTGACTGGAATGAATCTGCAAATTAGAAAAAAAAAAAAAAAAAAAGAGAGAAAGATGGAAAACAGAAGGTTTATCTTTGAAAATACAATCCACGGCTGGTATAAACTAGAAACAAGGAAGGGAAAGATAAATGAAGGTACCCTTGGAAGGTGGGACAGACAGATCTTGGAAGAACGGGGAAGTATTTAAGTACTAGGTACCTAACAAGGGCTCTTTTCTGCACTGGTGCTTACAATTGGTTCCAGGGCAGTGCTGTATTCTTACCTTTTGCAGTTTGCCTTCCTTATAGGCCTTCTGGTCTTTGATTATCTCAGGGAGATACTTGGCACAGTACAGGGCAACTTCTTCTCCTGAAAGAGAGCACAAATCATTTAAAGAGGGTGGTCCTCCCAGAAGCAACATGTATTCTTAAGCAACTGAATTCCTGAGGCAAATCTTGGGACACAAACCAGGACTAATCCAGACATGGAGAAATCATGCAGCAGCAGACTGCTGTGGATCTCACGCATGCTTCCCAGAAGGCTGCACCTCCAGAACAGCAGGATTTGCTGATGACCCCTGGGAAACCTCAATGAGTTCTCACCCATCAGGTTTAGCCAATGCTATAAACTTCCTGAAAGGCCAATTTTGGCCATTAGGCCAACTGTTTAGACCCATTCTGCTTAGAAAGCTCAATTTTCGCAAGAAAATGCAAGTATAAACAAGCTCTCAGAGAATTACTGACACACGATGAGCCACACAAAAAGTGAGCATTATGTATTCTAGTGTATGTTCTATACCAACAAAAAAACGATGTCACAGCCTTGAGATGAGCCTTTCAGAAAGATGGGGGTCCTGATCAGCAGAACAGTCACCTTAGTACAGGAAGGCGTGTGCATGCATGACTTGAGTAAAAGGTGGCCAGACCACCAAGTTGCTGAGAGCTCAGAGGATAACTCAGATCAAAAGTCAACAACGTAAATCAAGCATTCACTCCTAGAGCAGCTGAAAAAATTTTGGAAGCTGAAAACACTCCAGCAGCTTAGTAATTAATACTGTCATAAAATATCCCAGGTTGGAAGGGGCCCACAAGGATCATTGAGTCCAACTCCTGGGTTCTCCAAAGGACCACCAAAAAAATCAGACCACGCGTCTGAGAGTATTGTCCAAAAGCTTCGTGAACTCCAGCAGGTTTGGTGCCACGACCACTTTCCTGGGGAGCCTTTTCCAGTAACCGACTGCTCTTGGTGAAGAACCTTTTACTGATATGCAGCCTGAACCACCCCTGTTGCAGCTTCAAGCCATTTACTACCAAGTATGCAACAGAGCACAGTAGACATTTTTTGTGATCACGAAGGTGCTAATAAGGAAGAACATTAAATGGCATGAGGGATCCTGAATTTCTGTGGTTTGGATCAGCAGTGAGGACCAGAAAGAATACTGCAAGTTGTGAATGAACAACCTAGTAATCTAGGCTTGAATATACGTGTAAGATGCAAAGAACCTGAACTTTTGAAGACCAAATTTCTGGCTATTTAAGACCTAGCAGACAGGATCCCCTGGAACACTGACCTTAGGGAAAAAGGAGCTGAGCACAGCTGGCAATTCTTTTAACGATGCTTTTCTTAGAGCACAAGAACTCTCCGTCCCCCTGCTCGCTTTCTTACATGGCGAAGGCAGAAAACTGGGATGGCTGTGCAAAGACCTGCTGGTCAAACTGAGATGTGAGAAGGAAATGCACAGGCAGTGGAAGCAGGGGCATGTGGCCAGGGATGAGTACAGGGAAGCTGTCCAGATGTGCAGGGATGGAATCAGGAAAGTCAAGGCATGGATGGAACTGAGCGTGGCAAGGGACACACACACACAAAAAAAAAAAAAAAAGGGATTCTCTAGGTACATTGGCCAGCAAAGAAAGGCCAAGGAGAACGTACCCCCTGCTGATAAATGGCAGAGGAGAGAACTGGTAACGAGGGACATGGAGAAGGCTGAGGTACTCAACTTCTTTGCCTCACCCTTCACCACCTGTCAGGCCTCACACTCTCTGTTTCCCTGAACCTGAAGATGAGGGCTGGGGGAGCCGAGTCCCTCCCACTGTAAGCCAAGAGCAGGTTGGAGACCACCTGATGAAGCTGAACGAGTACAAGTCTATGGGGCCTGATGCCATGGGTCCCAGGGTCCCCAGGGAACTGGCTGATGGAGGTGCCGAGCCTCTCTCTGCCCGTTTGAAAAGTCCTGGCAGCCAGGTGAAGTTCCTGGTGACTGGAAAAAAGGAAACATCACTCCCACTTTTAAAAAGGGTTGAAAGGAAGACCTGGGGAACTAGAGACCGGTGAGCCTCACCTCTGTTTGCTGAATGAGGGGGGTGTCCTGGTAACAGGGGATGCTGAGAAGGCGGAGATACTGAATGCCTTCTTTGCTATGGTCTTTGCTTCAAAGACTCCCCCCCGGGGCCACTGGACAGAGGAGAAAGAGTCTGGGAAGTGTAGATCTCCCCTCTCATTGATGAAGGGGTGGTTTGGGAGCGTCTCAGCGGGCTCAATGCACACAAGTCCATGGGTTCTGATGGGATGCATCCACGTGTGCTGAGGGAGCTGGCAGAGGTGATCGCCAAACCACTCTCTATCATCTCTGAAAGGTCCTGGAGAACAGGAGAGGTGCCTGAGGACTGGAGGATAGCCAGTGACACTCCGGTCTTTTTAAAAAGGTTGAAAGGAAGATGTAGTGAACTACAGGTGAGCCTCACCTCTTTGCCTGGGAAGATCATGGAACAGATCCTCCTGGAAGCAATGTTAACGCACATGCAAGACAAGGAAGTGATCCGAGGCAGCCACCACAGCCTCACCGAGGGCAAATTGTGCCTGACCGATCTTGGGGACTTCTATGATGGAGCAACTGCATCAACTGACAAGGGCAGACCAATGGATGCCATCTACCTGGACTTCTGTAAGGCCTTTGACACGGTGCCACACAACATCCTGATCTCTAAATAGAAGAGATGGATTTGAAGGGTGGTCCATTCAGTGGATAAGGAATTGGCTTGAAGGCTGCACCCAGAGAGTGGTGGCCAACGGCTCCATGTCCAGGTGGAAACTGGTGACAAGCAGTGTTCCTCAGGGTTCTGTCCTGGGATTGGTACTAATATCTTTATTAGCGACATAGACAATGCAATTGAATGCACCCTCAGCAAGTTTAATACAACAGTTTAATAGTGCAGTTGATAGAACAGAAGGGTTGCCATGGAAAGGGACCTGGACAGGAGAAAAAAAGTGGGCCCTGTGAACCAAATGAGGTTCAACAAGTTCTTAGGTGCAAGATGCTGCAGCTGGGTTTGGTGAAATCCCAGACATGAGCACAGACTTGCAGAAAACCTCCTTAATAGCAGCCCTGCAGAGAAGGACTTGGGGATTCTGGTGGATGAAAAACCTGGCATGGGCCAGCAGCACACCTGCAGCCCAGAAGGCCAACTGCATCCTGGGCTGCACCACCAGAGGAGCAGCCAGAGGGCAAGGGAGGTGACTGTCCCATCTCTGCTCTGCCCTTACGAGGCCCTGCCTGCAGCGCTGAATCCGGGTCTAGGGCCTCAGCACAAGGAGGAGGTGGGTCTGGAGGAGGGATGTGAAGTTCATCAGAGGGCTGGAGCACTTCTCCCACGAAGACAGAGAGCTGGGACTGTTCAGCCTGAGGAAGTATACTGCAGGCCTTCCTATAGCTATAGGTAAAGGTCACACATGCTCTTTCCCTCCTGCCTACAGAAGGAAGGTTTTTATGACATAACTTTAAGAGCCAGCAAACTCTTTGCTTTTTCCTTCCCTGTCCTCTCCTTCTTCCAGACAAATACCATCTGTTCAGACAGCTGGCCATGAAGAGCAAAGCTCTGTGAAGCAAAAGGCAGTCATGGAATTGAGGGAGTGAGAAGTAGCTAGCCATCAGCTCAGCAAAGGATAGAGACAAGAAATGAATGGAGATAGAAAGGGAACATAGATGGAAGTAAAGAGATGGTGAGTTTGAGGAAAAATAAAAAGGAACAGCAGACACAGACTTCTCAAACGTGCCCACAGAGAAGGGATTAAGTGGCCATTGACAACGAACAGAAGCCTTGTAAAACTGTTACTGGTTAAATAGCGCTGCAGAAAGTTCAATGCTATTGATCTACACAACAAAGAAACAGAGCTCTATTCCGACCATACTCTCCAAAATGCCATGGAAGAGTTTTTTTTTTTTTTTGATAAAAAAGCCTGGATGATCACAGATAAATAAATGATGTAAGAGAAATGCAAGTGACCCTAGCACTTTTAATAAGACCTTTTTAATAAGAACTTAAAAGGAAAAAACAAGGTGACCTGACAACAGATCTGGCAGAGAAATAAAGATCGTCAGTCCACTGCCAACCAATGTCCACTGACACAGACTTATTGAAAGCAGATGTCATCAATCCAACTCAACATCTGCTCATAAAGATACTACGATTTTGGTTGATAGAACTAAGCATGACTTAGGTAAGGTACGTAACTTGTGTATAGGTATATAAGACAGCCCTTCGCTTAAAAAGTTAAACTTTCAATGCACCACATGCTCAATAGGTAAACTGAAAACTACTGGCCATGAGACAAACTGAACAAAGAATCACACTGTAACATGTTCACATGCAATCATGAGTGACTGTTACAGATGATACTACAGCATTTTTATTTAAGAGACAAAATGAAACAGTTTCTGTGAGAGAGTGATGGAGGCAGTAATGAGTAATTGCAGTGACAGTCTTCCATATTATGTGATAAGCTGCAGGGAGTGAGCAGAGGCTTCCCAGAGAGGTAATATGGCCATTGAGGAAAACATTTGCATAGTGTTGGACAATGGCAGACAGCCACCCAGCTGATCTGAATGCTCTATGAGATGGTCCAGAAACAACAGGTCAGGGACATGCTCCATGCATCCTTATATTAAGGCTGCTTTTATTTAGAGTGTAAACTAGCTCATCTAGCAGATCATAAAACTGTAGGCCCAAATTTGGAGGACAGTAATGAGCAGACTATCGCAGAGGTCAGCACTGGGTCCAGTCCTGCTTAACATCTTCATTAACGATCTGGACCACAGGGCAGAGTGCACCTTCAGGAAATTTGTAGATGACACAAAAGTGAGGGGAACGGATGGATCACCAGAGAGCTGTGCTGCCATCCAGAGGGACCCTGGCAGGCCGGAGAGTTAGGCTGACAAAAACACCATGAAGTTCAACATGGAGAAGTGCAAAGTCCTGCACCTGGGAAGGATCAACCTCAGGCACCAGAACATGCTGGGGGCCACCCCGATGGAAAGCAACTCTGCAGAAAAGGACTTCAGTAGGAGTCCTGGTGGATACCTAAATTGACCGTGAGACAACGTGTTCTCACAGCTAAGAAGGCTAACATCATTCTTGGTTGCATTATGCAAAATATCGCCTGTAGGTCAAGAGAGGGGATCCTTCCCCTCTACTCAGCATTGGTGAGGCTGCACTTTGAGTACTGTGTCCGGTCCTGAGCCCCCTTAGCACAGAGAGATATGGGCTCAGAAGGGAGAGCCCAGACCATGCCCCCAGGGTGCTGCCAGGCCCAGAGCCCCCGTGCTGTGAGGAGAGGCTGCGAGAGCTGGGGCTGCTGGGCCTGGAGCAGAGGAGGCTCCGGGGGAGCTCCCCCATGGCCGTCAGTACCCGCAGGGAGGTGCGGAGAGGCCGGAGCCGGGCTCTGCTCAGCGCTGCCCAGGGCCAGGCCCAGAGGCCCCGGGCCCAGCCTGACTGGGGGGACTGAACCAGATGACCTCCAGAGCTCCCTTCCAGCCTCAACCATTCTGTAAAGCACTTGCAGAGAACACCAACAGCTTCTTCATCATACTATAGGGAGTGAGCTGAAAAGCCTGGCCTGAAGACAGCTGTGAGAATGCAGGGCTCATGCCATGGGCAAGTGAGTTCCAGGACTTGGCTGGCACCTTGGCCTAGACCTAGAAATTATACATATGCAATCCTGTGAAGGTTTGACCAGTAAGCACGGTGATGCATTGTGCGTACCTCAGCAGACTGAGAAGAAAACCCATGAAAACTACTTGAATAACTTGTCAAAAATTAGAAGCTCCAGCCAAGTGGGCTACTGACACGATTGCCAGTCATCATGAGGGGCAGCTACAATTTCCTCCATAGAATCTTAGAACCATTTAGGTTGGAAAAGACCTCTAGTATCAAGTCCTCCTAGCACTGCCAAGTCCACCACTAAACCTAAGAACCTAAGCACCCCATCTACACACCTTTTGAATACCTCCAGGGATGGTGACTCAACTATTTCCCTGGGCAGTCTGCTCCAACACCTCACAAACCTTTCAATGAATTTCATTTTTTTTCCCCCCTTAATATCCAACCTAAACATCCCCTGCTGCAACTTCAGGCCATTTCCTCTTGTCCTATCACTTGCTGCTTGGGAGGAGAGACCCCCATCCTTCTACAAACTCCTTTAAGGTAGTTGTAGAGAGCAATAAGGCCTCCCCTGAGCCTCCTCTCTATGCTAAATAACCCCAGTTCCTTCAACCACTCCTTGTAAGATTTGTTTCACTTCCAACTTGATCTGCATGATGGCCAACTACAAGAAGCATCACACTCATAGGCTCTCATCCTCCAGGGGGATTTCAACCTGGATGTTTACTGGGAAAGCCACGTGGCAAGCAGTAAGCAATCCAGGAGACTTCTGGAGTCCACTGAGGACAACTTCCTGGTCCAGGTATAAGACAAACCAACCAGAGGAGAAGTGTTATTGGACTTGTTGATCAGCAATGTGGAAGAACTCATTAAAGTTAAGATTAGAGGAAGCCCAGGTTGCAGCAACCATGCCCTGGTTGAATTTGTGATATCAAGGGATATGTGCCTGGCTAAGAGCAAAGTCAGGACTCTGAACTTCAGAAGAGCCAGCTTCCAGCCATTCGAAGAATTAGTGAATGAGATCCTATGGGACAAGGTCCTTAGGGACACAGGATCTGATCAGAGCTGGCAACTCTTTAAGGAAATTTTCCTTGTAATGCAAGAGCTCTCTATTCCCATACATAATAAATCAAGCAGGAAAGGTAGGAAACCATCATGGGTGAACAAGGACCTAGGCAAAAGTCAAAGTCAAAAAGTCAAACCTAGGCAAAAGAAGGAAACGCACAGTTAGTGGGAACAGGACCATGTGCCCTGGGAAGAGTACAGGAATGCTGTCTGGATGTGCAGGGATGGGATCAGGAAAGCCAAGGCACTGACAGAGCTAAACTTGGCGATGGATGCAAAGAATAACAAGGGGTTCTGCAAGTACATTGACCATAGAAGAAAGTTCAAGGAGGGCATATTGCCTCTGACAAATGAACACAGAACTGGTAACAACAGATGAGAAGACAAAGGTACTTAACTTCTTTGCCTCGGTCTTCGCTAGTGGTCAAGCTTCCCACATATCTTGAGTCCCCAAACCTCTAGGTGGGGGCTGAGGGAACAGAGTCCCCCCTGTTGTCCCCCTGTTGTAAGCAAAGAGCAGGTTCAAGACCTCCTGATATAACTTAACATGTCTACGTGCCCTGATGACATGCATCCCAGGGTCCTGAGGGAACTGGCTGATGTAGTCACCATGCCACTCTGAAGGTCTTCGGAGGTTTTCCTGATGGCATTATGCAAATGCTAAACAGGAACGGTGTGGGTAAAAGCCTGCATTACTTGTACCAGACAACTGTTCTGACAGAAGAGCATTGCCAAAGCCACCTGCTTAGATGAGAAGTGGAGAAGAGAGTGACTGAAAAGCAGCTCCGTCTCTGCCCAGTAGGGTCTGCAGATGAGGCTACTGCACCCTGCAGTCTGTGCTACTGGAAGCAGCTGATAGATCTAATAATACCAGCACAGACACCTGATCACTCATCAGACGGAAAAGATGACTGAGCACTGTAATCTTCATGTCAAAGGTAGGGGCAAGGGATGTTCTTCACAGCAACAGGTAGCTTGATCTGAGAAAGACATCAACAGCTTTACAGTCTTGGATTTAGTACTTTCATACTGTCTCTGTAAGCAAGTAAGGCATGGACTGGTGGACAGCCTATAGGAAAATAGTCTTCACAAGCTTGGCAGCACTATAAAAATAATATAAGAGAGAAATATCTTGCTCTGTCACCACAGAAGCAGGAATCCAGTCCCAATACAAAAAAGCTCTGACATATAAGCAAGCCATTTATTTGAAATAGGGACACAGACTAAGCAGTGATCTGAAAGTCTCTAATACGTCTGCCCACCAAAAAACAAGTTACCGTTGGGAGAACTTGTAGATGCCACTGAAAATAATAAACTTTTGGTGCTTCCCCTCTAGCTCCAGCACAGGATGTCACAACATTTTCCTGCAAACTAATAAGGCTTTGCACAGGAACCTTTGCAAGTACGTCTTCTCTCTTCATTGACTGCAGTTTGCCTACAAACCAGGCCACCTGCTGTGAGCAGAGCTGGTCGTGGTGGTACCCATCTCCCTTATACAAATGACACAAAAGCGCTCACACTGTTTTAAGCAAAATTTCTAGAAAAACAAGATTCTCCTTTGGAGTCCTCTGGCTACAGAAGATGATTCATCACAATGAGTCCTCAAATCTAGTAGCTCTGTGTCCCTCTGGTGCACAGGAGGCAGCTACCAGCCAAGCACACAGACCAGAGATCTACTTGCACAGCAGTCCCAGTGGGGTCTGATGGGTTTTTTAAGATGCATCAGTAACTACCTCAACACACAGTGATGCCAGCATTGCCAGAGAAACAGAACTGGCTCAAGGAATTCATCTTCTACATGCAGACGGATGTACTAAAATATTCTGTCTCAGCAAGAAACCCACCAGGTTTTTCTCACTGAAAAAGGCTTTGTGAGAGTACAAGGGAGAAGCCTGATTCCAACTGGCACACTGAGTGGGCACTAAGTACCAGGGCCAGCAGGGGCAAAAGGGGAACCTTTCTACAGTTTTACTGAGATGCAGTCAGTATGATTACCCTGCTGGACAATAACAGCTCCTTTCAGTTCATTGGTTGTGTTGGTGTGTTGGGTTGCCATGTTAGGCAAGACCACAGCGCTATCAGCCCAGAGGAGGGAATGGAACCTACTGCTTGCAACTTGCTGAAAAAGTTCTACATACTCCAAGGTGCATTTTAAACTGCATAGGAGTCCTGGCACTAATGGTTTTCAGACAGCAGGGAAAAGAAAATCTCACCAAATATAATTTTCAAGAAACAGAACAGAGGAGAAGCAGAGGTACAAAAGCACAGCTTGATGTTCGCTCATGTGGAGTGCATTCACCTGGCATGGACTTCAAAAGCCTTCAGGGGCTGAATCCTTAGAGATTATTATTCATGTATAAACCACCACTGATTTCAGGATCACATCTTTCATGTCTCCAGTATTAAACCCACTGTAAAAATCTCAAAGCCTCCATGAATCATGTTATTAATGTTTTCTAGCAGAGAAGCATCCAGCTAAGTAATGCCAAAGCATCAGCTGTGTTTCCTGCTTAATGTGATACAGATGCAGCAGGCAAGTCTTCAGGAGTATCAAGTAAACTACAGAATCTGTAGAACTGAAATCAATCAAAAAAAATAAGTATTTAGAGGGCTCTCCAGAGAGCATACTTTTATGTTTGTAAAGAATTAGAGAGTGCTTTTGATTGCCGGAGAGCATATGGAGTTTTCAGGCTGTCTGAAAGATCAAGCAGAAAGGTGAACACATACATTAGAGAGTTTAGGTCTCAGAGTATATTTCTGCACAGACAGATGCCACTGCCAAAAACTACTTCTGATGCAGTTTTAAAAGCAGGAGTCTCATTCAGATGATGTATGGAACAAAATCCATTTATCTTGGCATTTCAGGAAAAGGTGGTTCCAGAGTACCTAAGACCCAGCTGGAATCTTTCTGCAGTATAATTTCTCCACCCCTGGAAACACAGGCTTGCATAGGACACGTAAAGACAAAAACAGGCAGCAACCTTGAGGACAACACCTAGAAACCTAGGCAAGACAAAGGCCTCCAGAGATAAAGGTTCCTAGATGAAATCTTTCTCAGTGCATGTACATGAATAAACCCATCTTATCTCACCCTCACAAGGCTGAAAGTAGATCTCCGTCTAAGATCTGATCTGTATTTAGACACATACAATCAATTTGAATATAAAATAAAGCTTAGAGTCAAATAACAAGTAAACTAGCTACCAACAAGTCCCACGGAATCCCTATGAATTGGAATACCCTGCCAAAACACGTGTCCTGGTTTCAGTTAGGACAGAGTTAATTTTCCTCCTAGTAGCTGGTAGGGTGCTATGTTTTGGATTAGGATGAGAAGAGTGCTGATAACATGCTGTTTTAATTGTTGCAGAGCAGTGCTTACACCAAGCCAAGGACTTTTCAGCTTCTTGCTCTGTCCTGCCAGCGAGCAGGCTGGGGGTGCAGCAGGAGCTGGAAGGGGACAGACCCAGGACAGGTGACTCAAACTGGCCAAAGGGGTATTCCATCCCATCTGACATCATGCTAAACAATATATAGGGGTGGCTAGCTGGGGTGGGGGGCCAGCCGCTCAGGGATAGGCTGGGCATCGGTCAGCAGGTGGTGAGCAATAGCATTGTGCATCACTTGTTTTGTACGCATTATTAGTAGTAGTACTATTATCATCATTATTATTTTCCTGTCTTAATAAACTGTCTTTATCTCAACTCCCAGGCCTCACTTTCCTGTTTCTCTCCCCCATCCCAGAGAGGGAAGGGGGAGGGTGAGCAAATGGCTGAGGTGTTTAGCTGCCAGCTGGGTTAAACCACAACAGGAAAAGAAAAATGTAAGACCAGAGTATTAACTCCCAACCTGAGACAATGGCAGTGCATAGAGAATGCTTCTGTCTTAAATCAGAAGGCAAAGACGACAAAAAAAAAAACACAACAAAACAAAAGAACAAATTGGTAAGGAGGCTGTGGAATCTCCTTCTCTGGAGATATTCAAGATCCATCTGGATACCTACTTGTGCAACTTGCTCTAGGAAACCTGCTTTGGCAGTAGGGTTGGACCCAATGACCTCACAAGGTCCCTTCCAATCCCTACAATTCCATGATTCTGTAAGAGAGTTCCATCACACTGCATACTAACTTGAAGACATTTACAACGGGGCTTGCTGTATTCTATTTAAACACCCTGTTGGGGCAATAAATAAGGAAATCTCACTACAATAGTGTTGAGCTCCAAAGTAAGGAGCTACATGTAAATTAAAATGCTTATTAAAAGGAAATTAAACAGCTAAAAGGATAAAGCATGTGTAGGTAGAAAGAGAGACTGATCATAAACACCATGCTTGGTGCAGAGTACCTATATATCATTTTCCAGGGTTTGGAAGGGAAGAGGCCAAGGTAACTAAAAAGGAAAGTGAAACAGCCTATTACAATGTGAAAGCCTTTCAACTTTCAAACAGTGTTAAGTCTTGTCCATAACAGGAAAACAAGGTATAAAAGCAAAATTAAATTTATTCCACCCTAAAACCTTCTTTTATATGGGGCAAACCTGAGGAATTGTTTCAAACTAAAGAATGCATCAATCAAATCATACAAAAGTTGGAACAGGCAAATATTGATCTTCGAAGTCAAGTATAGGACACTATATCTGCATCCCTCCTGACACATTTTTCCTAGGAAAAATGTAGAGATGTAGAAATTCAATCACCAGAAATCTAAAACAAGTTAGAAATCTATGTCAGTGCTTTGCCATCCTGATTAATGGCTTTCCCTAACATCTACCTCAAATATTTTCTATTCTATTAAGAAAACAAGAACACATTACTTCATATTGTACACTAACAGGAATGTCACAAGAGCATCAAAAGTCTTTTTAATACCCAACAACTGAAATAGATTTTCTAAGATAACAGGAAGGTCTAACACACTGATCTTACACAAAAATACATTGCTCGGTATTATTTGTTCTTCACCAGCTTTTGCTAGCTGTTACTTATCTGTTAGATGCTTACAAACAATTTCTGAATTTCTGTAAGAAATAACATGTTTAATAGTTGCTAAATCCCTATATTCTCTCTCCTTCGTCCTTCTCTGCCTTTCAGAACCAATCCATCATTCACATGCTCTGGAGGATAATCCTGGGGACATTAGCAGGTACTTCACACAGTTCTCTGCATACTCTAAATTCAAGAAGCAAATAATTTCAAAACATTCAATCTAAATACATCAGAGTGAGACTGTACCTTTTGAAGAACTATTAGTTTTGTCAGCTACCTACTCAGGCCAATCTTTCTAATAAGGATTACTACTACAAATAAGTCTTAAATTCTTATTTACAAATTGGCATAATTAGATAACTTGTTTCTAAAGGAAATTGGATATGAAAGTAAGAAGTCAAGAACTGGGGTAAGTAACCTTTTGCTTAATTTTACTCCACTATCAGAGAAATGAAAGGCATACATATGATACCAAAAAATCAATTAAAGAGCTTCGGCGAGTGGAAAAAACTGGGTTTGCAAGACTACAGACCAGCACATCTGGTATCCAAGCCCTGCAAACAGCAGAAATTGTAATAAACAGACTTAGCAGATACATACATACATTTGGTTGAATGCACAGAAATAAACAACCGGAAGAGGATGTTACAAACTGGTCCATTTTTTTCAAAAATACAAAGAGCAGGAAGAAATAAGTCATTTAGTTAGCTTACTCCATACATACTTTCAAAATGTTTTCCAGTAAGTCAAATGTTTTATATACTAAGTTGTGATGGGAAAACAGGTAATATTTGATAGAAGCAAACAGTTTTCAGAATGGAAGATGACTACTGGTAGAGTTCCATGAGGATTTATGTTCTTTTACATCTATATGAATTACCTGGAAGAGAGGGTCAAGTGAGAAGTGATGGATCGATCATTCAGGATGACCAAAACTAAAGTAATCTGCAAAATTTTACGGGAGGCTCTTGTGCTTTTACATGACATTGGAAGATGAAATTCCCCACTTGACAAAGCCATTAATAATAATAATAATTCATGGATCAAGCAGATCCTTCTGGAAATTATGCTAAGGCACACAGAGAACTGAGAACAGACTGGTGACAGCTGACAGGGCTTCACTAAGGGCAAATTATTACTGAAAAATTTGTTGGCCTTCTATGATGGAGTCACAGCATTGGTAGATAAGGGAAAAGCAACTGGTACATTTACCTAGACTTGTGCAAAGCATGACACTATCCCACACAACATCCTTATCTCTAAATTGGAGAGACATGGACTTAATGGATGGAACACTTGGTGGGTAAGGAACTGGCTGGATGGTTGCACTCAGAGTTGTGGTCAACAGCTCAAGGTCCAGGTGGAGATCAGTAAGAAGCAGAGTTCCTCAGGGGTCAGTACTGGGACAGGCACTAATTAACATCTTTGTTGGTGACAGGGACAGAAGGATTGACTGCACCCTCATCAAGTTTTCTGGTGACACCAAGCTGTGCAGGCGACATTCTGGAGGGAAGGGATGTCATCCAGAGGCACCTGGACAGGCTTGAGAGGTGGGCCTATGAAAACTTCATGAGGTTCAACAAGGCCAAATATGAGGCCCTGTGCCTGGGTTAGAGCAATCCCAACCATGAATACAGGCAGGGCGATGAGTGGATTGAGGGCAGCTCTGAGACAGACTTGGTTTTGGTGGATGAAAATCTTGACAAAAGCAGGCGATGTGCACCTGGAGCCCAGAAAGCCAACCATACCCTGGTCCGCATCAAAAGAATCATGGACAGCAGGTCCAGGGATGTGATTCTCCCCCTCTTCTCTGCTCATGAGACCCTACCTGGAACAGTGCATTCAGCTGCAGGACTTCCAACACTATAAAGACCTATTGTAGCAATTACAGAGAAAGGCCACAAAGACAATCAGTGGGCTAGAGCACCTCTCCTATGCAGACAGGCTGAGGGGGCAGGAGTTGTTCAGCCTGAAGACGACAAGACTCCAGAGAGAATCACAGAATTGAAGGGTTGGAAGGGACCTCGAAAGATCATGGGGTCCAACTCCCCTGCCAAATCAGGTTCCTTAGAGTGGGTTGCCCAGGTAGGTGTCCAGATGGGCCTTGAGTATCTCCAGAGAAGGAGACTCCACAGCCTCCCTGGGCAGCCTGTCCCAGAGCTCCATCACCCTCACCGTGAAGAAGTTCCTTCGCATGTTGGTGTGGAACTGCCTGGGCTTCATTTTGTGGCCATTACCCCTTGTCCTGTCCCCGCAAACCACTGAAAAGAGGTTGGCCAAATCCCTCTGCCTCCCACCCCTCAGGTATTTATACACATTGATGAGATCCCCTCTCGGTCTTCTCTTCTCCAGGCTGAACAGCCCCAGGTCTCAGCCTTTCCTCACAGGGAAGATGCTCCAGGCCCCGTCTCATCTTTGTGGCCCTCTGCTGGACTCTTTCCAGGAGATCCCTGTCTTTTTTGTACTGGGGAGCCCAGAACTGGACACAGTACTCCAGGTGAGGCCTGACCAGGGCAGAATAGAGGGGGAGGATCACCTCCCTTGACCTGCTGGCCACACTCCTTTTTATGCACGTCAGGATCCCATTGGCCTTCTTGGCCACCAGGGCACAGTGCTGGCTCATGGTCAACCTGTCATCCACCAGGACCCCCAGGTCCTTCTCTGCAGAGCTCCAGTATTCTTTCCAAACAAAAAATAATTGACTTGTATATAAAACATCCTATGGAAATAACCACCAAACATATAAACCTGTTTTAAAATGCCATTAGACAAACTCACAAAGAGTTAATCAAAAAGACTCAGGAGTGCCTTCAACATTGTATGGCTACAATCCCTAGCTCGGGGAAACCCTAAGTGGGGAATAGAAACTGGGTATACCAGGGAATGGATCTGCCTACTGTTTTTTTCTCTTTCCTTGAGCAACCAGTACTGACAGCCATCAGAGCATACTGACTATTGTCAGACCTCTGGTCCACTCTGAAATAGTCTTTCTTAAGGCCATTCTTCTGTGATTATCCTAATTTACCTATCAAGAAAATAAATAGGCATTCTAGAGTTTTAGAAGATGGAACGCAAATCTCATTGCAATTTCGTACCAACCCATGACCTTCTGTCTAGAAATCCTAAGAAACTTTCAGACCGTCAGTCAACGATATCTATCTACCAAAGAAAATGCTTTCCAAGAAGGAGCTGGATTTCTAATGATAAATAGACGCTTGCTCCAGCTGCCCTGACAGCCACTTTTACTGAACAGCCTAGAAGAGGCACGGCAAAGAACTCTGGGGAGAACAGGGAACAGTTACCTCCGTGTCCATCGTAGACTGAGAACATGGCTGTTTCACTGTCCAGCTCAGGTATGCAGTTGTGTGCATCCTGAAAGAGAGAGCAAAAGTCAGGAATGACAAGGATTGCAACAGACCCTCATACAGAAGCGGGAGAAAGGAGCACGAAGGCTATGAGCACTGGAGGGAGAACAAGAACAGTAAGAAAGCCTCCTCTCATATTCTCAAAGACTTACCTGGTGAGCACTTATCTTCAAAGGAGCACAGATTTTTAATATCACGTTGCTCTCTGTGCTAGAGCAGTAGCCCAGCCTTTTCACCATGAGATCGTACCATAAACTGCTTTAGTTCCTTGATACAACTCTAGATATTTCCAGGCTCAAGCCAGAATCAAATCCCTCTGCTTATGGTACCTGGAAGGCCTGTGTTAACATAGTAGCTCACAGTCCTTAAAGAATGTATGCTCCATTATATAAACTGGTATCTAGACCAAGGGCTGTCTAATAGCATAACTAACACTAGTACCTACAGTTTGACAACTTCCCCCATGCAGGCAAATGTTGACTCTGTGTCACCTACAGCATCTAACATTCCCACAGACATTTTGTCTTCTCCTGCTTTTGCCAAACAAGTTCCTTGCGAACTAAAAAGGCACTCCGATACATTGGTGAAGCCAGAATGTCACATACAGAACCTCCTGACCTCATGTCTTCAACACAACCATCAGCTTTGCCTTTGCTTGTCCTGGTGAATACAGCCACGTCTGATAACAGTTGTCTGTCCCAGCAGGGCAACGAAAGGCAGCCTTGCTGTGCATAGGATTACTGCATCCAGTGAGAACAAACAACTGGACTAGAAAACCTCCTCTTGGGGACAAAGGATCCTTTCTACTGCTCTTGTCACGTGAGATGCTCCAGAAAGGTACTGCTGACCTCAGGCAGTTACCTGAGGAGTGAGATGAAGAGCCACAACTCTGTCAAGCATCTTTCAAGCAGTGCAGCAGACGACACACACCTGATCAACCAACAGCACTCAAACCAAAGTACCAAAACAGGTATCACGCCCTAAAGTAAGGCAGTCAGCTCTGTTCTGCCAGCTGTCCAGAAACCATGAGACTGTCTGTGGGAAAACTGAAGGAAAGGTGTTTCCCAGGAATTCTGGAGGCATAAATACCGAACTCCAACCAGCCTTTCTCTGTACATGCTCCCAAACTACAAAGATGCACAACAGTGCACAAGGTAAATGCACAGACTGGCCTCTCTCCCCACAAACTCTCACCAGGAACAGTGGACTTCGAAGGAGGTGCTGCCCCAGATTTTACAGCTAGGCACCTGGTCTCTTTCATCCCGAGTAAGCACAACAAAATTGTTAATTCCAGTGCAAAGCCTAGAACTGATGAACGGACTGAACCTCTCTCTAACTTGCCCTCCTAACTGAGTTCCTAATGCTTTCTGATTTTCTAAGGTTCAAGCCCTAATCTATCAACTTACAGCCTGACTGCACACCAAGTGCTTTTGTTCAAGAACAATCATGCAATTGTTTAAACAATGCCATCTAGTCTCCTTGCTGTGGTTCATCACCTTAAAGTTCAGTGTGCTTCAGGCTGCCCCAAAACAAAACCCTGTACTTTGAGTCAGCTGGCTCTAAGGCTTGGGTGTGTCCACACCGTCAGCCATAACCAAGTAGTTCTACACATGCACACACAGCCACACGATTGCTGCACAGTCAAGCAGCTGATGAGCTTATCTACTTTATCGTAGACTTCTTAGATAAATGTGTTCTATTTAGTCTTTGGCCTCTAGGATCCCACTGTCTTGAAAGAGAACTCCATTCCATTGCAGTTTCTACTAAGTGGCAATAAAAATGGAAAAAGAGTTTATGCAGCACTTGGTGCAATGAAACAGGCAAGTTATAATCTCAGTTCAAAACAACAGCAAAAAGACTCTGAATTATAATGTAGGAAATTTAACCAGAGTTCACTGGACACAGTGAATGAAAATAATAAAACCCCAGCATTTTTATGCTCACTTTTCACAGCGTTTACAGAAGCTAGAGAGATAGCAAAACCACAGCAAATTAACCGGGATAAGTCCCTAGTGACTAAACAGTAGCTTAATTAAAGCGAGAAGCACAAGTGCTGCTGGGGAGGAAACCCAATACTGGCAAAGATGGTCTTCCTGCTCTGTCTGTATGACACTCACTGAGACACGTCCCGATCCTGAACCAGGGCACTACTGGCAAGGAGGCAGACAAGGCCAGCACACGTCAGCAGGAGACAGTTCAGTTCCCATACTGCACACAGAACTGTCTCTACACTACGTTGAGCACTGCCATGAGCTGCTAACGGCTCTGAACGCCTGACTGCACGCAAGTTTCTGGCATTTTCAACACTAAGACCAGTTCAGAGAGCATCCAATTGACCACAAAGACCATTGTGTGCCGCCAGCACAAGAAGCAGCTGTCAGCTGAGTCTCCACCTCCCTTTCAAGGCCTGTTAAGCTATCTGCAGCTGACTGTCCTCCAAGTAACCATGATCTCATACTCTTCAGAATGAGCAAGAGAGCTCACAAAGCCTAGGTGCAAGCAACCCCTTCAATATCAGCCTTCTGCTATCCAACCTCAAGAGTTAGAACACCAAAGAGCTTAGAGGAACCCAGTCCATCTGCCTAAAAAGTGCAAAATGTATCCTTTGTGTTTCTCACCAGCCAAAACCATTTCCTTATTCACAAAGCAAACTCTGGGCTAAGAATGGATTCTTACTACAAATTTCATCAGAGCCCTGTATACCTGTCTCACTTAGAGGCTCCTAAAATGTAAGTTAAAGGCAACAGACAACATTTACATCATTTTTCACTATGTCTGGTTCCTCCTACCACTTCTGCATGCTCTATCTAGCTTCATTAACAAAAATTATACCTAAAATCTTAAATGTTAATCAACAAAATACACATTTGCTCAGAGCTTTGTAAAAGAATAAAAGTAAAATTAAACATGAAAAAAGTAATAGAAAACACAAACCAAGACAAGAGACAAAAAACTCACAGTACTGGAATACAAGAAAACACAAAAGAACTGTCCAATTCTGCTCAGCTGTATGTAAACACAATGAGTTTTTCATCCCACCACAGACTTAGAAGCAGTTTGCAGCAGGTTCAGCTTGTAACACAAGCACTCCTATCATCTCCTCATCCCTTGTTTAAACGCAGCTAAACCATGTCTACACCAATGTCCTCAGCATTGCTTTTGTCAGCATGGAGATATGCCAAAGATGTTGGTTAGTGCAAAAAACCACAGCTGCAACCTCTGGGCCTCATCCAATTTCCATAAAGGTCAGTGACAGCAAGAACAGGCCTCAAATAAGTGAGATTATGAGCCCACTTCCCTCCTGTGGAAGGACTACTGCAGCCTACCACCAGTGCTGTAATTAGCTGCAGCTCTGAGCTCCCCTCATCCAAACCTCTGTGCACCAAGCATGCCAGAACGCTGCCTGCATTCAGCTTCTTACCCATGAACTAATCGCCTTGCGGAGATTACACTGCACACATCTCAGTGTTCCAATAATGTCTCTGTGCCACCATGTCACCCATGCACAGGTCACCAGAGTGGAGCAACTGCAACACTATTAGTCACATTTAACGGAGCACAAATATCCTCTGAGTTTATCTTAAAAGCATGAACAACAATCTTCCTGCCTCTTCTACCCTAAAAACTATAGCTCAGTTTCTTAAAGCTCTGCTGCACACAAAAAGAAGAAAAAACTGGTCATTATTTTGCACAAGTAAGACTGTTGTAACGTTTCACAAGCAGTGAATTATCTGAAAGCAAGACTCATTAAAATGTATTCAACAAGAAGGTTGCTTTACTGTATTTAGAGATATACCCTTAGGGCTGCAGGAACCAGTATTGGTCCTTGTCTTATTTCCCTTGTTTGCTAGCTACCTGGAAGGGAAAATAAACCAGCACGTTAACGGTATTCAGAGGGTGTCAAATTCAAAGAACTAGTCACTGCAGGCGAGGCAGAGAAGTAATCCCGACAGATCTGCATTACTCTTGTACAAGCAGCTTTACTAAGTAATTCCAATAGACTCCATCGTTGGGAGGGCTATGGACAAGCACCTGGCTGCTACAGCCAGATGTGTGTCTTGTGATAATTCATTTGTCCCATAACAAGTACCAGTGATAGGCTGGCAAAGCCAGGAGCAGCTACTGCTAAGTTACAGCAGCAACGAGAACTCCTTCAATCGCTTTGCCTATAAAATAATAATAATAATAATAATAAAAAACAGAGCGAATGAAACTTTGTTTCTGGTTGGGAAGAACAGCAGACATCTTTGCCCGAGGATGTTCGCTTTCATTTCCTGACTCATCCCAAGCATCCCGCCTTCCTTTCCCTCCACTTTTCAGCCCCAGCTCCTTGCTCCCTGCCGGGGTTTGGCCGGCTCCGCGTCCCACCTCCCAGCGCGGGGAGGCCCCCGCAGCACCTCGCCGACGCTGCCACAAAGCGGGGCGGTTTCCGCAGCGATCCCCGCGCGAGGCAGCACCAGCGAACCGCGGGGACTCGGGCAGGCGGCGGCCACGGCCCCGCCGCAGCAGCCCCGGCCCCGGCGCTCACCTCCATGGAGACGCGCCAGCCCTGCATGGCGCTGAACCCGAAGTGCAGCGGGCGCGGCCCGAGCCCGGCCCCGTCCCCGGAGCTCTTCACCGTGTTGGGCTGCGACAGGTAGGCGCCCATGGCGCCGCGGCGGCCTCCGCCAGCGGACCCGGCCCCCGGCGCGGCGGCCGAGCGCGGAGGGGCTGCGGCGAGGGGCGCGGAGGCGGCCGGGGCGGTGCGGGCCGGGCCGGGCGGCGGTGGGGGCGGCCCAGCGCGGGCGGCGAGGCGGCAGCGCGGGCGGCAGAACCTCCCCCAACGGGCCGCCGGGCGGAAGTAGCGCGGCCGGAAGCGCGGGCGATAGAGTCGCCGCGGGGGGGGAGCGGCGCTCAGCCCGCGCGGCCGAGCCACGGCGGCCGGAAGCGCGCACCATAGAGTCGAGCCTCGGCGGCCTGAGGACCCGCCCCCCCCCGGCGCGCGGCCGCTGCTCGCCACCGGCGTGGGGAGGCGTCCCCGGGACCTCCCGCCGGGACCCGGGCCCAGCCGCGGGCCGCCCCGCGGGGAGTGATCACGGGGCAAGCGCTGCCCTGCCCGCCACGCCTCGTGCGCGCTCTTCACGGCGGGGGAACGAGGGGCAGGGCGCTGGGAACCGACGGCACCGAGGCGGGGCGGCACCGGCACCGCCCGAGACGCGGGCAGGCTCCGAGCGAGCCTGCGGGGAGCGGCGCAGAAGCGGCCCCCACACACTGAGCCCGGCCGCCCCTCCCGGCCTTATATAGCCCCGAGCCCCGCCCACCGGCCAATCCGCGCGGGCTGGCAGCCAGCTCCCGGGCTCTCATTGGCTGCGGGGCGGGCCGAACCGCCCCCTCCCCCCGCACCGCAGCTCGCTCCCGGCCTCTCCTGCGGTGCGCGCGCGGGCGCCCCCTATCGCGCTGTGGCGCTCCGAGCCCCGCCCACCGGCCAATCCGCGGAGGCGGGGGGCGCACGTCCGGGCTCTCATTGGCCGGCGGGACAGCGGCCCCGCCCCCGACGGCGCGTTACGCAGCGCGGCGGTTGGCGGCGGCCCGTCGGCGGCGGAGTGACGCCTGGGGACCGGGAGGCGCCGGGCGAGCCCGGTAAGTCAGCGCCCCGCGCCCAACCGCCCGCGCCGCGCCCCCCGCGGGCCGCAGCCGCCTCGGGCCCGGCGCTTCCGGCAGGCTCGGGGCGCGGCCCCGGCTGACAGGGCCGGCGGGCGCGGCTCGGTCCGACCCACCCGGCCCGGCCCGGCCCGGCCTAGCGCGACCCGGCCCGGCTGGCGGTGCCTCGGGCCGGCTGACGGCGCGTCCTGCCCGCAGGGTGAGCGGCTGCGGCATGTCGGAGGGCGAGTCCAAGCAGGTGCCGAGCGGCGGCTCCGACTCAAAGCCGGAGCCCGCGTCGTCCGGCCCGGGAATGACCTCGGTGTCTGCGCCGGTGGCTTCCGCGGCGCCCCCGGAGGAGGAGGAGGAGGAGGAAAGCGAGGACGAGTCCGAGATCCTCGAGGAGTCCCCGTGCGGCCGCTGGCAGAAGCGACGCGAGGAGGTCAGTGCCGGGGGCCGGCTCTCGGGGCTGGGCCTCGGGGTGTGCGAGGGGAGGCCTGGGAGCTGCGGGGCCCGGGCCCGCCCTGCCGGCTGCTCCCGGGGCAGCCCGAGCCCGGGCGGTGACGGTCTGTCACGGTCCTCGCTGAGCGCTGCCTGCTTTTCTCCCTGTACGTAGCGCTGAAAGCTCTTCTGAACAGGTGGTGTCGGGGCCAGCTGTTGCTGCTGCGTTGAGAGGGTTATTTCTAGCGTTTATACATGTGTCTGGTTTCCCAGATCTTTTGTTCTGGGGATAATGAGGACCCATGCCTGGACAGGACTTGGCGCTCAGTAGGGAGTATGAAGCGAGCGGTACGTGCTTCTGGCTGGGCAATCTCGTCTGCTTTTGAGTTACACGTTAGCTTTGGTTTGCTTTAGAGTCTTCAGTTAAGATAAAGCACAACCAGTTCACGCAGGCTTGTATCTTGGCTTGTCCAATTTGCCTTTACTTCTTGGTGCATGTATTGGAATTGTCCTGTACAATGACATGAGTAGATTGGATCTTCGTGGTCTGCAGCTCTTTTTTTTCCCATTCCTTACTGTGTTCTGTTTGTCTTATTGAAGGCTGTCTTCAGAAGTTGGTTTCTGCTTTGTGTTGCTTCAGTGAAGCAAGCTCTGTAGCTGAGAAAGTCTTAATTCAAGTGCTGACGTAGTCTTAAACAAGTCAGGATGAGTATAGAAGTGTCGATGTTAACAGATAAAAATGCAGGGCAGTACGAGCTTTGGCGGTGGTGAAAGAGTCATTTGTTTTGATGTAAATTTGGAGGTCAAAATAAGGTCAAGGATTCCATCAATTTCTTTACTTTTTTTTTTTGCTTAAAAGCTGTTCTGGTCTTGTTAACATAAGCTAATTGCTAGCAAGGTGTAATAACAATGCGCTGTTTTTTGGTGAAGCTGTAAAACTTGGATGGGGGGAGGGATGTTCGTGTAAGGCTTTTATTCTGTTCTCCGGAATATATTCCTTACGATAACCTGAGACTGTGGCTAGATTTTTTTTTTTTCTTTTAACAATCTGTGCTGAATCAATGCACAAGGAAGGCTTGGGGAATGAATTGCAGAATCCTATTATAGTTTAGGTTGGAAGGGACCTTAAAGATCATCCAGTTCCAATCCCACCTGACATGGCCAGGGACAACTTTCATTATAGCAGGTTGCCGAAAGCCCTGTCCACACTGGACTTGAACGCTTCCAGGAATTGGGCATCCACAGCTTCTCTGGGCAGCCTATTCCAGTGTCTCACCACCTCCGTAGTAAAAAACTTCTTTCTGTTTTCTGCTCTAAATCTTCCCTGTTTTAGTTTAAAACCATTACCCCTTTTCTTATCACTATACTCCATGACAAAGAGTTCCTACCCATTTTTCCTGTAGGTCCCCTTTAGGTATTGGAAAGTCATTATAAGGTCTCTCTCGAGCCTTCTCTTCTGTAGCCTGAACAACCCCTACACTCTCAGCTTCTCTTCACAGGAGAGGTACCCTAGCTCTTATACAGCTAATGTTCAGTTTATGTGGTCTTTTCAGTATATTTTAAAACAGATTGATGTAGAAAGATTAGTTTCCTTCTAGTATTTTCCATACTGTCCTACATAAAAAGAAAGTTTTGGTAGGTTTAGTATTTTCCTTGGATTTTGGTTTTCCCATCTACAGACAAATAAAAGCTCACACTCAAGAAGTTCCTTAAAATTTTGCCATGAGTAAATTACTGACTTCTGCCTTGGGAATGAAGGGGACTGGTTGGCTTGAATGCAGACCATTCTTGTGTGTTAGATGTATGAGCTTTGCTCCACTTCATGGATAAAAAAAGGGCAATAGATTAACTGTTGAAGGCCACAAAATGAATTGATGACAGATCTGGGGTAAACTCAGGGTCTCTTCTTCTCAGCTTTTTATCTGTCAGGGTGTACTGTCTTCCTGCAGGAAATGCTAAACATTTATGAGTGTGTTTGTTGCACTCTGTGGTTGCCTTCAGGTGGGCCTCATGTCTCAAATGTGTGCATGAAAAACATATTCTGCTAGTGATCATGCAATTAAGTTATGTTTTGTCTCTTAATTTTACATGTAAATTTGTGGCTTGATTAGATCTGAGCTTGTAGAGTGTGATTTGTTTGCTTTAAATGCATGACATCCCCCCTGCTGTCTTCAGCTTTTGGACTGAGCTGTGCCCTGGAGTAAACTTCGACTGCAGATGTTCCAGCATGAAACTTATTCTGGAATAATACCTTTGCTTTCTGAGCATCCTGGTATACCAGAGTAAAACATCTCCTGTACCAAAGCAGCGTCCTTGTAAAGCTCTGATAACGTGATCGCGCAGTCAGCACTGGTTATTCCGGTCAGTGTACCCATGCAGACAAGCTCTTATTCACCGTCTCTTTGGCAGTGAGGAGGAGTTACTCCATGAAAAAGGAATGTTGTCACCTCCCCTCCCACCAGTGATGCAATCCTCATTCTGTGTATCGGCAGCATCTTCTTTAGATGCTGAATTAAGCAGCCGCTTCTGAAGCAACGTAATGTGGTAATAGGGAGAGAAAACAGCCCCTGACTGCAGAGGCAGGTTTTGTGCACAACGCGTGCTCTGGGATTTTCCAGATTTTAAGCTCTTTCCTCCTCAGTTCGAGTTGCATATTTGGCAATGTTAACCCTGTTTGTTTATTTTGTTTTAATAAACGCACTCTGTGGTCGTGTTCCCGGAGCACAGGGGCTGTACGGGCGGGAGCACCGCATGTCTGAGGGGACCGGCTGTCACCAGAGGCCGGTGTGCCCAGCCGGTGCCCAGGCAATCCGGCTCAGATCCGGCTCACGTTAGAGGTTCCGGCAGAAGCCATTTGTTCCTGGTGGCTTTTGCACTGTGTGTGCTCCAGGAGAGGCTTCCCAACGCCATCGAGTCGGAGGCCAACAGGAAAGGTCTTGGCGGCCGAGTATTTCTGTTCTCGTCTCACTTCTGTTACGCTCCCGAGCTGCGTTGGGAAGGTTCTCGGCTCGCAGGAAGCTCCCTGCGTGCGGCCTGAGGGGAGCGCTGCGGGCGGGCCGGGCCCTGGCGGAGCCGCGCGGCCCTGCCCGGACTGACACCTCCCGCAGCCAATGGCGCGCGGAGAGAGGGCATTACATCACCGCCGCGTGCTCCCATTGGCTGCTCCCGGCCCCGGCTGCAGCGCCGCTACCTGGCGGCTTCCCCTGGCTTTGCCTCGGGGCTGCGCCGCCCTGCGGCGGGCAGGGGCAGGGGCAGGGGCAGGGGCAGGGGCAGGGGTCAGGGGTCATGGCCAGGGTTAGGGTCAGGGTTAGGGTTGGGTGAGCGTGGTCCCGGCAGGAGCGTCCCTCTGACAGAGCAGTGGAACATAAGTTACTAGAGCACTCCCTCTTCTGCACTGGACGTTATTCATCCTGTCTTTGTGTCACTACAGTGATCTAATCCCATGGCAGGCAGCAGCCTTACCCCGTGCCCAGGTTTCCTGGTACTCTGCGTCTTAGCTGGCACACCAAGCTTACTGCGTGTCCTGAGCAAATCAGCAAGTCGGTGGTGTAGGAAAGTGTTTGTTTTGGTGCAGTCAGGTTAGCAGGGTCGTGTGGTTGTTCACTCATATTTTAGGTACAGTAACCTAGTCTAAACTGTGTCCACTAGTATAACTTCAAATCTGCTTAAATGTCAATTGTAGAAAGTGGTTCTGGTAATTGATTGTAATTTTTCCTAGAGACAGGGAACTTCTGTAGCATGGAATGTGTAATTGATGTGAAAGTTTGGAGTAGTCTTTTAAAATTAAGCATCACTGCGTATTATCTAAGATGCTATTTTAACTGGATAGAGAATGCTTATCTTCCCCTAAGTTCTCTTTCTTCAGGAAAATGTAACGAATAGTGATGTGGTTAAGCTTTGTCATTCCTTAAAATAGAAAGACTAGTTCAATTGGAAGGGATCTTCAAAGGTCATCCAGTCCAACTTCCTGACCACTTCAAGGCTAACCAAAAGTTAAACCATATTAATAAGGACATTATCCAAATGCCTCTTGAACGCTGACAGGCGTGGGGCATCGACCTCCTCACTTGTAAGCCTGTTCCAGTGTTTGACCATCCTCGTGGTAAAGAATTCTTTCCTAGTGTCCAGTCTGAACTTCACGTGGCCCAGCTTTGTGCCATTCCCTCTTGTCCTGTCATCACTTCTCAGGGAGCAGAGACTGGCACATCCCTCCGTGCTTCCCCTCCTCAGGCAGTTGCAGAGAGCAGTGAGGTTGCCTCTCAGCATTCTCTCCTTCAGACTAGACAACCCAAGTGTCCTCAGCCTCTCCTTTTAGAACATGCCTTCCAGCCTGGCTGGTAAAACCAGCTTTGTTGCCCTCAGTACTTCAACATACTTTTTATATTGTGGAGCCCAGAATTGCATACAATACTCGAGGTGAGGCTGTGCCAATACTAAATACAGTGGGAGAATCACCTCTTTGGGCTGGCTAGCTATGGTTTGTTTAATGCACCCCAGAATGTGTTTATCCTCTTGGCTGCCAGGGTGCACTGCTAGCTCATGTTTAGCCTGCTGTCACCAGCATCCCCAAATCCCTTTCTGCTGAGCTGCTCTCCAGCTACTTGTCCCCCAGTCTGTACCGATGTCCAGCATTACTCCGTCCCAGCTGCAGCACCTGGCATTTACCATTGTTGAACTTCATGTGGTTGCTGATTGCCCAATGCTCTAGTTTGTCTAGATCCCTTTGCAAGGCCTCTTGTCCCTCCAGGGAGTCAGCTGCACCTCCCAGTGTAGTGTCATCGGCAAACGTGCTGAGGATGCGCTCCACTCCCGCATCCAGACCATTGATAAAAACGTTGAACAGAACCAACCCTGGAATTGAGCCTGGGGGAGTGCTGCTGGTGAGCATCTGCTGCCAGTCAGACACAGCCCTGCTCACTACAGCCCTTTGAGCTCTACTGTTGAGTCTGTTCGTCACCCATACCTTAAGGGTGAAATTGCTGTTAGAGATGGTTGGTGGGCAGGGAGTGTGTGGTGATATGGCTCCTCCCATAGGGTACTTAGGAAGATACAAGAGAAGAGCTATGACCAATCTCAGCATTTTCAGGTATTTCTACTGTCCTTAAGTGCTGCAGGGACAAATGACAATCTGCTTTCTCATGCTGCTGCTGTGTGTATACATTGCACACAGTGGTCTTCAGGTGTGTTGCAAATTTAATTGCTCTCCTATCTGAGTTGAATCCCTTTCTGCGATTGTAACCATGCTTCTGGTTGCTCTCCAAACACATCCAAAGGTGAAGCTTTAGCCTTTGCAAGCGATTGAAGATGAGCTTTTAACAGGCGATTACTGTCTCCTGGAAGAGAGACATAAAGTACCCACGACTTGGAGTTAGCGGAATCACAGGAGGGGGAGACCGAGACCGATAGATTCTTCAGGCCCTGGCTCTCCAAGCTTGTGCTTGCCTGGGTTCCTTTTGCCTTTTCAGCCTGACAAAACCCTCTTTTTCTGCCGTCCCTGTGTGACACTACATTTTTCTCTTTCAGTCAGCATGCATAAATAATTTATTTCTCTTAGGTTGTCCAAGTATTTTCAGAATTATCTGCTGCATTTAGACTATGCCTCTTGGGAATAGTATTATAGAGATGGATTGTAGCAATGTACTTGAAGTACATTTTTAGACTTCTGATACTGGTAGGTATTAAACTTGAAACGTTGGTAGGAGCTTAGACTTGGTGCTTACCGTCCCTGAGAATTACCCAGATCAAACAGGAAAGTGCCCCAGGTATAACTGCAGGAAGACTTGTGCTCTGCTGCAGCAGAATCTTACTTTTTCAGAATTTTCAGCTTGGTATTGGTGTGGAACTTGGCAAGCCCATCTTGTGGGGAGGGACTTGAGCATCCAAGTCTGTGAATGATTCTACAGTTTGTCACCTAATAGATATATACTGACTGATTGATTTAAATTAATAGATTTAAATAGATTTAAGATTTAGATTTTGACAGATCTATTGATAGATTTCTTTCTATCTGTTTTCTGGGTAGGAAATCACTATGTGATTGACTGTGTCTTGGTACAAGCCAAGACATTTTAATACTTTGATGACATCAAAGGTTTTTTTTTTTTTTTTTTTTTTTTCTGAGAAAGACACTTTTGTCAGACTTGTCTGCTAAGGCTAAGAACTTGTGGCTGTTACTGTGAAACTGAGAGGGATTAATCAAGTTGCATTAATTTCCCCTTTGGCATTTAAATGGTTGTGTTTAAAAGCCATGTGATATTTTACAAGGGTGCTTGTTGCTGTACAGCTTCAAGGTGATGGGAAATGCATATAGTAATGAGGCAATTCATTGTAACAGTAAGTAACCTATTTAATGCTGTTGAATGGATCTGTATCATATTTTGAATGTGGGAGCAAGCAGGTTCCCTTTTAAGGTATGTATACGAGAGTGTCTGTAATAGCTATGAGAGAAGGTGTCTAGCGTACCCACATCTGCTCAGTCTTCCACTTCTGCAGGCCCCTTGTGAGGTATATTTAATTGTGGTACAGCTTTTGCTGAATGTTGCTTCATTTCTTCGTATAGAAGACTTTGAGTGATGCCTGGTATTGAAAGGAAGAAAGAGAAAACAGAAGAAAGGGGGCTGGTCTCTGCTTGAATGTTGAATATGCCCTTTTCCTCAAAGATTGTACTTCTTTCCTGCAGATTCTAAAATCCAGTGATAATTTCTGGGGTGTCTGAAAGGTGATGTTTGAGCTCTACTAACCATCAGCGACCTCAACTGAGAAAGAAACGGCCTTGTGCTTGTCTAATTGTTGTCCTGTGCTTGATGTATTACTGACTTTTCTGCAGACTCAGCTGCTGGACCACGTTTTGTATTATGCCACCGTTTCAGTGACTTCCGAGATCCATAGATTCTTTTTTGCCTCATCCCTGAGGAAAATCTCCTGTATATAAGTGTCTGTGCGTGCAGTGGTTGCTGTGTAGATCGGTTCTTGTTTTCCTGTCTCTAATATTTCCTACTGTCAGGTAAGCCAGATGAACTGTGCAGTCCTTCATAACTTCTTCTACTGTGGTGTGCAGGCTAAGGTAGGATGAAGAAGTTCAATGTGGACCTGGATATCAGCTCATGTGCAAAACTTGTGTGCCAGTGTTTGAGGCAGTGTACGTTGTTCCCGTGGGTGTATATGAGTTTAGTGCTTCGTTCTTGCTCTTCTTTTATCCTGTTGCTGAAAGCTCCGAGTTAATACAGGTAGCACCAGTGTCTTCACTACACTGCTGTTACTGTGCTTCTCCTAATTGCAGTCCTTGTTGGCGTTTGGACAGAGAGTTCCCAGTTTGGTGGCTGAGTGTTACAGCTGGATTGTAATGCTTTCGGCTCTCCTGGTCCGTGCGAGCTCTATGAAACAAGGAGGTGGTGATCTATGAGGAGTTGAACCCAGCAAGACACAAAATGAGATGCTGAGTCTACTACATCTTTATTTTATCTCCTTTGTCTTTTCAGTCCTAGTGGGAGTCTACTTTTCTATATTTAATATGGAGCCAGTTGGTGACTTTTCCATTTGGATTTACATTTCTTTAAGGAGCCAGAATGTGGGATTCTTGGAGAGGAAATGCCAACAGACTGGGTGTTTGTATTCTGTGATGCTTGAGTCTGATTTCTCAGCTGCTGTTGTGACAGAAAAGAAGCTCACTGAGGCAGTAAAATATAAGCATCAGTCTTTCTTTTTCTATCATACCTCTGAGTTTCTTTATGTGGGAAAATCAAGTGCCATTCTCTGGAAAGGCAGCATTTTAGATGCTCTGAGCTTTGGGCTCTGCTACTGGAGAGTGGAAGGGTAGCAGAGACTTAAAGCAAGCTAAACTAGTACGAGGAGGGCTGCCAACTTCTCGACAGGCTTTGGCAATGTTCCTGTATTTTTAGCTGATGGAGAAGACTAATGCCAGGATATAGTTCTTAGGATTTTACTTCACTGTTGGGAACGTACTCAGAAGGAGTATGTGCACCCTTTTAACTTTTTTATTGGCTCATTTGGGACTTCATGGAAGGAACAAACACTGGATATGTGCTTGAATGAGATGAGGGGCACTGCAGAGTGTGGAGGGAATTGAGCCTTTGTCTTGGGCCTGTTGTCTACAGACCCATTGTGTTCTTGCTTACTAACTGCAACAGACGGCTGGTAGCTTTCTTAGTGCCTCACCAGCCAGCATCACTTCTCAGTCTTTGTGCTGCCTCAGTGGGAGAGCAGGCACAGCTACAGCAGCTGTCTGCTTTTCTAACTTTCCTGGGTGGTTAGAAGTGCAATTTACAGTCCAGCTGTCTGTGACTAAGGTATAGGGTTTGCTTTGCATTCTTAGGGAGCAGTTCTTTAGAGGAAAAAAAACGTGTTCCATGTAGTTTACCGGCAGCACCAAAGCTTTCTTGTTGTCAATTCTTTGTGCTGGCACATAGAGAAAAAGGAGCACGCTTGCACAGAAAGTAGTATTAAAAAATTAATAAAAAGAACACAAGTGGTGGTGATCAGGCACAGGACTTGGCTAGTGATTAATCTTGAACCCTCGCTCTCCACATTTTTGGCCCCTCCCTCAACATCTCAGGTTCAAGCTGGATATCAGAAAAATGTTTTTCACCAAGAGGGTGATCAGGCACTGGAACAGGCTCTCCAGGGATGTGGTCACAGCACAGAGCCTGCCAGAGTTAAAGAAACCTTTGGACAACACTCTGACACATGACCTGATTTATTTATTTATTTATTTATTTATTTATTTATTTATTTATTTATTTATTGTGGGGTCCCAGGAGTTGGACTTGATGATCCTTGTGGGTCCTCCCCAACTCGGATATTCTATGGTATCCTGAGTACTGTACCAAATTCCTCCTCTTAGATCCCAAATTGCCCATCCCTGACATTCCAAGTACTGCGTTCCTCTACACAGCATCTCCACTTGGTTTACATAATATTGCTGAAGCTGTTTCTCCTGTTGAATTGCTGAGATGGATTTTCCTTAGTGGGGTGACAACTTAATCACTCACCTGTGTGGCTTTGGGAGTCCTTGGGTTCAGTGTTCAATCCATCATTGATTAGGCTACCTGATTTCCCCACTTTGTTGTGGGTCTTCAGATTATTGATGTTGTTCTTGCTTCTCCTTTGGATAGCCCTTACCCAGATACTTTTCCCAAGCAGTTTGCTGAAACTTGGAGTTTATACCTCCCAAATTTTGAATTTCTGTTTGCCAAGTTGTGTTCTCCAGGGAGTTGCTATAAGCCCTTCTGTTATGCTTTTAAAACGATAACTGTAGCTTGTAATTACATCTCTGTTGCACAATCTTAGGGTGAAATCACACAGTTTGCCTGACAACGCTGTTCTCTGGTTGTAGTTCTAAATTCTGCTCAGGGCTTAGAGTGACCAGATACGTGTTGGTACCTGTATCGTTAGCATGAATGCCTTCCTGCCTTCCTTCCTTCCTTCCTTGGTTAGAGTACAGTCGTGTGGGCTGACTGGATGTTGCAGAGCTGTGTAAACAGCAGTGAACTGTGAGGCAGCAGTCCCTTCTTTTTAGCCTGGATGTTCTGCTGCAGAAGAGTGGACTATGCAAGTAAGAATTAAAATAGTTTTGGTTGGAAGGGGCTTACAAAGATCATCGAGTTCAACTGTCAGATTACTTCAGGGCTGACCCAAAGTTAAAACATACCATTAAGAGGAATATCTAAATGCCCCTTAAACATGGACAGGCACGGGGCACAACCACCTTTCTGGGAAGCTTGTTCCGGTGTCTGTCTGCTCCCTTGGTAAAGAAGTGTTTGCAGTGCCTGCTCTGAACCTCCCCTGATGCAGCCTTGAGCCATTCCCATGTGTCCTGTCATTAGATACCAGGGAGAAAAGATGAGCACCTCTGCTCCTCTTCTGCTCCTCAGGAAGTTGTAGAGAGCAATGAGAGACCAACCTCCCTTTCTCTAAGCCTAACAAACCGAGTGTTCTCAGGCTCTCCTTACAGGACACGCGTTTCAGCCCTTTTACCAGCTTTGTAGCCCTCCTCTGGACACATCAAAGTATCTTAATATCCTTTTTACATTGTGTGCCCAGAGCTGCACACAGTATTCAAGGTGAGACCTCACTAATGCTGAATACACTGGGAGAATCACCTCTTTGGACCATCTGGCTGCTGTGTGCTTAGTGCACCCCAGAATACGGCTTCCCCTTTTGGCTGCCAGGGTGCACTCCTGGCTCATACTGAGCCTGCTGTCAACCAGCACTGCTTTCCAGCTGCTCATCTCCCAGTCTGTACTTACCTGCAGTGTTATTCCATCCCAAGTGCAGAATTCAGTGTTTGTTCTTGTTGATTTCATGCTGTTGCTCCAATTCACCTAGATCCCTCTGCAAGGCCTCTCTTCCCTTGTGAGTCACCAGCACCTCATGGTGTAGTGTTGTCCGTGTGCCACCAGCTGGCTCATGGCCAACCTGTCATCCACCAGGACCCCCAGGTCTTTCCCACAGAGCTCCTCTCCAGCAGGTTGTCCCCCAGCCTGTACCGGTACATGTTGTTGTTTCTTCCCAGGTGCAGGACTCTACACTTGCTCTTGTTAAACCTCATTTGGTTTCTTCCTGCCCATCTCTCCAGCCGGTCCAGGTCTCGCTGAATGGCAGCACAGCCTTCTGGCGTGTCAGCCATTCCTCCCAGCTTTGCGTCATCGGTGTACTTGCTGAGGGCAGACACTATTCCCTCATCAAGGTGATCAATGAAGATATTCAACAAGACCAGACCCAGCACCGACCCCTGGGGAACACCGCGAGTCACAGGCCTCCAGCCAGACTCTGCGCTGAGCACCACCCTCTGAGCTCAGCCAGTTCTCAACCCACCTTACTGCCCACTCATCCACCCCACACTTTCTCAGCTTTGCCAGCAGGATGTCATGGGAGACATCATCAAAAGCCTTGCTAAAGTCAAGGTAGATGACCGCTCTCCCCCCATCTCCCCAGCTGGTGATGCCATCATAGAAGGCAATGAGTTTGGTCGAGCACGACTTCCCCTTGGTGAATCCATGCTGACTACTCCCCATAACCTTCTTCTCTTCCAAATGCTTGGAGGTGGCCTCCAGAACAAGATGTTCAACACCTTTCCAGGGACAGAGATGAGACTGACTGGCCTGTAGTTGCCCAGATCCTTCTTGAAGACTGGAGTGTCACTGGCTGTCCTCCAGTCCTCAGGCACCTCTCCTGTTCTCCAGGACCTTTCAAAGGTGATAGATCAGAAGATCACTGAAATTTAAACAAGTTAAAATAGTCCCAAGTTACTCAAAAGTCATCCAGGAAGTTTTGGTAAAGCAAGGAGTAACTGTAACATTGCTTCTAATTGTGACATGTTAAGCTTGCAGCTTTCCATCAATCACTGATAGCTGCTTGGAGGGCAATAGCTGTCCGTAACTGTCAGGAAAGTACAGGACAAATGCCAGAACATGCTTTGTGAGGACTTAAGATTCTATTTTGCTGAGCATGGAGAGGGATGTATAGCAGTGATTTGGCAACCAGAGTGAAGGATGAATTTGCTTTAGCCTTTCCAGTTGTCTGTCTACATTTTTTCCCCTCTTACTTTTCTGTCCTCCTTACTCTACTGTTGAATCTCCTCTTGAATTGAGAATTACGCTCAGTGTTGTACTATGGATTTGGTGTCTTGAGTCATGTTTGATACTCTAGAATATGCCTATGAGTCATGGAAATTATTTATATTTGGTAAGCTTGCCCAGAAATAGAAGAAGTTACGATAATACAGCCAGCAGAAACAGATTTATTATTTATCAAGGCAGATTTCAAGTACTTGTCAATACTTGAGGGCTTCAGTAACCCAGTAAAGTGAGAAGGTCTTTGAATAGACAGCAAGTATGATGAAAGAAGAGAATATAGAGGAATGCATGGGCATTGAGTAGTCATGGCTGTATCTTGTCCCTACAATACTAACACTTAAATGCTTTCTGTTGGCTGGGGTCTTATTTAAACTTTTCTGAATTTAAAGCCTTTCAGCACTCAACTTTATTAATTGTACTGGGAGTTCTTGTACTATGTCATGCCTGAGAGATTTCTCATACAGAAAGTTGAAGGAATGAATGTTGTCGTTAATAGTCTTTCAGCCTTTAACAATAACAGGCCTGACCTACTATTCTGATGTCAGTATCAGTGTGTATATAGGGAAAATCACTTTCTTATGATAAATATGAGTATCTCCTTGAATAAAATGTTAGAACTTTCACCCCTCAGTTATACAGGAGGCAAAGGGTAGGAGGGGAATAGAGTCATAAGCTGCTTGTCTCCTGTGATTGTTTTTAACAGTTACTTTACGTAGCTCAGGTTGTCTTTATGTAATTAGGGTCTGTGTTCTTTATTCCTATCTGTGTCATGCAAGTGCATCTGGTCTTTATCACAATAATTTACAGCTCAGTTTACTGAGCAATCTGTGTCACTCCAGCTACACTGTTCCTGTAGTCATTTATCACAACAGGAAGTCATCTGCAGTTTGAGAAAATTGAATATCATTAGGCCTGTTAGGATTCTTTTGGAAGATCTCCAAAAAACCCAACCTAAATTGATTGTCGGTCTATCTGAGTTATCAAGCTACTGATGAAGTATCCAGTGAGGAGATGTGTGTAATGCAAACTTCTAAATTTGGTGTTGTACACTAGTGAAATTAATACCTTAATGGACTCTTTTTTTTTTTTTTTTTTCCATGCACAATTCTTATGTGTACATGTTTTTTTGGTGTGTTAGTCCTTCTGATCACACTTGTCTTTGTTGCTCAAGTTTCAGTTATCAGCATGACCAACAAGTTCTTTGGTACCCCTGTCCTCCATCAAAATTTCTTTTATTAAAAAAAAGCCTTAGATTTTTGTGTATCAGTGTGATCAGCTGGGTGCACTGAGTCTGTACCCAGTCTACTGAAGTTGAAAGTACTGTTCATTGGAAATTTGTTTCCTTTTTATATTAGTATTGTGTTATCAGGAGTCATTTCCTATAGTATAGTGCTTTATTCATGTAAGTTTTGTGGATGGCAGAACACTTGCATCAATTCATCATTAATGTAATACTGTAGCTGAAACTGAGTACCTTTGGTTGCGTAAAAGCTGCCAAGAGGACAAGAATTTTTGAGGAAGCCCTTGTGTATGTTGAGAATTTCCCAGCGAATGTGGGATGCTGATGGGGTGAAAGAAGAAAAGGTGAGACAATATTAATGGGAAAAGCTGTGAGATGGCCAAAGCTTCAAGGAGATAATATATGTAGAAGGTGAGTCTGGAATGCTAGGCAAATCTCTGTATTGACTTTTACTTCAAAGGGAGAATTGGATCAGTTGGAAGTGAAGCTATTCTAGGTATGTGGCCAGCTGATGGTGAATTGAAGATTTTTTGTGTGTGTGGTAAAATAAAATACAGATATAAAACATAAATTAACTCATTATAGCCAAAAGGAGGCTTTCACTAGACCAGCTGCGTATGAGGCCTAGATCGTGCTTATCTTTGGGTATGTCCCGTTCCTGAAGTGCCTGTGGACAATCCTGTCCTGGAATGCTCATTTAGTTAAAAGCTGATGAACAACGTTCATAATACTGAAATGAAGGGTGCATAGTAATGATCTAGTCTTGCTAGCTTAGATCTCATACCTGTTTCCATCCTTTCCATACAGGTGAATCAACGCAATGTCCCAGGGATTGATAGTGCCTACCTGGCCATGGATACAGAGGAAGGTGTGGAAGTGGTTTGGAATGAGGTTCAGTTTTCTGAGCGGAAGAACTTTAAGCTTCAGGAGGTATGTTGACATGTTTCCCGACAAAATGTGGGAAACACCACAGAATCATTAAGGTTGGAAGCAACCTCTGGAGTTCATCTGGTATAATCTCCCCTGTTCAAACAGGGGTGCTTAGAGCAGGATGCCCAGGGCCATGTCCATATGGCTTTTGAAGATTTCCAAGGAGGGAAACTCAACTACCTTTCTTGTCAACCTATTGCAGTGCTCTATCACCTCTACAGTAAAAACACATTGCACCAGGGTGACAGGCCTTGCATTAGGGTGTAATTATAGATACTGATTCATGTGGGTTATTGGCTGTGTCTGTAACTCTTCTCTACTTTCTTAAACATAGCAAAAATGAAGCCTGATTTCTGCAGAAAACGTGACTGAAACTGTTGCTGCACTACATCTTTTGTGTTGGTTGAGTCTTGGTGATCAAACAATGCAGTATAAGATGAAATCAGATGCTGATTCTTCTCGGCATAGGAGCTTGATGTATTGTTTTGTGTATTGTGTTGTTTAAGGGGACACAGACCTGAGAAGCAAGTAAGATGTGGGCTGATGTGGTCTTTGATGTAACATGGCTTTGACTTTCTGATGTTCTAGGAGAAAGTTAAAGCAGTGTTTGACAACTTAATTCAACTGGAACATCTGAACATTGTAAAGTTTCACAAATACTGGGCTGATGTGAAGGAGAATAAGGCCAGGGTAAGTAAAGCAAGCAGTCTGTTGGGTTTTCTTGCTGTATATCCTGTGGGTACTTGGTGAGGCAGGAGGTAATATTTCATATTGTCCCACAGGTGATCTTCATCACTGAATATATGTCCTCAGGGAGCTTGAAACAGTTCCTGAAGAAGACAAAGAAAAACCACAAAACTATGAATGAAAAGGTAACTCTTTTTTCCTATGTGCCTATTTTCACTTGGTGTCTTCAGCCTCTGGGAAGGTCTCTCAGCAGAGGATCCTAATGAGAAGAAAAGCTGGTGATAATGTGTCTGAAATTTTTTCTTGTTACTGTAAGCCAGTTTAGTTGCAGGTTTTCTAAGATACCTGATCTGTGTCGCTTTCTTTGTTTCCTGTAGTTCTGCAGCTTCGTATGTATATTGTGATAGCTTCTCCTGTTCTGCGTGTGCATGCAGGAAAGAGGGAAGGGTTCTATGCATAAGAGGAGTTAAAAGGGAGGAGGCATGACTTGTAAGCCCTGTCAAAAATGTAAAAGCTAAACAGAGCACAAGAGTACTGATTCATAAAGTTTTTACTTCTTGCACACCTTTACTGGATATAAGCTAAGATACCACTGACTGGAGGGTACATTCCTTCATTTGAATGAGCTTTGAATCACATAAGTATGGATTAGTTCCCCTTCCTTGAATGATTTTTATCTTTTTTGCTTCTGTGTTTATAGGCCTGGAAGCGATGGTGTACCCAGATCCTTTCTGCTCTCAGGTATGTAAGTTACTGATCTTGAGATCTAGCCATTTGTTTAAGCATAGCATTTCTTGTGCTAGAATAGTAAAAGTAGTCTACATACATGCTGCTAAATGTTAGCAAACTTCATAGAATAGAGCTTGGAGAGCACTTTCAATCATCCAGCCTGAATCTTATCCCAGTTGTAGTCTGTAGAGTGTCAGCTGCACTTTATACAACAATTCCAGACTCTTCAGTTAGATAATACTGAAGCTTCTACAATGAAGAAACTGGTGCAGTAGGGTTTGGATCCCAATGGTTGTGACCGGTATGATAGTGACTGTACAAGATAAGCATCAGGGAGCCTTCCCATGTATGCAGATGCAGCTTTATAACCTGGCTCTAACCATGGCCAAGAGAATGTTGCAAAGAAGTCTCAAAGAAATCAATTCCATATGACTGGAGCGTGGAAAAGTTTCTTAATCTTGGTAGGCTGCAGCTGTGTAGCATGTGATATATTCATAATCACTGTGGTGTGATCTTAATAGGAGTATATATGAATCTGTACATTTCTTGATGATGCATATCATCTGCAGCCTTCCTAGCACAATCTGGCTGAACAGAATCTGGAGTTCTTTTGTTTTTGTCTTAAAGACACTTCCCTACCTGAGCCAGAGATGGTGTGGCTAATAACAGCCTTGGAAAAACAATAACCCAGATGTCAGAGCAAGGCTTGCACTCCATAGAGAAAATTCTTTTGCCATTTAGCCAAGTATAGCTGCTGAGGGATATCTGGTGTTCTAATAAGCTTTTGAGAGCTGACGGTCTTTATTTGTGCTGGCTGCTAAAATAAAACAAGGCAGAGTGAAATGCAAAACTAACCTCAAACTCTACCTGGGGCCAGAGCACTGAAGTTTTAATTGAAATTCATGCTAGAAAACATGACCGATCGTGTTTGTGCACCACTGAACACCGTTTTTGATATCCTATGATTAGGGACAGAATAAGGTTCTGTTCTTTTGGTATTTTAATACCTGTTATAATAATAAATAAATTTAATAATAAAAAATAACTTTAACCTGTTTAACTCTCATCTAGCAGTATTGAGGTGTATGATGCAGATCTGGTACCCCGGGTTTTGTAAGAACTGGTCAGAATGGTCAGAAGAAGCTTTCTTTACTTTCCCCCTGCCAATTCTGGAGGTTGTTAGTAAGAGACAATTGCTTAATTTTCATTATTCTATACTAGGCTAGAGGTTGATGTACAGTCACTGAATTTGTACCTCCCTGCTATTGTAAATCCCTGGCATGCACCCTTTGTCCTCTTGTTCTCTTCTCATGATGATGTTCTGATGTATCTCAGGGAAGGGATGAAGGGAGGGATTCCTGCTTCAGCCTGAGGTAGTCCCCTGACCAGTGCTCTGTTCTGAATCTCTAGCTACCTCCACTCCTGTGATCCCCCAATCATCCATGGCAATCTGACCTGCGATACCATCTTTATTCAGCACAACGGATTGATCAAAATTGGGTCAGGTAAGGCTTACTGGAGGTGTCCCTTCCTCTTTGAGGCAAACTGCTAAACTAGAACAGGACATCTAATCCATTTGAGGCTATCTGGCATAATAGGCATGTATGCATATGCTCCTCCACCTCTGCATCATTTGGGCCAGAGATTGGCAATAGAATACACTCCTGGACTGCCTTTAGGCACAGGAAAGACTGTTACTGAATACTGTTTTCCATGTCAACCCATACCTTTTTGATCTCAGAGGAACTTCCAAGTTTTGCATGCGCATTATCCTTCCTATCCTTGGATTCATATATGCTCTGCCCTTTTTTGTTTCGTTACCTCCCCCTCCCCCCCAGTGTTAATACACATGGAGTTTGCCTGTCAGTGTTGTGAAGCTTTGAGAGCTGTCTGGAGAGCTGCGTCCACTGAGGTCACATGAATGTTTCTTTTACCAACACGTGTATGAAGGTTATAGACTCTGGCTCCAGCAAGCCACTAGTCTTGGCTTTTCATCTAGCATCATTCACTTTAGCTTGGACTTCAGGATGCTAGCTTGTGTTGTGCCTGTTTAGCAAAGACTTGCCCTGTTCGGGCAGCTGCTCGTGCTGAAATGCTTTATTTCAGAAGTAGGAAGTATTTTTTTCTGGAGATGCAGTGCCTCCTTGCTTAGTCTGTTTTTATTTCTTTTTCCTCATCTGTTGCTCTTACATCTTTAGGAATGTTTGCAGTTCTGGATGCATTCTCTGGTACCTTGATGTACCCTTTCAAATGACAGCTACCAGTTGTCCAGCTCTACTGCAAGTATCCTCAAAGCTGAGGAGTGTGCACTGGCCGTCCTGTAGGATTTCATCTGTGTGAATTCTTGGTTTTAATGTAGATAGTGTACAGGAAAGAATGCTCTGCTTCACCTGTCATTTAAAAGTAGTTTCTCTTCATAAACTGCACAACTCTGTAGTTTTTCTTTCAATCAAAGGACGCTTATTCTGTCTTGTTCCGGATTTGGGGTTTTTGATCTCTATAACAACCTTCTGATATATGCTTGTATCCAGGGAGTGTGGGTCGTGGCAGAAGGATTAATCATCCGCCTGTAAACTTGGTGACATCTTGTTCTTCATGCAGGCTGATGATATCACAGGGTTCACTTGATCATTTTTTTACTGAAGTTGTCCATGTGGGTGGGGGGGGGTTCAGGAGTTGCACATATCTGATACCTGTCCGCTGGCTCCCTGGCATCCAATTCAGGTCGTTTATGGGAAGTCTGTTGTAGGCTTTACTCAAGAAGTACATAAGAGATTCTTCCCTTTCTAGTTGAGTTTAAAAGTATTACACAGCTGGAATCTTTCTGACTGATAGCCAATGCTTTATAAAGGTAAACCACTTCAAGCTGGTATCTAGGGCTGTGGCTTTTTACCAGAGAGTAGTTCTGCAGATCAACAAACATGGTGTTCTCATGAGCATTTAGACTCTCAGTGGTGCCATTAAGAGACTGTCTAGAAAGGTGGTTCATTGAGTGTGGATCACAGCTAGTTGCCTCAGCAGTTACATATTTGCCTCCTCCCTCTGATCTCATAGATCTTTGCTTCTAGTAGGCATGGTGGAAGGAACAGAGGCAATTGGACTGATGTGCCTCTTTCAAGGAGTAGTAGGTGTCTGTGCATTTTAACAGCTGTATCCTCAGCAAGACTACTTGGTAGCCCTGAGGAAGGGAAATTCTATGTGTGTGACTGTGCAGGAGCAGTGCTCAATTCCAGTTGCTCTTTTACTCCTGTTGTGAGTTAAACCCTGTGGGCAGCTGAGCCCCATGCAGCCGTTCGCTTGCTCACCCTAAGTGGGATGCAGAAGAGAATTGGAAGGGTGAAATTGAGAAAACTCATTGGTTTAGATAAACAGTTTAAATAAAGCAAAAGCTGCACACATCAGCAAAGCAAAATAAGGAATTTACTTACTATCTGTTGGCAGGCAGATGTTTAGCTGTTTGCAGGAAAGCAAGGCTTCATCACATGTAACAGTTGCTTGGGAAGACAAATGCTGTAGATCTGGACGTCCCACTACTTCTCTTTCTCCCCCCAGCTTTTATTGCTCAGAATGGTGTCATATGATATGGAACATCCCTTTTGTCAGCTGGGTCAGCTGTCCCAGCTGTGCCCACCCCAACTTCTTATGTACCCCCAGCCTACTCACTGGTGGGGTAGTGTGAGGAACAGAAAATGCCTTTTTACTATGTTAGTGCTGTTCAGCAATAGCTAGAACACTGGTGTGTTATCAACAATGGTTTGGTCACAAATCAAAACCATAGCACTGCAGAAATTTTTATGATGAAAATTAACTCTGTCCCAGCCCGAACTGGTACAACTCCACAGTTGTGGACTGCCTTGCACTACTTGTGTTCAGAAGTGAAGTGATTTATCTAGGAGATTTTTATCCTTTCTGATTTTTTTTTTTTTAAAAGAAGTGAGTACAAGTGGACTTTTGATCAGAAAAAGAATCCTCAAAACATAGCCTGTGCTGGAATCACAGATGTTGTAATTATAGTTGCCAATATTGCGGAATGCATTCTTATTCCTGTATTACCCACCCAACTAGGCAAGGCAAGTCAAAACTGTTCAACTGTGTCATCAGATTCTTGCAATTCTCTAGCACTGCTGACTGTGCAGTAGCCAGACAGGCTGTTTTCATGCTCAGGTCTTAGAGAGTTGTGACAACGTTAGGCCCATATTTATTGCTTCATGTAATTACTTCTCAGAGCTGGCTGATACTTGAACAATTTCCTGTGTGTATTTAAAAAGTGGGGGAATCATTCTCATGGCTTTAAGGGTAACAATGATTCAGTACATCATGATCTTCACTTTAATACTGTCTCCCTCCTTAGCACTGTTCAGCACTGTGTTCTTCGAAAACTTTCCTTCCCTCTGCTTTAAGCAAGACAGTGTAATTGCTGAATTTGGGTCAGAAATCTGGTGAAAGGAAGCTGCTAGCATATCCCACAAAATATTCTTCCTTCTGCTAGGTGAAGAGGTACTAGAAGAGTAGTGCCTGTTAGTTGTGTTGCATTAGAAATGGCTTGTACTTACTTGTTCCTGTAGCACCTCTTTAGGTGCTAGAGCAGCCCTTTTGCTTGCCACTTCTTGCTGGTACTTTAGGTTGCAGAAGCACCTGTACTAGCAGGACTGGCCACTATGTGTTTCTTGTTCTGCATGCAATTCTGTATTAGCCATTTTTCTAAGGCCGCTTGTGTGTTGCAAAACGATTAATTTAGTAGTAAGGTGTTGCTATTCCATTGAGTTTTGGGGGCAGGACTGAAATCTTTATATGGTGGGGGTCATCTGTGGAAGAAAAAGGGAGTGGGAAAGAGGAAGGATGTCTCATAGTGCTTAACAATACAAAAGCACATCCATTTTTTTTTGTTTTGTTTGTTTGTTTTGTTTTTAGTGGCCTGAAGTGCAGGGCTAGTAGATTTGAGGGGAAAGTGTCAAATGAGCAGGGTGCCTTGGAGAACTTCTGGTGAGGATAGGGAAGACTTAAAACTCTTAGACTTGCACTGGTGTTCTTGGAGATAGGAATGCTTTCTGGAGTTGCAATCAGATGAAAATATTCCATGTGAGAGATGTGTTGTTTCCTGTGTACCCTTCCACAAGATCTACGTGCAAGACCATATTGCATCTGTGCATATCCACATTGTCTAGCAGTTAGACTTGTGACAGGAGCATGTTGCAAGATGATTTGTTGTGGCAGGTCAAAGGCATTCTGAGTGCAAAGGAACAACAATGTGTTTAGATGGGATGTTTGCTGCTATTTGCTATGTTTAGCCAATGTTGGGCAATATTTCTTAAAATTATTGTTGGGAGTTTAAGAATCAGTAACAGGTGGAAAGAGGTGTGATGGGTTTTAATTAAAAGTCCTTTTAAGCAATTCTTGGAGTACTTCAACGGAACTGAGACTGCAAACTGGAGAGTTTTGTAATGGCTTCTTGTTTCCCTGAGACGTGGACATGAGGCACGTGCATGCCATGTTAGCATGTGCAGAATGAGATTTCCAATAGAACACGGGGAAGTTTTGTGGTTTTGTGTTATGCTAGTGTATTTCCAAATAGTGCCCCCAGGTATTTGGCTGATGCAAATACTTTCCTGTCTTCAGCCTACCTGACCTTCTAGGATTCACTACATGTACATATTTAATTGCAGTCACTCCACAGCCTCCCTTCAGTTCCAGTCCAAGGTGCCAGGAGACTGGGTTTTACTTGGTATTAACTCTGCTATTAAATTATGTGGTCAGGTATGTAAGTATAGGTTCAGCTGCAAAGATCTGTGCAGAGGAGAAGCTGATAGTGTTAGAGAGAGGTAGGTGTCTGCTGAAAGAGGTTCTGAGGGACTGTGAATCACTCAGAGAAGCAGTAGAACTTCCAGTTTCTTTGCCTTACTCAACTCTAATTTTCTACTTGATCAGAGGTGTCTTCTCCCTTGCCTGGTCTGGGTCTCAATTTGAAACGCTAACATTCCTTAGTTAAATTTATTTTAAAAGATGGCTGGTGGCTGGGCCAGATTCTCAGTCTTGTCTGTGTTTTGCAATGATTCTGACCTAGCTGTCTGTATGAATGTTACGTGCTTGCTGTTTCATCAACTCATTGACTTCTATCTTGTTTTACTTCCCGCTTACGGGCTGCTCTGTTACCAACAGTCTTTCATAGGATATTTGCTAATGGTGAGCAAACTTCTCCGCTCCTGTGATGTGACTACCACTATATATGTAATGTACATTATTTTTTTTGTGTGTGTGTATATATATATACATATTTATATGTATGTGTGTATATATATGTGTATATATATATATATTTGTAATACACATGCGTGCATACACACACACACAATTTATTTTTACAGTGCTCCCTTGCTATAAGGCTGGTATGTAAAACTGTTCAGCCTAGGTGTATCCTGCTTTGAGACCTTTTGTTCTGTGCTGCAATGAAAGCCATTCTTCTCATCCAAAGCCTTACAGAGAGGGAGCACTGCCCTTTGTGAAGCCCCCTGGTTGTTAGTTCTCTTCCTCTCCTTGTTCTTAGAGTGTGCTAGTCAATGGACCCTAGTGCATGCTGGCTCCTGCATGTCAAGACAATCAGATGCTTTTCTTCTGGTCTCTTCCCAGTTGAACTTGTCATGAACATTAGGCTCTTTCCTGCTACAACTTTGCTAGGCTTGGCTGAGCACCAAACCTGGACTAGACTTTGCTTTGTGCTTGGACATTTAATTGCTTGCTTGTAGTTTTAACTTCTTAGATGATTTGTTTTTAAGCTGAATGTTTCAGTGAAATACATCTGGCTTCTGATGGCCAGAGAGATCTCCCACCCAAATGAGCCCCTAATTGCAATGTGAGATTCACTACTTACAGCTCCCCAAACAAAGCTCTTTTTTGGGGGGAAACTTGGGCATATGAGGAGGGTGTTGGGCTTATCTTTGTAGGGCTGTGGAGGCTAGAGAAGGATTTGAGTACTGCAATTTTTAATTCTGTTAAATACAACTCTGCATTTAATTAAAAAAAAAAAAGGCGTTATGGTTGTTCTCAATAGTTAGAGCTTTTTTCTACTGAAGGTTTGGGTGCCTACCAACTGTCAGTTGGCAGTGCTGAAAGGGAAGGACCTGTCAAAAATGGCCTTTGTTCCTTCTTAGTGTTTGCAGGAGGAAGATGTGGTGTGTTTCTCTGTATTATCAGAAGAGTAGATGCTCTCAGAAAATGAAACTTGCAATTTTAAACAGTTGAGGGGGAAGTTCATGTAACCTGGGCCTGGAGCCTTAGGAGGGCAGACTTCTTTGAGGATCAATTGCTTACCAGTGTTGTCAGCTAGGCAAATCGGTCTGTGGCAGTTTTATGCTATGCAGCAGGCCACCTTGGTGAGGTGAGGTGGCACACAAGCAGTAGACTGATTCTGGAACACACCGAAAGAGTGAGAGTGTGGTTGAGTCAGAACTTCAGCATGGGTTCAACCATGCAGATGGCAACGTGGCATAAAACTGCCAAGCAGTTTCTCTAAAACAAGTCACCACCATGAGCAGGGCTAAATACCCTCATGCTAGCAAGGTAAGGAAAGAGCCTCAGTCAGTGATCTGCAGGTGTAAGGAGATGGTGTGGTGTCTCATTTGTGCTGAAACAGCATCAGATAACTTACAGTGCTTTCTTGTCTGGTTTCTCAAGATTTAGTTTTAACTGTATTATACTGTCATTAAGTACTGTTCATATGAGAGCTGGAGATTGCTTAATCCTTGGATTTTGAACAGTGATCTGGGTTTGAAAACACTCCTAAATATAGGGTATAGGGTTGCTGTTTCTCTTGGGCATTGAATGAATGAGGTTGAGTGTGATATGTTTTCATAAATAAGATCATTTTAGCCATTACTTTAATCTTTTGGATTTTGTTACCTGATGTTTAAAGACTTGTTATTCACATCCTTAACAGATACCTGAGGTACTTAGGAGGCTATGCAGAAATCAAATAGGGTTTAGTTGGATATCTTGGATTTGACTTTTTTTTTTTTTTTTTTGAACTAAAGCAGGCGTGACTTAAAGAAGAGTAGACACAGGAAAATCTATAATAAGAATCAGCAGGATTTTTTTCACCAATGACTGCATCCTCTTAGGAAGATTTAACTTGACTTTATGTAGTGCTAGCTTCTAGCCGTGCAGCTTTATGTGTAGGGTCAAGCTCATCCTCTACCAAGCCAAACATTTCCAATTACGTAGAAACTTAGCTAAGCTAAGCCGAACTTTCATAAGTAGGGGAAAAGGTTTGTCTCTGATTACATGTACTTCTGGGGATGAGATCTGGGATACAAATAGTTTTGAATTAATTTTTTTATTACCCAGAAAGTTCAGAGTGGTATGCAGTTTACATTATTATTTTTTTAAAGGCTTTGTCTTACATTGATCTCATCAATGTGTATAATACCTGGAGGGAGGATGCAGAAAGCATGAGTGGAACTCAGTGGCAGAAGAGGCACTGGGCACAAGATAGAACACAGGAAGTACTTCTTTGATGTGCAGGTGGCAGAGCCACTGGCACAGACTGCCCAGAGAAGTTGCTGAGTCTTCTTGGAGATATTCTGCCTGGGCAAGGTCCTGGACACCCTGCTCTGTGTGGTCCTGCTTGAGCAGGGGATTGGATCAAATGATCTTCAGAGGTCCCTCCCAACCTCAAACAATCCACGATTCTATGATTTTATATTAATTTCTGTGAAGAAGGATACCTCTCTCAAAATACGTGAACTTCTGTATGGTAGTGACTCTTTCTTGTGTGTACCACTGTTTTGACTTCAGCAGTAATTTCTCTGAAGTAATAGTACGGGACATCTTTCAGGCAGAGATGGTTACTCTATTCAGAAGCATAGATATGAATGTAGATGTGGGCAGTTGCGGGGCTGTTCTGTGGCACTGGTAACTATATGTAGTGAACTTCTCATGTACTAAATGTCTTCGCCCCTTCATCTCAATAGATATTCAGCTGTTCTAAAAAACAAACCCCTCCTGCTTCTGGTGATTTAGTGTAGCAAAAAAGTTTGTAAGCACTCCTTACAATCCCTGATGTAAATCTGCAAGGGCTGTAAGATGCTTGCGTTCTGTGATCAACTTAAATTTGTCACTGCTTTTCTTACTAGATTCAATAGCTGTATGCTGCTTTTTATTTTCAATATTTTCCCAGTTGCTTATTTTCTAGGTTGTGCCCTCCCTAATAAGTGCATTTGTCATCTTACTGTTCCACTGAAGTGAACTGTGAAGTATCCTGTTATTGTGCAGTCTCGTAGACTTATGCAGCAGTAAAAATGACTTGAATGTATGAGTGCAGGAGATTATAATGTGTTCTAAACCTCTCCTGGCCCTCTGGCCATTGCTATATAGTTGCAAACAGATGATCTTGCATTCAGTTGAACGTTTTGGGTCCCTGTGATGCTGGTGCAGTGCAGTAAAAGTAAGGTGGCTAATCATCCCGTGTTGTTGGATTGCATAGCAAGCTTCTCTGACTAATCTTAAAGGTTAGTTGTTGACTCTTCTGGACGTCAACTTGTTTTCCTCTGCTTTCTAAGCCTGTGAAAAATCTGGAGTATATAGTGTAGTTGAGCACTTTACTGTAAGAGTGGAATAATATATTCCTGCTTCAAGGAATGCTTAGGCATTTCCAAGAGACAGTTGAATGGGTCAGTGGCTACTTCAACCCTTGATTTTTTTGAGAGGAAAGGAAAGTCTACTGAGCAGATTCTTTCCTATTTGCAAGGAGGAAGTGGTGAATGCAAAACAAAGGTGAGTGAATTGCATGCATGACAAGAAGAAAATGTCTTCTGCAGTATGAAGTGTTTGCAAGGGCAAGTCACTGTAAGATTGAGCATCTCTGCTAAAACTTGCTGTTGGTGACAGCTGGGAAATAATAGCACCGAGTGAGTTCTTGGCTGACGCTCCTAGTGACTCTTTCTGATGAGTTGTCTATTTACCCTGGTGACCTCTTTGCATTAGCATGTCCTTGAGGGTTTGAGAAGTCGAACAAGCTCTGTGTTCCTATAGCAATGTTTCTTCTTCTTTATGCTTATTCTTGTCGGATTGAGCTCAGCTTGCCAAAGGCAAGTTGCTTGTCCTACTTTCTACTGCACTTCATGTCTCTTCTAATCATCTGCCCTGCACAGACACCATATTTGGCTGAATCCTTCTCTTAAAATCCATTTTTGCTTCACTAATTCCCTACCAGACTGATCACTTGTGTGGTACTTGTACTCTGCCCTTTGCTGTCTTCCCCTTCTCTGTGGCTGAGAAAGGCATACTTGTTGTTAATGTTATGATCTGACTTTCCTTTTTGAACTTTATTGTTTGTCTTCCTTAACATAATTGTCCCTAGCCTTCGTGTATCTGATTCTTCACAGAATTAGAGTCATTGCTGTATATAGTAATGTCTGACAGGTAGAAACAATGTGGAAATCGGTCAGAAGAGCTTGTATCAAAGGTACCCTAACGTGTATATTCTTACCTTTTATAATTATGAATCTTGTTTTAAACTGTCTGCTCAGGTGGAGCTCCTCTCAAGCCTGCACCTTTGCTAAGTGATTTATGTACCAAGCTGATAGACATACAATTACAACTAGACCAGATCAAATCAAAGTTTGTTGGTCCAGCTTCCAAAATCACAGTGCATAGCAGAACTTAAAGAACAGCTGGTCCTTTAACGTGATTGTGTGAGTTGTTCCGGGTTGACTTCCTGGTGGGTTGTTGCTGTCACAGTGATGAATGGAACAGATGCAATTGTGACAATCCCATCTCTGCTTATTTTAAGGCATGCTGTGAAGAATCTGGTAGTCTTATGCCATTGTTGTGCTACTGCATTGTTTCAGCCTTGCAATAAGAGTGCAAGGTGGTGCATGTGCCTTTCAGCCAAGTCACACAAGAGTTGTGATATAAACTGCTACAACAGGAAAAAGGCAGTGTGGCTAATCAAACCCTGCTCCAGAGCAAGTCTCTCCAACAGTGATAGAAAAACATATTGAGGACTTCTGGTGCAGCTCTGCAAATTTGGAGGCACAGTGGATAAAACATCAGAGGGGAAAGGTACCTGGATAACCTCCAACAGCAAATTTAGAGCTACTTCTCTGTGTGTCTAAGTTAAAAGTTCTCACATACAGTGTAGACACAGCTTTTTCCAGAAATGCTGGTGCCATTGCAGAATGTCCATATGTCCCTGATGCAGTCATCAAATGAGGTGTAGACAGCAATTATTTTTTATTTTATTTTTCTTAATTTCCAAACATTACTATATTGGGCTGTGGAACCAGGTTCCCAGGAATGCCTCTTCTTAGGGACATGGCTTAGCAGTGGACTTGCAGTGTTAGGTGGATGGTTGGACTTAATGATCTTGAAGGTCTCTTCCAATCTAAGTAATTCTATGGTTATCAATACAGGTTGTACTAGGATTTTGTTGAAACTTGCTTTTGTAGTATGGGAGTGCTTATGTTACATCACTGGCTAAGGTTTCTGTTCTTAATGCCTTTTTGTGACTGATTCCTGCCTCTTCCTTGTTCTTAAATAGGGTCCAGGAGCAAAGGACAGAATGGCTGGATAGTGAACTGGCTCTTTCCATCTAGGCAAGACATATCGGAAAATGAACTTAATCAAAACATTGTTTGCAGTGTTTTGCAATAAATGGCTTTATACTGCTCTGTTTTTGGCAGAAAACTGTTGTCTGGGGTCGTATTGCCCCAGATTTCCTTTCTGAGAACTTTGTTCCAACGCTTGATGGCTTATCTGCTTGGGGGTGGGAAGGCTTTGCAAAGGGACCTCTATAGGCTAGCTCAGTGGGCCATATCCAATTGCGTGACATTTAACAAAGGTAAATGCCGGGTCCTGCACTTGTGCTATAACAACCCCATGCAGTGGTATAAGATTGAGGAAGAGGGCTGGAAAGTTTTCCCAGCAGAAAAGGATCTGGGGTGGTGGTTGACTGCTGGCTAAACAAGAGCCAGCAGTATGTGCAGGTGGCCAAGAAGGCCAGTGGTATCCTTGATTGTATCAGAAATAGTGTGGCCAGCAGGACTAAGGAAGTGAAAGTCCCCTGTGCTTGGCACTGGTGAGACTGCACCTCAAATATTGTGTTTAGTTTTGGGCCCCTCACTACAAGAAGGTAGTTGAGCACATTGAGGTGCTTGGCTGAGTACAGAGAAGAGCAATAAAGCTGGTGAAGGGACTGGAAAACAGGACTTAGGAGGAGCAGCTGAGGGACCTGAGGTTGTTTAGTTTAGAGAAGAGGGTGCTGAGGGGACACCTCACCATTCTCTACAGCTACCTGAAGGAGGTGACGGTGAGGGTGGTGTTGGTCTCTTTTCTCAGGCAACAAGTGGTAAGATGTGAGGAAACAGTCCCAGCTTGTGCCAGGAGAGGTTTAGATTGGTTATCAGGAAGAATTTCTTCACAGGAAGGGTGGTCAAGCATTGGCACAGGCTGCCCAGGGTAGTGATGGAGTCCTCATCCCTGGAGGTACGTAAGAGATGTGGATGTGGCACTACGGGGTGTGGCTTAGTGAGGGGACTCAGTAGATCAGGTTGATGGTTGGACTTGGTTGGTAAGACTCTCAAGAACACCTAAATGATCCTGTGATTCTCTGTGCTGAATTCGGCAACATTGCCACTGTTGACATAGTGTGTCGCTCTTAGGGTAGGCCTTGATGTCTGTCCTTTCTTAGGTGGTCTGGCTTTGACCAGACACCAGTGCTGCCCTGGCAGCAACTCAGCAACATGCAAGATCTTAGTGTTGGTTGCTAGACTTCTCTCACTGTATAGCAGTTGGTTACTTAAGACAGATACTGCCCTTAACTGAATCGACAAAAGCAAGTTAACAAGTCTTCCATTTTGGATGTTTGAGAACCTGTTTAGAAGGCCTGATAGAATAACCTGTTATGCTAGACAAAACTTGGATGATGTGCACTATATGCAGCATAAGGTACTGGCTCGAGAGGCATGATAACAGGGTAGAAGTTGAAAAAGGAGTGTCCCACTGAGGTGGGGGGGTGTTGGTGTTCCACAGTCACTGATCTCATTAATGCTGAGGCTGTTAATAAGGGGAACGTGTGATGTTGAGGTAGGTCAGGACATCTTCCAGAAACACAAGAATACATTAGATGACTGGACTAATTGCAGTGGCAGGTAATTTGGTAGTATAAAATACGAAGCTTCACAAAAGCCCAGAGCTCATCATTTGGGAATTGAAGAGGATCTGGCCTCCCCTGGCTGTTCAAGCGGGAAATTTGACCCCCTTACCTTTTCTTACAGTCATGTCACTGACAAGTAATGTTAAAATATGTTGGAGAAGATTCCCCACTAGAGAGAGAATTTGTATGATTTTGCATGGTCCTGGGCAGAGCTTATCTTAGCGGTCAGTGCCATTGGGAAAATGGCGAGTGGGGTTTTAAGAGGAAGACAGAGAATTTAGCTTACTTTCCTTAATGATGTGAGGCTGAGAGGACCTGGTAGTATCTGTAAATAGATAAGCACTAGGAATGAAGTAGTCTTCTTGGACTTCCAAGACAGAGATAGCACAAGAACAAAAAGCAATAAACTCTCCATGAACAGTTTGTTGGGGAAGTTGGCCGTTGGAGCAAGCTCTGTTTCCAGTGCTTGAAAGAGATATGATTCAGTATGTGCTACACAGCAAAGGTTGGATGGAGTTAAGGGAGATCCTTCTTGTCTCAGTTCGTCTCTGAGGCTGGGCACAAGTTCAGTCTCATTCATCGTGGAGTCTTCTTTGTTGTTTGGCGTGTGCTGGGCAAGTCCACATTGTAGCAGTGCAGACCAGAACTAATTGCAACTGTCAAGGAGGTTGACTAAGTGGGAGGTGGTCCTGAGTCTGTGGGACTAGGCATGTTCTAAAGTAGAAGTAGAACTTCAGATGGGATGATGACTGTGTTCCATGCCTACCTCAGTGTTTCTCCTTGTCATACTTTTTGCAGTCTTTTCAAAGGTGGTTGTCTTTAGGGGCTTATCTTTTAGGACTTACCCATTCTTGTGTCCTGCTCATTGTGCTTGTGTCTGGGAGTCATTCTCTTCCAGCATCTCTGACTGGTTTGTAGTTGGGACCATGCAGGTGCTGGCTGCTGGAAAGCCTGTGCTGTCAGGTCTCATTTGGCAGCTTTGCTTGACTTTTGTCTTGAGTCACTTTGGCACCAGTGTCCTGTTGACATGTGGAAGAATCTTGTTAGGGAAAATTACCTGGTAGACTTGTTCTTCTCCTGGAGCCCTAAGGTGGTGACTGTAACTGCAGTGATCTTGGCATTTCTAGCTGTTCCTAGGGATTCTGTTATATTCGGGTTGCTTGTGACAAATGCTATAAATCTGATCTAAGTGTCGTGTTTTTAGGACTTGCACTTTAACAGGGAAATTCTTTCCAGTTCATCTTGTCATTCAGCAGAAGCTGTGAGGTGTGGACTCCAGGGCTTTCTTAGAGAGCTAATGCTAAGTTGCCTCAGTCAATATGCAGCCAAGGAAGCAACGGCGAAATGTTCTAGGGCAAGTGACCTGAGATGAAGGGAGTGATGACGGGCCAACTGAACTGCACTGTGGTGCCCATTTGGGCAGCCAATTGGCCCTGGAGTTGCATGTATTCTGTAGGATCTAGTTGGGGATGGGCTAAGGTTTCCTGTATACTAAGCATTCATGACTTTCTTCTAGTGGCACCAGACACAATTAATAACCATGTGAAGACATGTCGGGAGGAGCAGAAGAACCTGCACTTCTTTGCCCCAGAATATGGAGGTATGGTGTGGCAACAGCTTCAAGCCTGAGTTTTGTTGGCCTGTCTCACTAACGCTTCCACGCTATTGTGCATCTTGTTTTCAGCTGTAGTCTCATGAGAGATGTCACATTATCAGTTTTGTTTATTTGCCTGTTTTATTGCTTCAACTCCTTTGTCTTTTGATAACAGAGGAGGGAGAGAAGGCTGTAGGATTATCATAGCCTGATACAGAGGTGGTCCTGTTGCTGAGTGCAGGGAGAGACTGATAACAGAGCATTGTTTCTGTGTTACAGAAGTTGCCAATGTTACCACTGCTGTGGACATTTATTCCTTTGGGATGTGTGCCCTGGAGGTGAGTGTGGAACACTGTGGTTATGGGACAGAGAGAATAAAATCAAGGGAAGGAGATGACTCTATGGAGTTGCTGTGGGCACGGGTGGTTTTCGTAGCAGGTGCATTTCGTTCTCTGAGCCAAACGCAGTTTGCGTTGTAGGGATGTCTATCAAGGTTCTCCCAAATGCTTTACTAAGCAGTAAAGAACTTGGTAATGTGTGGTTCTTTCTGGAATTTCTGGCATGTAATTTATTACTCTGGGTAGTGAATAATTGGACAGTTCTGGAGATTGACCCACCTGGTGTGGGAACAGTCACTACTACAAAATGTACTTAATATGTACAGAGGGGGGAAAAAAACTCCCCTTCTTTGGAGTATTTGTTCTCTTGTAGTATCTGGAGGAGAGGACATTACTTTGTGGCCACACCTGATACAGATTTTAGTTATTGTTGAGTGTGAGTCTGACGTACCTGGTCGTAGCAGCTTATTGGTTCACAGAATTGTAGAACTTTCTGTTCCTGCAATCAGTAGGCCCAAGACTAGCAAATACAAGTTACTATAAGTTATCTGGGGACAATTGTCAGCGAGAGCCAGCACACACAATTCTGAACCTATGCTGTACATCCCATAAGTGAAGCAAGAAAAGACCTGTGAAAACACACAACTTTTAGGAAAGTAAACTGGAGCTGAATCTTCAGACGTTCTCTGGGATCTTCTGCCAGCCTTTCCTGGCTGGGAACTTGTGTATGTGTTGGTTGCAGCTGGTTCTGGGTGGCATCATGTGCTTGCTTTTCTGCCTGTAATATAGAGCAATTCATAAAGCTAGGAGGGACACTGTCAGATTCTGTCAGTGATCCAGCTACTGCTTCATTAGAGGATGATAATTATCAAACACGTGTAGGCCAATGGATCATGAGATTCAAAATAGAGATACTGGCTGTCTAAGGTGACACTGGCATAGTTTGCAGGCCTCCCTGGCAGTCTGTTATGGTGCTAGAAACAAGCTATCATAATGAAGCAGTTATTCTCTCTCTGCCTCTGCAAACTGTGACCTTAAATAGCACAAAAAAAACCTTGGCTGTTAAGATCTCACACTTGGCAGTGGTGGTCATGAGGTCTGTTCAATGTATAGTAAGCATTTCTTGGTGAAGTCTAATATGCTACTTTGTGTTTGCAGATGGCAGTACTGGAAATACAGGGTAATGGAGAGTCATCGTATGTGCCCCAGGAGGCCATTAACAGTGCCATCCAGCTGCTGGAGGACCCCTTGCAGAGGGTGAGTGAAGGAGGTTCAGCACCCATGTAGACCTCTTGGCATTGCATATCATCATCTCATGCAATTTTTGTCTTTCAGGAGTTCATTCAGAAGTGTCTAGAACAGGACCCTAGCAAGCGTCCTACTGCCCGGGAGCTCCTTTTTCATCAGGCATTGTTTGAGGTGCCATCACTAAAGCTACTAGCTGCTCACTGTATCGTTGGGCATCAGCGTGAGTATGGAGTTCCAGGCTGCTGCATCTTGTGTTACGAAAAGCTTTACTAAGTTGTCACTGCAGCTGATATTCTGGAAAGCAAGACCTTTGTGCTGATCTTAACAGGCAGGGACCAGGGCCTTGTGAAACAGAACTGTAGTCGCTGCAGAGCCTGAAGAAATATGGTGCTCTGCCTGCTCTGAGTGGCACAAGAGTTTTTCATCACAAAGCCTGTTTTTATTGTTCTTCTTAGGGTGGAAGGGAATTGCAGTTGTTCAGGTCTAACTTTGTTCTCTTTTAATAGATATGATTCCTGAAAATGCTTTAGAAGAAATGACCAAAAACCTTGACATGAGTGCAGTGTTGGCAGAAATTAATCATGCAGATAGGGAAGGAGTCAAGATGATGTGAGTACCCATTGCTGTGTTTGGAGGGGTTCTGCTCAGGTGTATGTGGAACATGCTCCATGGCACTAGGCTGGGCAATGAATGAACTGCCTGGGACTCTTGCCTTCAGGTTAGCATTGTCATTTCATCAATAACTGGTAAACAAAAGGGAGCTGTTGATGAAGAAGTGTGCACTTTAACTAAACATGAACATGTGGTGGAGGGTGGCTGCTGAGTGGAAGAATTTAGCTGTGTGGAATATGTTCATGCAACACTGGTGTGAGATGTGACTTGTGCCCCAGACTGAGGAGAAGGAAATTAGCACACTGTAGTTGAAGCAATCTTTAGCTAAACCTGGCAGAATAGTTTGGGGAAGTGACTCAGACTCCTCACAGACTTGTTGAATGGAGTCCGGTGTGTTGGAGAAATGGTTCCTCAGTGTTTTCATAACGGAGCAGCTCATTTTGATTGTGAAGAGATGCCGCTGAGGAACAGCAATGGACAAGTTGAGAGCTTGTGAGTAAAAATTAAGGATGGGGCCAATAAAGGTCACCTTGTGGTTGGGTCTACTACAGGTCGCCTAATCAAGGGGAGCCTGTTGATGAGGGCTTCTTGCTTCAACTACAAGAAATGTCACACTTGCATGCTCTCATCTTGATGGGGGACTTCAACACCCAGATGTTAGCTGAAAAAGCTTCACAGCAGGTTGTAAGCAATCCAGGAGACTCCCAGCGTGTGTTGAGGATAACTTCCTGGTCCAGGTATTAGACAAACCAACCAGAGAAGAATTATTACAGGATTTGGTGCTTACCAATGCAGATGAACTCATTAAAAAGGTTTAGATTGGAGGCAGTCTAGACTGCAGTGACCACACCCTGGTTGAGTTTGTCATCTTGAGGAGTATGGGCCTGGAAAAGAGCAAAGTCAGGACCCTGAGCTTCCAAAGAGTGAACTTAAGCTATTTAAAGACAAGGTGGATGGGATCCCCTGGAACGCTCTCCTCAGGGAAAAAGGAGCTGAATGCAGCTGGCAACTCTTTAATGATGTTTTCCTTAGAGCACAGGAACTTTCCATCCCCCTGAATAAGAAGGAGGGCAGGGAGGGCAGAAAACTGGGATGGCTGTGCTCTAGGGGAGCACAATGGGGGGCACAGTGTGCTCTAGGGAGCACAGTGAGCCTGCTTTAGGGAATACTGGGACCTGCTGGTCAAACTGAGATGTGAGAAGGAAATGCACAGGCAGTGGAAGCAGGGACATGTGGCCAGGGATGAGTACAGGGAAGCTGTCCAGATGTGCAGGGATGGAATCAGGAAAGTCAAGGCATGGATGGAACTGAGCGTGGCAAGGGACACACAAAAACAAACAAAACAAAACAACCAAACCAAACAAACAAAACCACATAAATAAGGGATTCTCTAGGTACATTGGCCAGCAAAGAAAGGCCAAGGAGAACGTACCCCCTGCTGATAAATGGCAGAGGAGAGAACTGGTAACGAGGGACATGGAGAAGGCTGAGGGACTCAACTTCTTTGCCTCACCCTTCACCACCTGTCAGGCCTCACACGTCTCTGTTTCCCTGAACCTGAAGATGAGGGCTGGGGGAGCCGAGTCCCTCCCACTGTAAGCCAAGAGCAGGTTGGAGACCACCTGATGAAGCTGAACGAGTACAAGTCTATGGGGCCTGATGCCATGGGTCCCAGGGTCCCCAGGGAACTGGCTGATGGAGGTGCCGAGCCTCTCTCTGCCCGTTTGAAAAGTCCTGGCAGTCAGGTGAAGTTCCTGGTGACTGGAAAAAAGGAAACATCACTCCCACTTTTAAAAAAGGTTGAAAGGAAGACCTGGGGAACTAGAGACCGGTGAGCCTCACCTCTGTTTGCTGAATGAGGGGGGTGTCCTGGTAACGGGATGCTGAGAAGGCGGAGATACTGAATGCCTTCTTTGCTATGGTCTTTGCTTCAAAGACTCCCCCCCGGGACCCCTGGAAGGAGGAGAAAGAGTCTGGGAAGTGTAGATCTCCCCCCTCATTGATGAAGGGGTGGTTCGGGAGCGTCTCAGCGGGCTCAATGCACACAAGTCCATGGGTTCTGATGGGATGCATCCACGTGCGCTGAGGGAGCTGGCAGAGGCGATCGCCAAACCACTCTCTATCATCTCTGAAAGGTCCTGGAGAACAGGAGAGGTGCCTGAGGACTGGAGGATAGCCAGTGACACTCCGGTCTTTTTAAAATTTTTAAAAAGGTTGAAAGGAAGATGTAGTGAACTACAGGTGAGCCTCACCTCTTTGCCTGGGAAGATCATGGAACAGATCCTCCTGGAAGCAATGTTAACGCACATGCAAGACAAGGAAGTGACCCGAGGCAGCCACCACAGCCTCACCGAGGGCAAATTGTGCCTGACCAATCTTGGGGACTTCTGTGATGGAGCAACTGCATCAACTGACAAGGGCAGACCAATGGATGCCATCTACCTGGACTTCTGTAAGGCCTTTGACACGGTGCCACACAACATCCTGATCTCTAAATGGAAGAGATGGATTTGAAGGGTGGTCCATTCAGTGGATAAGGAATTGGCTTGAAGGCTGCACCCAGAGAGTGGTGGCCAATGGCTCCATGTCCAGGTGGAGGTCGGTGATGAGTGGTGTCCCTCAGGGGTCTGACCTGGGACTGGTACTTATTTATTATATTTAGAATCTTTTTATTTTTATTTTAAGTGTCAGAATAGAGGACAAAGAACTAATAGCCAAGGCTGTGCAAGAGGAATTCTGTATATTGGACTTCATTGAGCAGAGAATTGGTTATTTGGCATACACTTAGCTGGGATGTGCTTTTTTTTGTTGCACAGTATATCACAGGTGCTGGGAAAAAGAAAAATAAAGCATAATAATGATTTTAAATGTTGGAGAGTATCTTTTCCAGATGATTTATCAGAATGCCACATAAGCTGTGCTGCTAGGAAAAAAAAAAAAAAGTATTATTTTTCTACTGTACTAGAAGATGAGATGGGAAAATAACAGGTGTATTGGAAAGGGGTGCAGAGTGGTTTGAGGAACCAAGGCAGATGTGAAGTCCAGACCAGCGCTGTAGGAGCAGCAAAGCACTTGGATGATCATGGCAGAATTTAAGCAGCTTGCAGTTTCTTACTGATCTCTCAAATTCATCAAAAGCGGTTTCATAGTCTTACTTTACTGTAGTAAAGGGGAACACTGGCTGCTGCAATTCTAAATCTAAGCCAATCTAAAAAGTTGTGGTTAAGTGTATGCTAAAAAGCTGAATTGACAGTAGCGATGAGGAAAATATTTTACTGGGGAAATAGTGAAATAGGAGAACCTGTGTCTCATAACTTACCAGAACCAGAAGGGTGGACTCTTCTGGTGTTACTAATTCCCTGTACTGTGCAAAAGAACAATAATGTGCTTCAGAGAGGGAAAAAAAAAATGTTTCTGTCTGAGTAGGCTGTGAGTTAAAGCCACAGGAAAAGATCATTGACAGCTTGATGAAAACACACTGCTGCATAACTACCTGAGAGCTAATATGATACCAGGATGCTAAATAACAGGAGAGAAGGTTACACTAACTGGATGAAATGTCTGAAGATATTGTGTACATCATACATGCACAATGTGACAGCCTTTGTGCTGGAGCAGATCAGATAGCTGACTTTACCCAGTGACTAGGTAGGAATAATTGTCAACACCTCTCCAGAAAGGGACGGCAGAAAGTTGCTGGGTCAGTCCTGGGCTAGAGGCTTGTGTGTGGAGCAGGGTTAAGGACTGATAGGTTTTGTACATTTTTGAGGATGAGAGAGGGAAAAATAGACATGCACAAAGGAAAGGGGTTGTCGGTGTTTATGATCTCTAAGCTGACAGCAGGTGAGACGTTCAGTGGAAATAAGGGCTGGGGAGTTCAAAACAAATTGATAGGAAGACTTCCTTTGGAACCCTACATTAAAAAGATACCAAGGATGAATGATGAATATCGTTGAAAAGATACACAGAGAACAAAAGTCTCTAGAACTGTAGTGAGGAATATTTGGGTAGGGCCTTAAATCCTGAGGTGTAGTTTCTAGCTGCTGGTCTGGAGTGATGTGGCAAGTCATACTGTGCCATCACCTCCTGCAGCTGTTCTTGCCTTAGCAGCTCTTAGTGCCTTTGTTTGTTTGGAGATGGGACCCAGACTTTATGGGTCTTGCAGAACAGATATCTACAAAAAAACAAAACAAACAAACAAAAAACCATGCTGGGAACATAGTGTTACTGGGCTAGCTTCCACAGCTCTAGCTTGGACAGCTCTCTACAAGGAGGTGATAACTGTTTTCTGTCATTAATATTGCCTCATCCTTAGCTTCTGTGAACAGTTGCTTCTGGCACAGAAAGATGTACTGGCAGAGGTGAGTACATCTTGCCTTTGACTGGCTGTACTCATTCTGCCTCCTTACACAGGTGTAGTCTAGGATATGGGGATTTGAAACTGCATCTAAAGAGACTTGAGTGTTGGATGACTTCTCACTTCAGTACTTCTTTCCCTCCAGCTTTTCACAATCTCCAGCATTGGAGCTGGACAAATTCCTGGAGGATGTAAGGTAAGAGGTGTTTTTTTTTCTGTATATTTTTTTTTTTTAAAGTGCATCTTTAATTGTGTGAGAGACTGGAGTCATTTAGGAGAGCCATAACCTCAGGCCCTGATCCTTTCTTGCAGGAATGGTATCTACCCACTTACAGCTTTTGGGATGCCACGACCCCAGCAGCCCCAGCAGGTGGTGGTGAAGTCTCCCATTGCTCCACCATCAGTGAAAACTCCAACTCCAGAGCCAGCTGAGGTAGAAACCCGCAAGGTGAGAGATGGGAACTCTGTTCTTCCCCAGGCAGGTGTGCTCTGCAGAAGCAGTAAATCATGGCGTATCTCTGCTTCTGTTTCAGGTGGTGCTGATGCAGTGCAACATTGAGTCAGTAGAGGAGGGAGTGAAACACCATGTACGTTCCCATCTTCTCACTGACCATGCTGTGTGGGGGTATAGTGAGGCAACTGTGCAGAGTATCTGGTACCAAGTATGCTGATTTGCTGCTGGTGCCTAGTGTGACCTTCTGCTACCAGAGTTGCAGTTTGTGGAGCCCAAAGTCAGATCAGATATGCTTGTAGACAACATTCCAGTCAGCTAACACTTGGAGGTTACCCTTCTGGTGCAGCCTCGAGGCACTTCCCCCAGAGGATGGTGCTGCTATCGGTGTTTTGGGAATGGCGCTGGATGTGTTTTTTCTGTTAGACTCCTGTGGGGTTCTGCAGGGGGGTGATTCCTATCTCAATGTTTTTTTGGGGGGATATTCCTGGCTCTGGTGGCTACTGCCAGTGGCAGCCTGTAAAACTGCAGCTCCTCATAAGAACTTCTCTACCATGCAGTTAACACTGCTGCTGAAACTGGAAGACAAGTTGAATCGACACTTGAGCTGTGACCTGCAGCCCAGTAAGTACCTTTCTTCCTGTACTCCTGTGTACTGGGATCAACAGTGTAGTCTAGACCTGGGATGTAAGCCCTTCCCTGTCTTGCAGATGACAATATCCAGGAACTGGCAGCCGAACTGGTCCAGCTTGGATTCATCAGTGAGGTGAGCAGGCTTGATTTTCAGGCAGGGATGTAGCTCTGCATTGCCTTTCTCAGACTTAAATGTCCTTGTCTTCCTGGGGAGGTAGGAGAAAAAGAATATGTCCCTGCCCACGTTCTGTGGCAGTCTTTGGCCAAGCTTTTGTGTTTGTGTCCACCCCTGGGCCCATGCTTCACTGTAGCTTGTTCTTCCCAGGCTGACCAGAGCAGACTTACCTGTTTACTTGAAGAGGCATTTAGCAAGTTCTACTACACCCGGAATGGAGCCCTGACGGCAGTGACTGTGTCATCTTAGCACCCCTTGACTCCCAGGCGGCCAGTGCGGCTTTGTTGCCTGTGACCGACCCCTTCTGTGTCTGTCCATCACCGTAGGGCATCAGCAAGACCCCAGCTGCAGTGCTTGGAAGCTCGTCCTGCATGTGCCGTGGCTGGGCCCAGTGACAATCCTCCCTGCCCGCCTATTAAAGGGGACTTTGTGCATCAGTATTATTTCCAGCCCTGATTTTGTTGGGATTTTGCCAGGTGGTGCCGGGGAGCCGGGTCCTGGCTTGGGGTGTTCTATAGCCCCATTCATGTGCATGGAGTTTGTTCTGTTTGAATTGTACAAAGTGTCTTTTGCACAGCACAGAAACGGTTTTTTCTTCTTTCTTTCTTTCCTTTTTTTTTTTTTTTTTTTTTTTTTTTAATTTAAAGGTAAGCAGGGGCGAGCCCTTAAGTCCTGCTCCCACTTTGTACCCCTCTGCAACTGCCTCTGGCAATAGTCACTACCCTCCTTCCTGGGCAGAGGGAGCCAGGGGTGGCCAGGTTCCCATAGCACCAGCCTGGCGCTTTGCCTGCCTCTTCTGCTCCCCTTTGGCTGCACTTTGTTTACTTGTTTTGCACAGCCTCTGTCCTGCACTTCAGCGTGCACCGTAGGTGCAAGGCTGTGGTGTGTGCTGACCTGGGCTGTGTCCCCTACAGCAGCATCCTGGAGCCTAGCTTAGCCCTACCTGCCCTGCTCTATGCTGCCACGGGTCCTGTGTGCACTTTGGACCTCCGCAGGCAGCGTGGAGCCCAGTGGTGCTGGCATGGGGGCTGCTGGGGCAGCAATTCTGCCGAGGCTCCCGTAGGGTCCCCCTTCTGCCTCGGGGTGCTTGAAGGGGCTGAACCTATAGTCCCACATGCCTCTCCAGGGCTGGGCGCAGCGCTGCCCCCGCATCTCATTTCTATCATTTCCTATTTTTAATAAACTGTTTTGTAAATACCTGAGTGCTGCCTCTTTCCGGGCTGGGGCGGGGCGGGGCGGGGCTGGGCCCGGGGGCGGCCCCGCCTGGGGGCGGCCTCTCGGGGCAGCGGCGGCCATGGCGGGCGGGCGCGCGGGGCGGCGGGGGCTGGCGGCGCTGGCGGAGCCGCGGAGGCTGATGCGCGCGGGGCTGGGCCTCATCGTGCTTGGCCACGGCAGCCTGGTGCTGGGCGCCATCGTGCACGGCTCCGTCCTGCGGCACGTGGCCCGCGCCAGCCGCGCTGTCACCCCTGAGTACGCGGTGGCCAACGTCGTGTCCGTGGTCTCCGGGTTGCTGGTGAGAGCGGTGGGGCTGGGACGGGGACGAAGGTTGGGCCTCGGGGGCGGGGGGGGGGGGTGGGAACCTGGCCCCATCCGAGGCACCTGCTGAATGAGGATCTCTCCCTGCAGAGCATCACTGCGGGCATCGTTGCCATCCTGGTGTCACACAACCTGTCCCGGGCAGTCCTGGTGAGTGTGGGGCTGCTAGACCGAGAGCTAAGCCACCCAGGGAAAGGGCAGGTTGGGGGCCTCCATGCAGCCTGGGCCCTGCCACCAGCCACTCCTCTGGACCTTGTCCCCAGCAGTTCCTTCCGCTTCTGCTGCGGGTGCCTTGATAGCTTGCAGAGTTGCAGGTGTTGCCTGCTGTGCTGCTGCCTCCACCTCCTTGGCAGCACTGGGAGGATGGGCAGCAGTCTGGGCACCAGGCATCATCTTGGGGTAGAAAAGTTTCAGCTGAAGCATAAAAGCTGCAGCTGGAGTCAGGCATCTCACTGTGGGCTCACACAGTGTGGGTCTGCAGGAGGCAGGGCTGCTGCTGATAGCCTCAGCTGTTTGTGGAGATGGGGCAAAACGGGCTTCGGGCTGCAGGAGACTGGGAGCAGGCGTGATGGATGATGAAGGATGTGAGCAGTACAAAAGTTTTGTCAAAGAAGAGGACTGAGCCACATGAGAAGAAGCAAGGGATTGTATGTATTTGGCACAAACTTCTGCAGGGTTAGCAGAGCCTTCATTACCCTGCACAGGGACCACACAGAGGTGTGTGCCTGGCCCATGCAGTGGCAGTGTCTAGCCCTGGTGTTTCCCCTGGCTCTGGCCAGCACCACTCTCACATGCTTTCCTTGCTGCCAGCAGCACTGGACCTTACTGAGTGTGTCCCTGTTGAACTGCCTGCTGTCCACAGCATGCAGTGTGGGCCTGGCGCTAGCCATCGCCCTCACAGTTCACAGCCGTGGCATGCGCCTTGTCACGGGCTGCAACAGCTCTGCACTGCCAGCTGATGCCCGTGCAGCCATAGCGACCAACGACTGTCCCTTCAACACCACGCGCATCTATGTGAGTATGTGGGGCCAGTGCACCTTGTACCTGTCTGTTGTGTTCCCTCCCCCCCCCCCCCCCCCCCCCCCCGCGGTTTCCTTTTGTTTCATTTCTCTTTCCTGGTTCTCTTTCCTGCTTCTTTTTTTTTCCCAGCCCTTTCCTGCCCCTCCCCCCCCCAACCCCTTTGCCTGCATGGGCTCTCCTCTCAGCTGTATGCAAGTACGCTGGGTGCAGTGGATCCACAGTCCCTGAGAGACCTCTGACCTTCTGCAGGACACAGCTCTGGCGCTCTGGTTCCCCTCCATGGTGCTGGTGGCTGCAGAAGCTGTGCTATCTGGCAGGTGTTGTTTGGTGGCCCTGATCCTACAGGGCATTGGCCCCTGTGGACACACCTATGGTAAAGACCAGGTATGCCCCCCCCATCGGTACAGACAGGCTTCTGTGCCTGTCCCTGCATTTTGAAAGTGCTGGGTTTTGTTTTCATCTAAACAGGCAATAAGTACAGTGTGTGAAATAAATTTGGACTACTAGCCAACACTGGTGATGGACTGCTACCCTTTCATCTTGGGTTGCTGCAGGTGGAACCAGTCCTGCTGATAGCCAAGCCTGTTCTGTCCTGGCTGGCCTGAGGACTCTCCTGCCCCAACCCTTCTCACGTCTTTTGTAGGGCCCTGCAAACCTCTACCTCTCTTTTCTTATAGCTGGTCAAGCCAGGTACACTGAAGGAGGGGCAACACCTGTTTGGGGTGGCTGAGACTTGTGCCTAGTGGGAGGTGAGTGCAGTGTTGCAGTGTGGGCTGTAAAGGGGCTGGGGAGGTCGGGGGGGGGGGGGGGGGGGCTGTGCCGTCAGAAGAGCCTTCTCTCATCAGCTTCCTAAGACTTCTCTTTCCAAGCACTACTGCAAATATTGGCCAGAGGTGTCTGCATAGTCCCTGGCCCTGCAGCACAGCTCTGGACTGATACCCACTCTTTCCCTGCAGGTGGTGCTGCATGAATGCTCTCATACAGTGGGGGTGAAGCTGTACCCTGCACCTGCCACAGGTGTAGGCATGGATAGGGGGGAGAGATATGCTCACCTGTGTCCCTTCTGCCCCCCTCCCTCCCCTCCAACTGGGACAAACCCTGAAGGTCCCAAACACAAGGTGCCCATAGCCATCAGGCACCCTTTGCCTCGCAGGTGCCACGTTCTCTGAACATGCTCTCCATGCCCCCCCTGGCCATGAGCCCCTTCCTGGTGCACTAAAAGCTCCGTCAGTCTCTCACATGCTCAACCAGAGTAGAGGGGTTGGGGGGGGGGCTATGGCCTGGCAACAGTAAAGGTTGGCCTGGTCCATCTGCAGAGCAGGCAAGGCCAGCTTGCTGTGCTTGTGCTCAGAAGCAGGCCAAGCAGCAGGTGAAGAACCTCTTTGTTGTGAGCAACTGTTGCTTCTCTGAGTAAATAAAGTTTTAATTTTCACATTGGCTGCAGTGTTTCCCCAGGGTGGCTGGGAGCTGGGTCCACTGATCGAAGGACAGTGCAGCCGGTGTGTTAGCCTATCTTCCTGCCTGGTATGCACCCCCCTCTTGACACAAGGCTTCATTGTGACAGTCATCCATCATGGTGGAGTCTGCATGTTTAGTAATCAGGTTGAGGCCAAGGAAGCACAGCCTGGGAGCTGTGTGCACTCCAGGGCTCTGCAGTCCCTGACAAAGAGAAGCACAGCAGTGCTGAGACACATGTTTATTGGGGACAGAAGTGGAGGGAGTGAAAAACAGGATAGAAAGCTGCAATTGTTCCTCCCTGTCCCACTCACTGGAAAGAGAAGCCAGTGCTCGGGAGTCCCCCACACCACTGGCTGAGGAACTTGAGCACATCTTGGCATGCAGGGCTGTGAGATGTCTGCAAAATAAAAGAGATGTCCTTGGTATTGGCAATGTGGCACTGCAGACACCCTCTGCCCAAGGGCACCCCAGGGAACTGACAGAGCTGCACAGGTATGCCCCAGCACCATTCCAGCCCAGCAGCATGCAGAGAGGGTGGTGCACTAAAATGGCCCTGGTTTGGTGTAGCTCCACCAAGTGGGACAATGTATTCTAATCAGCAAGAATAACAGCATTAAACACCCTGCAGCTTGTCTCCCTGCCCCACAGAATGCCTGGCTCACCTTGACAGCCATCAGGAACTTGTTCCATGTGTCTTTGCTGGCTTCTCGGCCTGGACGCTTGAACTCTATCTTGTTCCTTAGCACAGGATACCCTGGCCATACAGTAACAACCTCACAAACAAGGTGAGACCCACAATGGACCCCCTCCCCTGTGCATTCCATCCTTCCTTGCTATGGCCACCTGGCTAGGGCAACTCCCAATAGGCACTGTAGAGGAATAATGCTGCCTATGGCAGATTAGAACAAGGAAGGAAGTGTCCACAGTGGTGGCATCAAAGGAAGATGAAGGCTGATCTGCTCTCAGCCAGGCAATCCAGTGAATATAAAATGACAGCACCTCCCTCCTTCCCTCCTGAGCTTTGGAGCCAGAACCCTGTTCCTGGAGGCCCATCCCTGTGCCACCTCCTTCTCTAACCCACTCCTGCAACACTGTCCCCACTGTGAGGTGTGCACTGTGTGGGGGACGGTCCTTGCCAGTGCAGATAGCTTTTGTAGAAGGCAGCAAAGTGGGGACAGGTGCTACATGTGCACGTGTGCCCGCTCTGGCCAGCATGTCCTAGGCAGTGCTGTGCAAGGCTGAGCAGTCATAGAAAAATAATAGTTATGTTTGAAAGAGTCATCTGGTCCAATCTCCCTGCTCAAGCAGGGCCATGTAGAGCTGGTTGCCTAGTATGATATCCAAATGGCTTTTGAAAATCTCCAGGCATGGAAATGCCACAACTTCTGAGCAACCTGTTCCAGTGCTCAGTTATCCTCAGTTAAAAAACAGGCTAATCTATCTCATCCAGCTGAACCGTTCCCTATAGCCACACAACCTCCCTACTCCTTTTACAGCATTGCCTGACTCTCTCTCAGACCTACCTGCACGATGGTCCCCACTCCCTACATAAGTGTGAGCTGGCCTGGAGCATACATACCTGTAAGCACACAGGGCAGGGAGCGCACCCCTGTATTTGCTGCCACCAATGAAGCTTCATATGTGTCACGGTCATCCTGTGGCAGTGCCTGCTCCAGACGCTGATCCATGGACATGGTAAGCACCCAGTCCCTGGCCTCCTCCCGGTTCTCTTCCTGCAGGACAGAGGCCTGGGCAACTCCTGATACTGCATGCTGTGCCACTGCCTAGCTACTGCTCCTCAACAGTAGGGAGCACACTGAGGAGAGCAGGACATGAGCATGCATGCAGGATGTGTGTATGCACATACACACTCTTGTGTGTATGGGGGGTTGATGGTGGGGAATGAGTGCATGGATGTGTGCCGAAGTGTATACTGCAGAGGGAGCATGAGAAAGCGTATGTGTGTGTGTGTATCCTGGTGCTGCACGTGTGTTTGTGGTGGGGGGGATGGGGGAGAGAGCTAACTGCATTTCCATCTTCTGTACTGTCACCCTTGCTCCAGTCCCTGTTCAGAGGGGTCCTAAGGTATAATCACTGTTCAAGGGAGCTGAAGAAGGTAGATGATACTCACAGGCACATGTTGATGGGCTGGAAGAGGCACTTCAAAGGGAATGTCTGTGTTCTGGAAATCTGAGTGGTCCAGAGAATCCAGGTTCCCTTCTTCAATGGCCTGTGAAAGGAGAAGTGATGAACAGTAGGCAATACTATCCTTGGCATTCGCATTACAATCTGTATTCTAATGGTGGCATCACCTAGGCCCCTATCTACCAGTGTGATGACTTGGCCCTCCTGGGAGGTGGAAATTTATAGCCATCCTCAGCAGTGCCAGAGGATGTATGCTCCTTAAACGCTGTATTACTCAAGCTTGCCAGTTAGCCTCAAAGGAAGGAAAGATGAAATAGGGAGCATTTTTTTCCAGCAGCTGCTGACTGCATGTGGAAGACTGGTATAGTAGGGTCTGTCAGCTTCCAAGGGTTTTTGGTGTTTTATGGTAACCAACCGGCTATTCAAGGAAGGAATTGAGCATGGGGACTCAGTGCCTGATTCTTGCATCACCGTTGCTACAGCATCAAGCCATGTCTTCTTCCACTGCCAACTGCCACTCCCCTTCTCTCCCCCTCCCCCCCAATAATTTTCCTTCTGTTTGAACCGCTCAGATGAGATCATCCTGAAGGCTGCAAGAGCACCTGCAGCCATGAAGACTACAGGTCTAAACTTTTAGGCCAACTTGCTCTTTGCTGCAACACACATGCATGGTGACTCTGGCACATGCATGGTGACATGGTCAGGGTTGTTCAGGTGCTCTGCATGGCAAGTCCTTCCACAGCTAATGCTGGGGCACCCAGCACTTGGTGCACACATGCAGAGAGCAAAGTGCAGGGCCCCTGCATTCTCCATCAATACCAGCTCACAAATGTGCTGCCACATTGAAACCTCAGGAGTCTCATGGCCAGGCTGAGGGTCTGTGTGGGCCCTACAGACCACTATCATTTTTAAGTGTGATAGTCTTCTCCCCCAGCAGACCATACGCACATCTGAGAGGTCCAGGAAATGGTTCAGGAAGACGAATGCCATGTTCTCCCAGTTGACTGCCTAGTGTAGAGAGAAACCCCAAGTGAGATCACACAGCTGATAGCTTATCTCCACAGCCACAACTCTCACACTTTAGTGATGGGCTAGAAAGCCAGTATCAGACAGTAAGAACAAGCTGCTATGCTTGCCATATGTCATTATGTCTGGGTAGGTGGTCAGTCTGTAGCATCAGGATTGTCAGTAGATAACAGATGACCCAGAGCAAGGTGAACCAATTGAAGTCCTGCATCTACAGAGCCATACAATATAATGTGGCCTCTGGTCTACCACATAGGTCTACAGTTATGTACTCTTGCTAGTTGAGATTTGCCCTCCGACTACCTACTGCCAATCCGTGACAAAATACAGAGGCTGTCAAGATGTTTGAGGAAAGAACTCCATAAGACAGTGTCTGGCTGCTGTTGTACCAATGCAGCTCGGGGAAGACTGTGGAAGATAAAGTTGAGAAGCCCTGAGCCCAAGGTCCTCCACCTCCTGAGCTGATCTGGTGGCAGATAGTTCTCACCTTGGCAGCTATACCAGCTTCATAGAAAGCCTTGTCTGCAGGGATGAGTTCAGTGTGGCGCAGCAGGGAAATGGACAGCTTAGCAGCCACAGTGTCCTGCAGACAAAGGGGACAGTAAAGCCATAACAGTCATCTCAGAAAAAAATAGGTTGGAAGGGATCTCACGAGATCATAAAGCCACTACCTTAGAGCAGAGACCCTGCACCCACATATTCCTGATGTGTTTATCTAACTTAAGAGACTTCATTGAAAGAGCTTTTAGAAATTTTGTTCATGGCCATTCCAGGTTGGAGGTCTCCTGCTAGAAAGTTTTTTCTTTTAACATTCATCTCCCTTGTGGTAACTAGATTCCTTACTTATCCAAGACATACAAAGAGCTTGAAAACAGATTATTTCTTTCCTGTTTCAGTAGTTATTTTCTGTTATCATCTCTTCCTTCAGTCTTATGTTCTGCCTTATAAATCTTTTCATTTTTACTAGAAGCCATGCCCAAACTCCCCTCCCATCATCTAAGTCACAGAACCATGGAATAGCTGAGGTTGGAAGGTCTCTCTGGTGATCATCTAGACCACCACAGCGCCCTATCCTGCTTAAAGCAGGTTCAGCTACAGCACGTTGTTCAGGTCCATGTCTAGTCAGGTTTTGAATAGTGCAAGGAATGGAAACTCTCCAGCCTCTCTAAGCAACTGGTTCCAGTGCTCAGCTACACTCACAGTAAATATTCTTTTTCTTCATAACATAAGACTTTTGGGACAGTGAGAGGTAAGGAGGAATACAAGATGAATTTCACTTTTCTGCTTGCTAGATAGGTTCTCATCTTGCTAGAACTGGGAAGGCCACCCCTCCTTCATGGTTCCAATTAGACTACCCAACACCTCAACATTCCACAACTGTGTGTCTGTATAGGTCTTCAAGATGTCAGGCTTATCTCTTTCTATCTGATAGACCTCTATCTGGATCCCCAACACACTCAGCTATGGGAAACCACCAGTCTGCTCTATGATTTTCACTAGAATCCTAACTCTGGGAACTTTTCTCTTGTTCAGCCTGTACTGTCACAGCTCCAGTCCCACGTTCATATAGGCCTCTATCACGGTTCCATCCATAATCCACGTGGATCCAGACTTCAGCAGGAACTCTGCTTTATATCATGGTCCAAAACAAATCCCAGTGCACAAAAGACTCAACAATACAGCACCTTGTGAGGCCCAGTACACAGGCCCATGAGCTTCTAAAACTGTGCAAGGCCAATCTGTTCTCAAGACTATGTGTGAAACCCAGTGGCTGTCATGGCCTAGGACAACTGAAGAGGAAGCAATGCCTCTCCTGGGAAGACCAGTTTTTTGTATGATCCCTGTATTTCTATAGGTGCCTCTGCTCTCACAGGTCACTCTGACCATATGGATCCCCTTTCCCCTGGTTTATATCTCAGCCTCAGTGGCTGGGGACAGCTCTCAATATAAGGAGTCAGTCAGAGAAGACTGTCTCTAGTTCCACGTACTAGTGGTGGGCTTACAGTTCACTGTAGTCTCATTCTCATCCATCCATGATGTGAAAGTGATCCATGAAGTGGAAGAGTGAACTATGAAGAGCCCTAAACCTGCATGATCCCACAGGGCTCTGCACTCATGGTGTTGACTTGACAAAGGAACTTCAAGAACCTTACCAGTTGCTTCACACCCTGAGCAGCGGAGCGGGTTGCATAGTAGTGAGATATCAGCAGCATCGTCTCAAACTCTTCATGTGCTGGAGTGTTTGCCTCACTTGACTTTACTAAATTTTCACACTAAAAAAGATAAAGAGAGAATAATAAATAATAAAGGAGCATGTGAGCAGAGGGGCACTCTTCACCCACTTGAGTCTGGGAAGAAGCTGGGAGAAAGACTAATATCTAAAATACCCAGGCACCTTGAGGGATTGGAAAAGGGCTGTATCTTGAGTGCTCTGGGTCCTGCAAAGTGCTGAAGTGAGGAGTTTGTGAGAGAAGGGGAGAGCCAGTAGTACTGTAGCAACTAACAACACTGGAAGCAGTGGAGATTGGATCAACAAGGGGATTTCTGGATATAGTTTGTGTCAGAGGTGGGTATCTGTGGAACAGAAACAGAGCAAAGGCAATCATGGGCTGAGGAATTTGGGGGCAGGTAAAAAGGAGCACAGGGCTCTAAGAATCTCTGGGGAGATGGGGAGGCCTATTATTTTCCAGTCTCAGTAGTCCTTTGCTTTTCCCAGGTTCTTGCCCCACTTATGTTGCCAAATATAAGATGAAAAGTGGGACTGTTGTGATAGGCTCCCATGTAGCAGTGACACGGGGAACTCTGCAAGAGCCAACATTCAGATGTGCTTCTAGAATTTGGTCTTAAGTGCAGGGTCATCTTTTTCCCTGACTTCTCTTGCCCAGCCATGTCCACCTCACAGGATCCTGTTGTTCTACTGTCTCCACTGTCACCTCTCTCCCTTTGGTTTGTGTTCTATTTCCTGTGTCATCTGTCCAGAGCCTAGTTCTTTTTCCCTGCTAGGAGCCACCAGAATGTTGGACTTTAACAGGCAATGGTGGCCACGGTCCATACTCACCAGACTGAAGAGAACATCACGTAGGTCAGCCCAGCTGGAGTAGGCCTCAGCACAGTTCATGCCAGATGCATTCACCATTTCCACAAAGAGACGCTTGTAAATGTTGAAGTTCTGCAACAAAAAGGAGAGAAATCTTGAGGGACATAGCTGGTGAGTCAGAAGTTTTGAGTCCTTCTACTGTTTAGCACAGGCTTAAGGGAATGGCAGCTCTGCTCACAGGCTCACAAAGCAGTGCTGCTGCAGAATGCTGGTTGCAAGGAATGTAACAGGACAAGACAGGGAAATGGGAAAGAATGTTTCCTCCAGCCAGCTCTCTCAAAGAGGCAAACATGGTTGCTTTTATTCTGGACTCGGTGGCTAAGGTGTTCAAAATCAACACAAATACTCAACACCCCTCTCGTCTGTCCCTATGTGTGATATGCTAGGGGGCTGCATTTAGTCCTCTACTTTAGGAACCTATTCAAGAATCTACAACGGTGTTGAAGTGGCTTGGACAACACCTGGAAGCCGCAGCTCTGGACTGGAAGCCTGACTCATTTAGCAGATCATAGCACTCTCTGGAAGCTCACTCTGGGATGTAATGTTGTCTTCATTACCTGTGGGTTGGCAGGTGCTCCATGGTGTACATACAGGCTCAGGGCTTTGTCCCAGCTGCCCTCCCGGATGAGGTGGGTTGCAAAGAGAGCAACATACTTGTGCAAGACCTTATAGTTCTGGAGAAGGCACACAGAAAACGGTAGCATGAGAGTCATGAGATGAACGTTTGTCAGTTGGTAGTGACAGTTTCAGATTTGTGTGCACACATCCATGCACCTGAGTCCCAAAGGGTAAGGGCAGCTAATGACAGATACAGACTGCATGTCTTTGATTTGGGCCCCATGTGACGCCTCTAATCCTGGCTAGCTGATGCTGTGCTGATCCTTCATACCTGAAAAATAAAGTTGTCTTTCTGCTGTCCACCACTTGCCAAAGGAATACTCCCAAATATCTAACAGAAGCAGTATCTCTACAATGCGGCACCACAGATACTAGTCGTAAACTGGTCCTTCGTCTAATGAAAGAATGAATCCAAGCACTTTTGTGGACTGAAGACATTTGTAATATGCAAGGCTGCTCTAGTCCATTACTCAAATTACTCAGATTGCTGAGGCTGTAGGCCTTCTTGGAGAACTGTTCATACATATGCTGATCCTACTTTGCTAAGGACTAACTGTAGTAGGCCTACAGAAACTTTAAGTAAGATAGTACCTGTTTTGCACAGGCTTAAAATATACTAATGAGGAAGATGGCACAAGATGTGCAATCTTGTAAAAAAAATGAGCAATGGAAATAAGTTCATTAAACACAAGAGAGGACAGTGCCACTATGACATGTCTAGAACTTGAACACCCAGATCT